>NW_024387233.1:506460-1077694 GCF_900408965.1 Simochromis diagramma | reverse complement strand
TGCCTTTGTGTCAAAGTAACTGAGGATAAAACACACAAAAACGTGAAGGCGATTTTCTTGGCCTGGATTTAAAAAAATTCTGCAGTACATAGAAAACCATTAATCAACACATGAACATTACCTGATGCTGCTGAAGTGAAGCAGAGCAAAGTTACAGAGGTTTGATTAGAGACACAACTAAGCGTTTTGTAATTTTGCATAATTTTAAAAACTTTAAATTTGTTCAGTACTGAACGGCAGAAATTAAGTTTTCTTTTCAGAATTAAGTAAAAGGAAAAAACAGCGGCTGACAGCATGTAAACAACGGTAGAATTGTGCGTAACAAGCAAGCGAATAATGCAGAAAAGAGATTTTAGAAGGGAAACTGTTCTTGAAGTACAGAGAGAGAGAGCTGTGCGTGAAGTGTGATTTTATTGTGGTGGAAACAAAACAGGAAAAGTCAGAGTGAATTCATGACGATGTTTATGTGAAGCGTAGTTTGGATCTTCTTTTGCTGCTGGTTCGCTCAATATTGTTTGGAGAGAGATCCGTCGGAGGCTCCGTGCTTTGTGTTTACGTCTTTGTGCAGAATCCGTGTTCCTGCTCTCATTCACTGCTTTAGCTGTTTGGTGGTTGTTGAAATTTTGTGAGGTTTAACCTGAGATTCTGGCATTTCGGGCAAAATACATTTATATAAAAAAATGATTCAGGATTTTAATGAATCGATATGACGTTATCCAAGTATCGATTTTAATCGATAATCAAAACCCACCCCTAGTAACTGTGTAATCATGCTTATGTACATCTGGATAATGACACAAACTAGTGTGTGGCGCTTCACTTTTTAAAAAACTAAAAGACAGAAATCAGATTATAGGATATGTAGTGTTGTTTATTTTATTGTGGTACTAATCATTCGTGATATTTAGTACTGTGTGCATACTTTATTAGAAGAGATGAGATAAAAAAAATCTTTCTTGCTGGTTCCATCGAACAATAAATGCTCAAGTAACTATGTAACACGTACGTAATCGGTTCAACAACACAGTGTGATGGGAAATCAGCTGTGTTTTGCTGCCCACTTTATTTCGAATCTGGCGCGAACCGGCGAGCCAGTTCCTGAATCAGTCACATGGTACGGACTGCCCGCGAGGCCTCGAACGTCACTGCATACGTAATCAAAGCGAGCCTCGATACGCGTTTCACAAAAACTCGCCGAGATTACCCGACACAGGTATCGAAGCTTCGACACACAGGACACATCACTAGTCTTTGGTCTTTTCTCCTGCACAGGTAACCAATCTCAAATCACTTTTATGGGTACATCACATCACATCACAGCATATGTGACTGAACACGTGATTAAGCTGGCGCTAGCCTTTAGCTAGTTATCTTAGCATGCTGCTAGCTGCTTTAGTTGCTGTGTGATAACACGAGGGGAATACGACTCCATACGACATGTGTACAAATAGATCCAATGATTTTTCAGAGGTAGTTTATGTGATTTAGTCTCATTGAAGGCTCATAGTGGGTTGAAGGTGGATAGTGTCCACATGTGATTGTTCTGATTTTATTTCTTAGTTTGGATTCACTGAAATCATTTGAACCTCCAGTCGGAGTGAACTACAACACTGACGTCTGTGAGTTTTGCTGTGAAAGCCCAAAACTCTGGTGAAACACTATTACTGTTTTCTTCTAATTAAATGCCACGACATATTTGTTTTAACTAGCGGTGAAATGGAGAATAGGGCCTGCCGAGTGGGAGACCCTCTGGTTTCTTGCAGAGTATTTCAGGGTCTAAATTTCAAATTGTTTAGAGAAAAATAGGTATAGAGATCGACAGACCACGTGACTTTCGCGCATGGCATGCTGGGAACTCGTGGCAAAACAATCCAAGTACCACATCAAACGCAAGCATTTGCAGCACCGCAAAACGTTCATTCTCCCGTTCCAATACCTTCCTTGGCTTTTTCTTGCCCCCAAAAAGGTATGTACAAAACAAAGGAGAACAATGCCGGTCCCGTACAAAGACAGACTTGATGAAAAGTCAAAGAAAAGATACGAGGAAAAAAATCAAAGGAGTGAAAGGGTCAGACCCTTACGAGCACACAGAGTGGACAAAAGATGTTAGCGTGCTGCCCAACTTTCACCACGCTCATATTTATAATCATACGGTTCTTGAGTGAGTGCATACACTCAGTGAAGTTTAGTAACTTCAGGGTCACTGCAACAAGCCCAGGTACAGTTTACCCGACGGATGGGTAAAGGACCTTGAAATGCACCGTGTAGAACGAAAGACCATCGTACATATCATAAGTTTTACCAGTCTTCACAAATCGTCTTCATAAATACACATTCGTTAACCGTTTATTAATAGGACCTTTGAGCTCAACAGTAATTAATTAGTAGTGGAAATAATTTCTGGTACGCATCACAGAAATGTAGCAGTGACAATAATATTGTATGCTGTAATCGTACTGGGCAATTAGTGATAGAAAACAACAGTTTTATCCTGTGAATAAAAGTACATGTTTTTGTCAATGTACCATGGTAATAACAGAAGCGAAACACAATATTGTGTCAGGACAATTCACTATTTATGCACATAAACAAAGGAGCGACAATTTCTGTCAGCGCCAGACTTGCTTGTAACCTATATCACCAATATGTATGAAAAATGACGCATTAACTACAACAGCAGACTGACCTTTGTGGGAATGCTTGGAGCAGACTAACCTGTGAGCTGGAGTGTTCTGGGACGTTATATTTGCTCTTTGAATGGCTGCAATCCAGGCCATCCGTCGGCTCTTTGTTACTTCGGAAACATGGCTCGAACAATTTCTCTTCAACGACGTAATCCGATAACAACCGATCTCTTTACCCGTCGGCTTCCCGTGGCTGTCATGCGACCGGCTATTGCAGTTAATATACAACAGCTTCTTGCCATTTTTTGTGTTTCTTTTTATCACAGTGTAACTGATTTCAATTGAAAGCCTGCGTGCGCTTGTACCTCTTGCCACAAGTTCCCAGAATCCTTTGCGGTTTTACCCCTGAATGACGTCACATTTTCCATCTCTATTCCTTCATCACAGAGTTGAAACAATGTAGAGATGGTAAGTATAAAAATGACAACATTTAACAATTCACTTTAACATTTCCCTCCTGTTTTGTTATTTGTACGCTCCAAATTATTCCTGTGTAGCATATTCTCAGCCATGCACCAGTTGCTTGACATTTTCAGCGCAGGCGTCATTTATACACAGGCTTCTGTCATGTCATTCACCTCCTATTGCAGCAAAACATCACACTTAATTCTTTTAAGGCAGTTAACCTGCTTCTCATTGATCTCATACACAGTAAACTACAACTTGCAAGTAAACAACTGGATGTCAACAATCAAACAAGAAGAATCAACATTCTCAAAAAATCATATGTCACTACAATCCAACTGTATAAAGACATAGGCATTCACACACATCAGTTGATTTTATTGTTTGGTCCATGTTGCTTTCAGCTAACTTCAAAGCGGCAGCCTGGTCAACACTCCTTTTTATGACTCCTATCAACCCCCCAAATCTTCTCACTGTAGGCATCCTGTGGGGGTTAGAGTCAACTGGTGAATTATCTGCATTTACAACGCTTCTCCTTTGCTGTTGTCTCTGCAGAAAAAGATTTTTAGAAGGAATTAGATCAAGCTGTTTTGATCTTCTTGGCTCAAAACCTCAACCAGCTTAGAGAAGTGTTCATGATGTAAATGTAGACAAAACTCTTTTCTGTTTACACCCCTTCTTGCAGAGGACAAAAAGAATGGGTGACGTTACACAAATTCGATGGTAAATCTCCAACTTGGACTAATCCATTGCCCTTCATACACATGGGTAACTGGCCTGCTTCCAGTTTGTTTAGCTGTTCAATGTCCTGCAGTGAGTCAGATACTTGGAGTCAGGCCAGCAGGTCTTACTATCCAGAGCAGTTCACCTTCCCGGCTACTGGTGAATCAACCATCCATTCAGGTTCAGAGGAGTTGAAAATTTGGCAGTGTTCCAAGTACGTTTACTCCTGGATGTGTTGCTAAGGCAAGCAAACAAACTGTCTCGCTCTCTGTGGCTATATGGCCACAGTCCAGAAGAATGTGTAGACAGTGGCATCACAAGCATAACCATTGGTCTCGTTGTTTATGTGAGCGGTTGTGTTCAACTGCCACCAGCAGTTGGTTGAAAACCCATGCGGGTACTGGGTGTGGTTTGCTCTGTCCCAGTGCGCTCCTGTCAACCCACTCAGGGCTAACAGGCTCAAGAAGGTGCACAGCACATTCCTTAGCCATTCTAAGTTGGGTTCTGGATTCCATTGGTTTCTTCACCAGGATTGAGACGAGAGGTCCTAGAGATATACTCCCCCCTTTGTACCGCTGGCCTTTTCACCATTACCCAGAGTCGGCCAGGAAGTGTGTTACCTTCTTGCAGTGCACTTGATGTATCCAAAGTGTTTATCTCAGCAATCTTCACTGCTGTGGGCGTCGTCAGCAGCACCTTATAGGGACCTTCCCGCCGTGGACTGGGCCCGCACGTCCTCTCCATGGCCTTAATGAGCATCTAATTCTCCAGACTTCAGACTCTGCTCCTGCAGAGAAACAGAATCATCTGGCAGATGATTTGTTCTCATGACTTCTTTACTTTTAAACATTTTTAAGCATCCAATCTGCTAATGTTTGTCTCTCTTCTGCTTTTCTAATCATCACTACAGAAGACTAAACTTCTAAATGGTCTACCATATATAATCCCAAAGCGTCAGACCGTTCTCTGTTGGAGTAATCCTCACGTACATCTTAACTAATTCTATACAGTCTAACCATGTCCTGCCTGTCTCTTCCTTTGTTTTCCTAAGTCTTAGCTTTACTGTTCCATTAGTTCTCTCTACCAACCCTACCCTTTGTGGGTGATATGAACAATGATGTTTTTGTGTTATCCCTAGATGCTGTGCCATTAATCCAATCACTTCATTTACAAAGTGTGGACCATTATTACTATAAATGGTCTCCGGAATCCCGTGTCCCGGATGATATTCTTACATATGGCTTTGGCAACCGAAATGGCATCTGCTTCCCTAGTTGGGACGATTTCTACCCACTTTGAAAAAGGGCACACTATCACAAAACAGTACTTATAGTTATTACAGTTAGACAGCTCTATAAAGTCCATGTGAATAACTTGAAATGGGTGACTGGGTCTGGGGAATTTCCCTCTCTTAGGTCTCAAATTACCCCGAGAATTGTTCTTGCAACATATCATACATGACCTGCAATTTTTTTTTTTTAAAGTATTAAATCCTAGAGTATGAAAATGTTGCTCTACTGCTGCCATCATCCCTCCTGTCGAGACATGGCACGGCCCATGGTTCAAAATCGCAGCAGTCTTATACAAATTTTGAGGCAGTATTGGGTTATTAACACAGACAATAAACACCATCCTGCAAGCTCGCTGCTTTTGTGAGCCAAACTGTTTTTCTGCAGTAGGTGAGTGGGCCTGCATGTCTGCCAGTACATCTCGTATAATAGGCAACATCTGTTGGTGTTGCACCGCTAAAATGTGAACACCATGTGCTCCGAAAGCTGCCTCTCTTGTGATCTTATCTGCAAAAGCATTCCCTAATGCAACTGGATCTTTCCCTCACATGTGTGTACACATTTACAAATGGCAATTCTACTGGGCAATATTATTGCTTCCAGCAGATTTTGCAGGAGTTTGGCGTGTTCTACAGGCTTCCCTGTAGAGGCTGTCACATCTCGTCTCACCCACTGCACTGCAAAGAAATGTAATGTAGCAAATGCATATTGGCCATCAGTGTATATTGTCTCTCTGCAGCTTACACGCTTCCGTTAAAGCTACTATCTCTGCCTGCTTAAGCAGATATGAAACATGCTAGTTGTCCTGCACAGATAACTTTCTCACTATCTACTACAGTAAAACCTGTTTTAGCCTGTCCTTCTGCTGTTGTAAAGCTCAAACCATCAAACAAACCAAACCTTTCCCTCAACGAGTGGCACATCTATTACGTCATCCCTGGGCTTACACTCCTCCTCCACGTGCTCTCTACACTCATGAGCAGTGCCCTCTTCTTTCGTTGGCAAAAGGGTTGAACGGATTCAGAATTGTGCCCCCATTTTATGATGTGTGGTTGTGAGAGTAATAGTGACATTAGAGACAAGTGTCTTGTAGCTTACAGAAAGGTCATTTTAGCATGCAGTAGTAAAACATCCACCTCGTGTGGAACTAACAGTGTCAAAGGGTGAAATAAAACTATTTTCCGGAACATTGTACAGCTTGAGCCGCTGCATATACTGATCTCACGCATGGAGGTAAAGCACAAGCAACTAGGTCTAATCTTTTAGGATAGTAAGTCACTGGCTTCACTTGTGGAAAAAGTGCTGTTAGTTATTTCACAGTCACCTGGCATTTGTGCTTTTCACAAGAACCACAAGTCCATCGCTGGACCTCCTGGACTTTTGGAGCTTGGCACCCTCCCTTCATCCCTCAGGTTCTCATGTTCCAATGCCCCGGACCGATTTAAGGGCAGAGCACGTCGTACACCTTAGTTGTCTTCCTCAACTTCAAACGTCAAAACTCTTTCCACTCCTTATAGTTGTCTGCTGTGCAAAGACTCCTCTTGATGATCTCCTGGAAGCCCAGTAGCACAGCTCTCTGCGCGATGTCTGCTGTTCTGAAGGTGATCTCTGATCCTCCTGAGCCTCTCTCCTGGCCTCAGCTTCCACGTTGTGGACGATCCCCTCAGTCACTCCTTCTCGTCATGGCACCCTCACGACATCTGCAAATTAAAAAAATGACACTCCTCTTGTGCCACACGGCTCTCGCCATGTGTCAACTCCCCAATGAGACATGTAAAAGAATGTTGCACAGTCTCCCTAAAACAATCTCCAGGGTTTCCCACTTGGAGCAGCTTCACTCCAACCTGTAACCCTGTGTAAAAACATTAGTCAGTAATTAAATGTTTAGCTTGTTTAACTCCCAGCTCCACCCAGAGCCTGTATCCTAGAAGACAAAGTCTTTAGGTTAAAACAATTTCACATTTGCAACCAACTACAACTCATAAGTGTAATAAAGTATTCAGCATCACAGAGACAAGTATCATTGCAGGTTTATTCTAAACTCATTTAACTCCTACTTTTCCCATAATTTGCACCAAATCATTGAACATCTCAACGTCATTCCACGTTATAATCAATATGTGGAATGACGGCTTGTAGGAGAGAGGTGGCCTGTCTGGTGTCATGGTATGAGGACAACAACCTCACCCTCAGCACTGATAGGACAGAGTAACCGAGTCCCAGGCTGAGAGGCTGAGGGCACCCCACCCCCGAAGTGGCCCAAGCGAGCCCCAGGCCCCGATAAGCAGCCACCAAGGAGTGAGTCGGTGTGTACCTGGGCGCCCATCCCCGGACACAAAGAACCACCAATGCACCGATGTCTGAGGGCATCTGCCACTGGCAGGGGAAGTGGTGCGGGGAGATAGGCCTCCATACCTTGGAGGGCCTGAGATGTTCCTAGACAGGTGGCGTCTGATACCCAACCTGACATATAGACAAGACATACAGGCACACACAGATGCAAACATCCATTCCCACCCTCATGCTCTCATATGCACTTACTCCACACTCAACCAACGTGGAGACAGACATAAAGAGACGCTGTACACACAATCACACTCCCCAAGCGTACTCTAAGAACCGGGTCTAGGTACCCTTGCCCCTGGAAGGGGAAACTGCACCCAGACCCAGGTGGTGTTACCCTTTTCCCTGCGGTGGGGAGAAGCAGACCACCCCGACTCCGCAGCAGCAGGGAGGCCCCACACTCCAGACCCCAGTCGGACGGCCAACTCCTCCTCCTGGCCCCCCCCGCTCCAGCAGGTCGCAGAGAACGGGGGTGTGAGAAGGCCCATCCGGACCGGGGCCCAGAACAGCAGTGTCGACCCTCCCCTAGCCCCGCTGCACGCAGCCACGAGGAAACAGTCACCTAAGAGCCAACAGAGCCCCTAATAGGCCATGACTGCTATCCCGGGTTGAGCCCCCCCAAGGAAGATGCTCCTGGGGAATCCCCCGACGCCCTAAGCGTGTCCCTACCCCCACACCAATCACAACAGCGAAGGTGGGACCAAACTATGACCCCCCCCACCCCCACTAGGTGATGGAGCTAATCAAAGGAGCCCAGAGCAATTGATCTGATGTGGTGGCAGAGGCTGTATCGAGACTAATGTAATCTCGATGGCTGTAGCTCAGGTGGCAGAGCAGGTCAGCCACTAATCAGAAGGTCGGTGGTTCGATCCCAGGCTGCCTCCTGGCTGCATACTAACCTTGTTTGCCTACTGGTGGTGGTCAGAGGGCCCGGTGGCGCCAGTGTCCGGCCAGCCTCGCCTCTGTCAGTGTGCCCCAGGGCAGCTGTGGCTACAATGTACAGTGGGGGCAAAAAAGTATTTAGTCAGCCACCGATTGTGCAAGTTCCCCCACCTAAAATGATGACAGAGGTCAGTAATTTGCACCAGAGGTACGCTTCAACTGTGAGAGACAGAATGTGGAAAAAAAAAAAAAATCCATGAATCCACATGGTAGGATTTGTAAAGAATTTATTCGTAAATCAGGGTGGAAAATAAGTATTTGGTCAATAACAAAAATACAACTCAATACTTTGTAACATAACCTTTGTTGGCAATAACAGAGGTCAAACGTTTACTATAGGTCTTTACCAGGTTTGCACACACAGTAGCTGGTATTTTGGCCCATTCCTCCATGCAGATCTTCTCGAGAGCAGTGATGTTTTGGGGCTGTCGCCGAGCAACACGGACTTTCAACTCCCGCCACAGATTTCTATGGGGTTGAGGTCTGGAGACTGGCTAGGCCACTCCAGGACTTTCAAATGCTTCTTACGGAGCCACTCCTTTGTTGCCTGGGCGGTGTTGTTTTGGATCATTGTCATGTTGGAAGACCCAGCCTCGTTTCATCTTCAAAGTTCTCACTGATGGAAGGAGGGTTTGGCTCAAAATCTCACGATACATGGCCCATTCATTCTGTCCTTAACACGGATCAGTCGTCCTGTCCCCTTGGCAGAAAAACAGCCCCAAAGCATGATGTTTCACCCCCATGCTTCACAGTAGGTATGGTGTTCTTGGGATGCAACTCAGTATTCTTCTTCCTCCAAACACGACGAGTTGAGTTTATACCAAAAAGTTCTACTTTGGTTTCATCTGACCACATGACATTCTCCCAATCCTCTGCTGTATCATCCATGTGCTCTCTGACAAACTTCAGACGGGCCTGGACATGCACTGGCTTCAGCAGCGGAACACGTCTGGCACTGCGGGATTTGATTCCCTGCCGTTGTAGTGTGTTACTGATGGTGACCTTTGTTACTTTGGTCCCAGCTCTCTGCAGGTCATTCACCAGGTCCCCCCGTGTGGTTCTGGGATCTTTGCTCACCGTTCTCATGATCATTTTGACCCCACGGGATGAGATCTTGCGTGGAGCCCCAGATCGTGGGAGATTATCAGTGGTCTTGTATGTCTTCCATTTTCTGATGATTGCTCCCACAGTTGATTTTTTCACACCAAGCTGCTTGCCTATTGTAGATTCACTCTTCCCAGTCTGGTGCAGGTCTACAATACTTTTCCTGGTGTCCTTCGAAAGCTCTTTGGTCTTGGCCATGGCGGAGTTTGGAGTCTGACTGTTTGAGGCTGTGGACAGGTGTCTTTTATACAGATGATGAGTTCAAACAGGTGCCATTCATACAGGGAACGAGTGGGGGACAGAAAAGCTTCTTACAGAAGACGTTACAGGTCTGTGAGAGCCAGAGATTTTCCTTGTTTGAGGTGACCAAATACTTATTTTCCACCCTAATTTACGAATAAATTCTTTACAAATCCTACCATGTGAATTCATGGATTTTTTTTTTTCACATTCTGTCTCTCACAGTTGAAGTGTACCTCTGGTGCAAATTACTGACCTCTGTCATCATTTTAAGTGGGGGAACTTGCACAATCGGTGGCTGACTAAATACTTTTTGCCCCACTGTAGCTTGCCATTGCCAGTGTGTGAATGGGTGAATGACTGAATGTAGTGTAAAGCGCTTTGGGGTCCTTAGGGACTGACTAAAGCGCTATACAAATGCGGGCCATTTACCATTTTTAATAGATTTTTATTTTTCCAGTTCATGAGGACTGTTTTCTTGGCTATGCATAGGGCAGTGAAAACCATATGGGCTATATTCTTTTCTGAAGTGACATTATCTAAGCTGCCCAACAAACACACTAAGGGGGAAGTTGGAATGTTACATTTCAGACACTTTGGTAAGTCTTCACATATCTCGCACCAAAACTTCTGAACTGGTGGACAGAACCAGAGAGCGTGGATATAAATGTCCGGTGTTTTGGTTTGACAGTGTGAGCAGTTGTTGGTAGACGTAAAGCCCATCTTGAACATCCGATGACCTGTATAGTGCACTCTATGTAATATTTTGTATTGAATTAATTGAAGACTGGGATTTCTAATTAGTTGAAAGGTTTTTAAGCAAATCTGAGACCAGAAGTTTTGGTCTAAGTTAACTGATAAATCCGCTTCCCATTTTGCAATAGGAAGTGATATTGATTCATCTGTTTTAGAAAGCATTCTGTATATTTTGGATAGTAATTTGGGGGTTTTAAGAGTAAGAAACTGAACCACATTTGGTGGTGTTTGTAGTTCAACTTGACCTGGTTTAAATTTCTTTTTTACTATGGATTTAATTTGTTGATATTCTAAAAATCTTTTTCTTGTTGATCCCATATTGTGTAACTAGTCCGTCAAATGAAATAAATTCTGTTCCTTCTAGTATATGTTCTAAATATTTGATTCCTTTACCACTCCAAGCTGAAAAGTTTATCATATTATTGTTTTGTAATATGTCAGGGTTGTTCCAGATAGGTGTACGTTTGCATGGGATTAATGAAGACTCCGTCAATTTTAGAAACTCCCACTATGCTGTCAGAGAAGAGCCGATGTTGACGCTTTTGAAGCATTCATGTCGTTGGATGTTTGAGCTGATAAGCTCTAGATTATTGCAAAGTGCTTGTTCTACATCTAGCAAAGGTTCATCTAAGAGGGTATGTTTTAGCCATCCTGAGGTAAACTGAAGCCTGTTGGCTAAGAAGTAGTGCTGAAAGTTAGGTAGTTCTAATCCTCCTTTATCCTTGGTCTTTTGTAGTGTTTTTAAGCTTATACGTGGGGGTTTATTTTCTATCTCAGATTTAAATTTTATCTTCACTTATTTATTTGTATTATTTATATTTTATCTGGTGTCATTTGTGTATATAGACATAATTTCTTTCAACCCTTAACTTAACCGGCATGTGTGTGTGGCAGCAAGAAAGAATTTCATTGCACAGAGAAAATGCTTTTTTCTTCTTGTACATATGACAATAAACCCTTTGAGTCTTTAATCTTCACTATATATCTACAGTGTAAAATAGTAGTAGAAATAGACAAAAACCAGTAAGGAGAAGTATTAAGAAGCCATGCGAATTACAAATATTTTTTTAAAAATTCTGAAATTGATATTTTATTTATGAGGATGCTTTTGATCTGAATAAGGTTCTAAGAATGCCATGTGTACATCTGTACAGTTTATGGGTTACTTCTTACCATAACTGCATTGGTTTTCTGTTTTATTTCTTTGTCATTATAGGAGAGATGTGGGAAAGCAGGCCAAAACCTCAACACATTGAGGACATCAGCAAAAAAACAGCCAACGCCGGCAAAGCACAGATCCAGTTGTTGTCCCTTTGACCACTATGAAGCAGCGCAGAAGACGCCAGTGCATCGATAGTGGGAACAGAAGCTTTACCTGTGATCAGTGTGGAAAGTCTTTCACTCGGAGTAGCAGCTTAAAAGTACATCAGCTCATCCATACTGGAGTCAAAGCATTCAGCTGTGATCAGTGTGGAAAGTCTTTTAATCGACTTGGTCCCTTAAAAACTCATCAGCTCATTCATACTGGTATTAAGGCATTCAGCTGTGATCAATGTGGAAAGTCTTTTACTCTGAGTAGCAACTTAAAAAGACATCAGCTCATTCATACTGGTGTCAAGGCGTTCCGCTGTGATCAGTGTGGAAAGTCTTTTACTCTGAGTAGCAACTTAAAAGTACATCAGCTCATCCATGCTGGAGTCAAAGCATTCAGCTGTGATCAGTGTGGAAAGTCTTTTAATCGCCTTGATCACTTAAAAGCACATCAGGTCATTCATACTGGTGACAAGGCATTCAGCTGTGATCAATGTGGAAAGTCTTTTACTCAGAAAAGCGACTTAAAAACACATCAGCTCATCCACAGTGGAGTTAAAGAATTCAGCTGCAATCAGTGTGGAAAGTCTTTTACTCAAGAAAAGGTACTTAAAAACACATCAGGTCATCCATAGTGGAGTTAAAGCATTTGTTTGTAGTCAGTGTGGAAAAGCTTTTACTCAGATTGGTAACTTAAAAAGACATGAAGTCACGCATGCTGGTGTTAAATCATTTGTTTGTGGTCAGTGTGGAAAAGCTTTTACTCAGATTGGTCACTTAAAAAGACATCAAGTCATCCATGCTGGAGTTAAATCATTTGTTTGTGGTCAGTGTGGAAAGGGTTTTACTCAGATTGGCCACATAAAAACACATCAGCTCATCCATGCTGGGGTCAAAGCATTCAGCTGTGATCAGTGTGGAAAGTCTTTTACTCAGATTGGTCACTTAAAATCGCATCAGGTTATCCATAGTGGAGTTAAAGCATTTGTTTGTGGTCAGTGTGGAAAAGCTTTTGCTCACAGTTACAGCTTAAAAGTCCATCTGCTCACCCACAGTGGAGTTAAACCTTTCAGTTGTGATCAGTGTGGAAGTCATTTACTCTGATTGGTCACTTAAAATCGCATCAGCTCATCCACAGTGGAGTTAAACCATTTGTTTGTGGTCAGTGTGGAAAGGCTTTTGCTCACAGTTACAGCTTAAAAGTCCATGAGGTCATCCACCCAGGAGTTAAACATTTCAGCTGTGATCACTGTGGAAAGTCGTTTGCACGGCTTGGTTACTTAAAAGCACATCGGGTCATTCATACTGGTGTCAAGGCATTCAACTGTGATCAGTGTGGAAAGTCTTTTAATCAGAAAAGAGACTTAAAACAACATGAGCTCATCCACAGTGGCGTTAAAGCATTTGTTTGTGATCAGTGTGGAAAGTCTTTTACTCTTATTGGTCACTTAAAAAAGACATCAACTCATCCACAGTGGAGTTAAATCATTTATCTGTAATCAATGTGGAAAATCTTTTACTCAGAGTTGCAACTTAAAACGACATCAGCTCATTCATACTGGAGTTAAACCTTTCAACTGTGCTTAGTGTGGAAAGTCTTGTGCTAGGTTTCATCATCTAAAAAATCATCAGCTCATCCACACTAAAGTTAATCCACTGAAATATGAGCAGTGTGAAGTCTTTCATCCGTAACACAAACCTATTGAGGCATCAGCAAACCTACAAAGTGTCCTGCTGTGACAAAAGTGGCAGACTAATGGGACATTATCCTGACAAAGTTCATTGAACACAGCTAGAAACACGAGGGATCTGAACCAATGCTCTTCTGCTGGGTCAATCTTAATCAGGCTTTACAGAATTCAGCTTTAATCTCCTGTTCAGTGTTACTGTGTGGAAGTCCATTAGATCAGTTATGACCTCATAAGTGTTGCATATTCAATTCAATTCAATTTTATTTATATAGCGCCAAATCACAACAAAAGTTGCCTCAAGGCGCTTTATATTGTACAGTAGATACAGAAAAAAACCCAACAATCATATGACCCCCTATGAACAAGCACTTTGGCGAAGGGGGAAGGAAAAACTCCCTTTTCACAGGAAGAAACCTCCAGCAGAACCAGGCTCAGGGAGGGGCGGGGCCATCTGGTTGGGGCAAAGAAGAAAAACAGGATAAAGACATGCTGTGGAAGAGAGACAGAGATTAATAACAGATTTGATTCCATGCAGAGAGGTCTATTAACACAGAGTGAGCGAGAAAGGTGACTGGAAAGGAAAAACTCCCAGAAAGGAATCCCCGGCAGCCTACACCTATTGCAGCATAACTAAGGGAGGATTCAGGGTCACTTGGTCCAGCCCTAACTATACGCTTTAGCAAAAAGGAAAGTTTTAAGCCTAATCTTGAAAGTAGAAATAGCGTCTGTCTCCTGAATCCAAACTGGAAACAGGTTTCACAGAAGAGGGGCCTGAAAACTGAAGGCTCTCCATATGAACACTTATCCTGTGAATTGCCTGTTTGTTACCTAAGCAACACTTTTTAGTATGATGTCCATGTTAAAAGTAGCAGTGCTTAATTCTGTAAGTATTCTAACATGAATTGCTTGTAATGAAAGATATAAGTGTAACAACTGGAAAAAGTGCTGTTGCTTTATTGTTACTGCAGTATGTATTTTTTCCACTGGAACCTCTCATCGTTGTAATGAGGTGGTGCTGTATGTGTTAGCCAACCGCCTGTTAGAGCTACACAGTTTGAAATGTTCACAAAAGACATGGAAAATCAAATCAAGTCAAATCACTTTTATTGACACATCACATGTGCAGGTACATTGGTACAGCACATGTGAGTGAAATTCTTGTGTGCGAGCTTCACAAGCAACAGAGTTGTGCAAAATACAATAATGTAAACAAGCAAAATACAAGAATGGCTACATCTGAAACTAATAAATATATGTACAATATATAATAATAGTATATGCATTTCACACGCCTGTCTGAAGCTGGCAGCCAGCATGTAGAAAGATTTCCTTTGAACTGTTATTAATTTTGTATGTTTTCTAAGTTTAGTCAAACCGTCCAATTAAAAAGCAACAGAATTCTACCAGAACCTCCTGATTCTTGTTTCATGAATTGCATGGCTATTTACTAAAAGTCTAAATAAAACTCATAATTAAAAGGCCACTGGTGCAACATGGGTTAAAATCTATGCACGCAGAACAAAGTGGATGTTAATATTGTCATGTTAATATTATGTAAAATATGTTGACTATATGAATGGTGTTATCTGTTCTGTGCAAACATCCGTGTAATCTTAAAAACTAAACATTATTCCATCATCTGATCACAGAGAGAAGCAGAATGTCAGAACAGATCACCTTCTGGTCAAACTGAAACACCTGCTCGCACTGATGGTGAGTTTTGGTACATGCCTCACCATATGGTATACCACAATGACAAATGCTTATTCAGCCACCAAGGTGCCAATCTGAATGACCTGCATCTCCCAAGGCCCACACTGACATCCAGTATGTTGGGAAAAATGTTGAGCTTTTGAGAAAATTCCACTGCTATTTGTAGTAATATTTAAGCAATTTTCATCAGCTGTAATTGCTGCCAAAGGACGAATCTCTTATCAGTTTCTTGCGGCGAGACCTGCAGACACAGCCAGCCCAGAGTGTCTAGGAATTTTCATGTCCTCCCTTTGGGAATCAGCTGTAGCTCGTGTTTTGTGACCAGTCACTTCTGGCTGACGAGGGATTTGAGGGAAAGCAATACTAATTGTAACTAAGTGTCCAGTAGACAGTGTTACATGTATCAGTGAATGCTGGTATGCAACATATTAATTTGATCACTCTACATGCACTGCTCATACACATGAATGCTTAATTAAGATTGAATTTTGTATCCTTTGGCAAAAACTGATTACATTTCTGTATGGAACCATTTGAGAATTTGCCAAAGATTATCAGTTATGGAGAGCAGTAGAAACAAAGGGAAGTTAGCTTGAGTAAAAGTTTCTAATGAATATCTCAGGCAGTACAAGTTATTGACAGATAGAAGTCCGTCAATAACTTGTACTGCCAAATTGTCAAAGGGATTTTCTTTAGTGTGATAATGCTAATTTTGGTCAATTAGGATGAAGGTGACGTTGACCATCCCGTCTGTTTCTTTTCAAAAATTGTATAAAACACCAGCTACATTACAGCACGATTGAAAATGAGGCTTTAGCCTTGCAGCATTTCGAAGTGTACCTTGGGTCCAATCCTCTACCAACCATTGTATTTTCTGACCATAACCCCCCCACGATGCAGAACAGCAACCAACGCCTCATGAGCTGGTCTTTACTTTAACATTAATATCCGTTACAAGAAGGGTTTAGGTCAGGGGTGGGCAACTCCAGGCCTCGAGGGCCACTGTCCTACAGGTTGTAGGTCTCACCCTGGATCAACACACCTGAATAAAATGATTAGTTCATTACCAGGCCTCTGGAGAACCTCAAGACATGTTGAATTTAGTCATTTAAATCAGCTGTGTTGAATCAAGGACACATCTAAAACCTGCAGGACACCGGCCCTCGAGGCCTGGAGTTGCCCACCTCTGATGTGTTTTTTGGTCTGCCACACCAGAGGGTCGCATAATTGTGTCCTGTGTCAATTTTGTTTTTTTACTCGGTAGCTGTAGGGGTGAGAAGCCATTTTTCTTTGGGAACCTTTTCGCCTGTTTTTGGTTAGGGAGGCAGGTAAGAAACCTGTATTTTTCTTTTGGGGTTTCCCGTGTAGGTAAACCAGCTGCATTTCATTTCTAGAGTGTTGTTTGTTGTTTTGGCCATGCTCATCCTGACACCCGCTACCTTTTGGGACTTAATAAACTGACTGGCTGTTGCAAACTCCGTGACAGTTGTTTTTTGGTTCGTCTTCCTTGAGAGCAGGGAGTGTGGGGACATTTTCCTTTTTTAAAATTTTTTCCTTGTGTTGCACGCCAGTTTCCCCTGGGCTGGGGTGTAACAGTTCCTTGTAGGTCAATATCTCAGATGTCCTCAATTGACAGTCCCACCAGGCACATGACGCGGCATTTGGCCCAACCATCTATTGTGTATACGGCAGGAAATGTCCCTTCAGGATAGTCGGGCTCGAACCCAGGCTTCTCGTAGGGAAAGAGAGCGATCAAGTGCAGCCGCTGTGAGGTAAGTAACTAAATCAAATTGGGCCCAGTTCTCCATTTGTAGAACATTTCAACACCTCATATGCTACATTAATATATATGTATATAATGCAGGGAAAAAACAGAACTGCTTTCCATCCATTTTCTTCTGCTTTATCCGGGGCCGGGTCACGGTGGCAGCAGCCTAAGCAGAGAAGCCCAGACCTTCCTCTCCCCAGTCACCTGCTTTAGCTTGTCTGGGGGAACACCAAGACGTTCCCAGGCAAGCCGAGAGATAATCTCTCCAGCGTGTCCTGGGTCTGCCCCGGGGTCTCCTCCCGGTGGGACATGCCTGGAACACCTCACCCAGGAGGTGCCCGGGAGCATCCTTGTCAGATGCCCGAACCACCTCAGCTGGCTCCTTTCGATGTGGAGGAGCAGCGAGTCTACTCTGAGCCCCTCCCGGATGGCTGAACTTCTCACTTTATCTCTAAGGGAGAGGCAAGCCACCCTTCGGAAGAAGCTCATTTCCGGCGCTTGTTTCCGCGATCTCGACCCCTATGGCACCTCCCGCGGGTGGTGCCATAGGGGTAGGGTGCATTGTGTGCCAGGCGGCAGCCAGGAGCGAATGCCCTGGCTACCAAGACTGGCAATTGGGACATGGAGAAGGAGCCTGAGTTAGTGCATGAGGTTGAGAGGTACCAGCTAGATATAGTTTTTCTCACCTCTACGGATGGCTTGGGCTCTAGAACCAGTCTCCTGGAGAGGGGCTGGACTCTGTCTCAGTCTGAAGTAGCCCCTGGTGAAAGGCAGCGGGCTGGAGTGGGTATTCTAATATCCCCTTGGCTTGCTGCCTGTACGTTGGGGTTCTTCCCGGTGGATGAGAGGGTTTGTTCTCTGTGCCTTAGGGTTGGGGATCGGGTCCTGACTGTCATCTGCACTTATGCACCGAGTGGTAGTTCAGAGTACCCAGCCTTCTTAGAGTCCCTGGGTGGGGTGCTGGAAGGTGCTCCACCTGGAGACTCTGTTGTCCTGCTGGGAGACTTCAATGAACTTCAATTTTAAAGTTTACTGGATAAAGTGGCTGTGTTGATGCTGTTTTTAACATTCAAACATACAAAACTGTATGTTTGAATGTTAAAAACATTCAACCGCAAAGTTCTTTCATCTAAACTTGCACTTTTGAGGAAGCTATTGTTAGAACAATTAGCTTATAAAGTGAGACTCAGAGAAAAGGCTCTGGTGTGAAGTGTATGGTTTTCAGGGTTTTTATCGTTAAGTCCGTTTCCCTGGGTCTTTTCCCATGTTGTAGTCATGTGTCTTATTTTGAAAGAACTATTTAAGCGTTAACATAGCGATCAGAGAGCATAAAGAAGCAGAGAGGAGGATGTTACTCTCAATGTTCTTGGCGCATTTCAGGAGGACGCTGCTAATAAAGTTACACAATTACACAGCTGAATTCGCGTTTATTATTATATTTACAAAATACCACAGTTTTCGTCTTTGTCTGTATCGTTTTATTTTGTTGTATTTATCTTAAAGGCCGGTCCCTGAAAATATCGTCTGAGTTGTCCCTGGTGCAAAAAAGGTTGGGGACCGCTGCCCTAAAAAATGTAGAGAAAGTCAGGATCTTTGGGCTTATGTCCACTAAGCATATTTTTTTGTTTGTTTGTTTTGTTGTACTGTACTGCTCCAAGACTGACCACTAGCTTTTTTTTTTTTTTTTCTCTTTTGGCTCTCAGCGAAGGCGGTCGCACTTTTCTCCTCTCCTGCCCTTATCTTCCCTGCTTAGCTTCTTATGTCCTTGTCTTGTCTTGTGTTTTTACTTACTTTTCCCTGAACACTCTCTCACAGTCTGTTCTCTAAAACCTAAAAGATGAATTATGGATTTGATCAACTGGTCTCTGAATGCAATTGACACCCCTTCTCAATGAGAAGTCCGGGCTCGGGTGAGCCTGACTGCTGAAGATATCTACCTATTTGGAACCATGATAACAGGGTTCTTGCTGATCGGAACTGGCTTGGCCCTGGCTTATCGCAGAATTAAGGAAGCGGAACCGGCTGTTCAAACCCCCACAAGGCTGCCCGCTGGGATTGAAATGATGGGACGAGGCGTGAGTTTCTCAAAATGGGCTCATTGAGTGCAGCACGGAGAAGATCTTGGAGAACAATACTCAGAATAAGATCTCTGAGTGAAAAACTGGATTACATCTGGAGGGGCTAGCTCGAATAACACCTTTGAGCGCAAATTCGATTACATCTTGGGGAAGTGCACTGCGGTCGTTAGTTCTCAGAACTTGCTCTTTGACCACAAGAATGACAACATCACAGAACGTAAGTTTGGATAACATCATAGAAAGCTCACGGCTCTCCAACGGGAAATTGAGAGACTAGTGTTGGACTGTTAGAACAGCTTTGAAATTCATATGAGTTGTTCGCACTAAAGTAAAAACCACCATCACTTCATGCGGAGACCCCTTCGGCTCCAGCTGCAGCCTCAAGGCTGGAGCTGAACAAAACACCCTGATAACGAATGTGTTTAGACTGTTCCCCCCATTCCATGCAAGGCCACCTGGGTTGGCTGGAAGACTGTTTACTTAGCCTGGCGGGGCAAAGGACACTGTCTCAGCTGAACTCTGGACACACACACACATACACTGATATGCACACATTGATCCCCCCTCCCTTTCCAAACGCCTTCGATGCTTGTGCCCTACCGGGGAAGATGGCAGTCGACTGGACCAGCGCAGACACGCTGCAGGACCGGATGCGCTGTCTACAGCGGCTCTCTCTTACCCTTTACCCTCCCCTGTTGCTTGTCTTGTGTTTCTATGGTGTATTGATAGTCATGTGCTTTTTGTGCTGAGGTGTTTTTTCTGTTATCAAACTGTTCTCCCACTAGGAGCTCAGTCTGAGTGGAGTTTTTTTTCTCCTCCTCTTACCTCATGTTATGTATTTTCGTTGTTTTTTTCCTATCAGCCTATGTTATGTTACTGCCTAGTTAGTTTCATGTTTTAAATGTCAGTAAATGCGCCGCCCTGTGGTCCCTTTAACCCTTTAAGACCTACCATAGAACCAAGTCCGCCAGAGCTTATATTATATTTTTACATGTTGGTGTGCCATTTTTGGGAGCATTTCAAGTTACTATACATCAATACAACCATTATAGCCCAAATTTTAATAATATGTATGCATTAAGTGCATAGTAATTACAGAAATTGCAAAAAAGTGCAATAAACTACAAAAAAATTGAAAATCGTTTTTGTTTTTTTAACATATATTTCTAGTTAGAGAAATTTAAGAGGCTTATCCCTCAAAACTGTAAATACAAAAAAGTTGTACAAAATAGTTTCCCACCCAGGGAATTTATTTTGAGTGTTTTCATAGTTTTATTTTTGAAATACACCAATTTTTATATACTGCAGGAAAAGCTAAAATAATTATTATAGTGCAAATTTGCACAAAACCAGCATATGCATCAAAATAAACTATTTCCAGCAGTGCAATTTGAGTTCTAAGCATCCCAGAAACGACACAGAAAGTCATAAAGTCAAAGATAACTTTTAAAAACACCAGTATAGGCTCATAGTAGTAGTAGTAGTATTTATTTATTGTCATTGTCAAGAACAATGAAATTGCGTTTGGGGCTTCCATACAACCCAAAAAAAGAAGAAAATAATAAATACCCCTTAAAACCCAAGTGTACATATTTAACCCAGTGTGACTCCAATGCAATAAGACAATCCTTAGCAATAATGTTCGTAGAAATTCAGACAAAGACCTGAGAAACATGACAAAATACAACAATGCACCCATTCAATATTATATCATGAGGCCCTGATGGTAAAAAACTACATTTCCGTGAAAATTACGTCACTTCCGGTTTCGGGCAGGTCATGGCGGACATGCGATAGTTCGTGCTGATGGACGTAGGAAGTGTTACAAACAGCTGATCGGATCGGCAAAGCCTGTTTCTGGAATATTATGGTTTTTTTGCTGCAAGTGCTTTTTATGCAGTTTTTGCAAAGCTATATGTGGAAGGAAACTGTGACCTAGGACAAGCTGATGGCATAAGATGTAAGTACAACTCCTCCGGTTTCATATGCAAAAAAAATTATTGCGCTAGCTCACGTGGTTGCAGTGCTACCGGGATTTAAAAATAGGTACGCAAAAGGGAGCGTGCTCGCTCTGACCGGTTTTAAAGGGTTAAGTCGATATTTTGTGACAGTAGAAGAAGAGTTAGACAGGAAGTTCATGTTTTCTTGCTATGTTGCTTCGAGATGGCTGTTCCACATTCATGTCCTTCTTTGGGTGTTTGTTAAAGCATTGTCTGTAAGTACTCAATGGAAAAGCAATGAGACACTCCAAGTGTTGTCTTTATGTGTGATGGACCACAGTTAACAAGTTTTCTATGTGCTATTCATATGTAAATGAGATCGCCAGTTCATATGCTAATTAGCGGTGCTAATCGTCATGCTAGCTTCTCAAATGCATTGTTATTATCATTGGCACAAGTTGTTGTTTACAGTACAGATGAGTAATGTACATTTCCACATATGTTTATTGTTACAGTTTCACAAAATGAAAGAACCAGTAAACTTCTCAAGATCTCATCTATTGTCTGGAGTTCCTGGGTTCATGTTTAGCTGTGTGGATAGCTAGTCAGACTTCTAGCGAGGCCATTTACAGCCTACCTTTCTGACATGTCTCCTCAATGTAATGTTTGTGTGAAGTTGGTCAGAAGGTTCCTTTGTAAGTGCGCATGCGCCATTAGCGTGCTGCCTGCTGTAACCCTAATTTCCTTCAGGATTAATAAAGTATTCTGATTCTGATATCTGAAACAACTTGTAAAGTGAGCACAGAGCAGAAGTACACAAGGGTGAAGGCTTATGAGAAGTGTTGGCACTGGGATCTGCAAAGTGTCATCTTAAGACTACTTGCAAGCAATTTATAAAGACCCACTCGGATGCCCTCCATGCTGTAAATATAAAGCATGTTCCAGACGACGGGCCTGCTCCCAGAGAAAATTATGTATTCAATCTGAATCAATGGTCAGGCTGCTACTTAGTACTGCTGTTAATATTTAATCAAGTACCATTTATATTGTCAGATAGACCCTATAAAATATCCTTGCTCTCATACACAGCGACTTTACCATTTCTGGTTCGGGACCACTGTCTTCTAAAGGCTGGTAAGTTTTCTGGTACAAAATGTGAAGAAGTAAATGTGATGCATTCAGCTAGAAATGGAGCGGACAATGTACACTCCAATAGTGGATTTAGTGATCAGTGTTCATGACACTTTGCATACTAATGATCAAGGAACTGACCTCACAGCCCATTGTTCATTCATTATGCAAAAATTATGCAAGTGTTTATAAGATTGGCGAAACCTGCAGTCAGCTGAGACTGAAGAAGTCTCTGGGATGAGTTACGAAACGTTTTGTCCCACTGAAAACGCTACGTCCAGATGAACAGAATCAACTTCTGGGATTTCCTTACCTGGATGATTGAGCATGCATCAAGATATTACCCACAATTACTTAGGTACACGGGAACAAAGGGACAGCAAGTCAGTTTCTTACAGAGGAAGAAATAAACAAATAATTATACTACAATTAATTTTAAGCAGTGTGTAATTATTCAGAAAAAAAACTGAAAGATACGTCACATCTTTCTACATTTTATTTTTCATAGGATTCATTTAATCTTTAACATACTGCCTGGACAAAATGACAAAAATATATGACTTACAATAAAAATATTTTTACTGCAACATAACAAAAAATGAAGGTTTGTGTCTTCATGGAGCAAAACACACTCACATCCTGTAAGAAAACAGACCACTGAAAACATTAAATATATTGTTACCCATTCTTTAAAATGACACAAATTTATGAATTTACTTTTTTTTACTGTAACATTAAAAATTGCAGGAATGGTTGTGTCCTTCTGGAGCAAAACAGACTCACACAATATTGTAAGACAATAGAGCCCATTTAAAACACATTTCCTGTGAGTTACAACAGAAGTGGCGCAGCACTGACACTGATAATTACCTCACAATGAACAGCCAAATAAACAGTAACAGGTCTGACAGTTTGACCCAGAAGGTGAACTCTTCTGACATTTTGCTTTTCTTGTGATCAGATGATGGGAGTAATGTTGGCTCTGCATGCTGTTTGTGGACACAGCCAGTGAAGTTTAACTTGCTAAACTTGTGTTGGGATAACTAACTCCATAAGCTAAGATTTTGTAATCGCGGCTCGATCGCTTCACAACATTCATGATCTTCTCTTAAACTCTTTTTCTTTCCATCCTGTCTTGCAGCTCTATTGTCATCATCCTTTCCTGAGTATTGCCCTCTCTTTGAAAAAGGAAGAAGGGGCTCAGAATTGATGTAATCCTGCCCCCACCTTCAACCCAAGTATGTGTGGTAGTCACTGCTACCACACAAACATGTCCTGAACCACGCTCACATACTTCTCTGTCACTTCTGACTTCATCATGCAGTACCACAGTGCCTCTTTTTGCACTCTTTCATGTTTTCACTAGATCTACAAAGACAGTGAAGCTCTGACTTTCTCAGGAAATTAAAGCTGAATTCTGTGAAGCCTGATCTCAAGCTTTTTAAGTTTGACGCAGCATCCAGAAGAACTTTTGTTCAGATCCCCTGTTTCTCCCACTGTGTTCAAATGAACCCTGTCAGGGTAATGTCCCATTGGTCTGCCACTTTTCTCACAGGAGGACACTTTGTGGGTCTTTTGATGGCTCAATAGACTTTTGTAATGGATGAAAGACTTTCCACACTGATCACATACAAATGATTTAACTCCAGAGTGGGTGCGCTGATGTGATTTTAAGCCAGTCATACGAGTAAAAGCCTTTCCACAGTCACCACATACAAATGATTTAACTCCAGAGTGGATGAGCTGATGCATTTTTAACCTACTAATCCCAGTAAAAGAATTTCCACACTGATCACAGCTGAATGGTTTAACTTCACTGTGGATGAGCTGATGTGCTTTTAAGCGGTAATTCTTAATAAAAGACTTTCCGCACTCACCACAGGTGAATGGTTTCACACCGGTGTGGATCAGCTGATGTGCCTTTAAATGACCTTTCAGAGTATAGCTCTTTTCACACTGATCACAGCTGAATGGTTTCACACCGGTGTGGATCAGCTGATGTGATTTAAAGTAAGCTTTCCTAGTAAAAGACATCCCACACAGATCACAGTTGAAAGCTTTAAATTTCATGTGGACGACTTGATGTTGTTTTAAGGTGCATCTCTGAGTAAAGGTCTTTCCACATTGATCACAGCTGAATGGTTTCACACCGGTGTGGATCAGCTGATGTGATTTTAAGTGACCTTTCTGAGTAAAAGACATCCCACACAGATCGCAGCTGAATGGTTTCACACCGGTGTGGATCAGCTGATGTGCTTTTAAGTTGGATCTCTGAGTAAAGGTCTTTCCACACTGATCACAGCTGAATGGTTTCAAACCGGTGTGGATCAGCTGATGTGATTTCAAGTGAAAAATCTGAGTAAAGGTCTTTCCACACTGATCACGGCTGAATGGTTTCACTTCACTGTGGACGAGCCGATGTGCTTTTAAGTTGGATCTCTGAGTAAAGGTTTTTCCACACTGATCACAGCTGAATGGTTTCACACCAGTGTGGATTAGCTGATGTGTTTTTAAGCTGCATCTTAGAGTAAAGGTCTTTCCACACTGATCACAACTGAATGGTTTCACACCGGTGTGGATTAGCTGATGTGTTTTTAAGCTGCATCTCTGAGTAAAGCTCTTTCCACACTGATCACAGCTGAATGGTTTAACTTCACTGTGGATCAGCTGATGTGTTTTTAAGCTCCATCTCAGAGCAAAGGTCTTCCCACACTGATCACAGCTGAATGGTTTAACTTCACTGTGGATCACCTGATGTGTTTTTAAGTTCCATCTCTGAGTAAAGGTCTTCTCACACAGATCGCAGCTGAATGGTTTCTCTCCACTGTGGATGAGCTGATGTGTTTTTAAGTTGCTACTCCGAGTAAAAGACTTTCCACACTGATCACAGCTCAAGCTTCTGTCCTCCCTGTTGGCGCGCTTGCGTCTTCTGATCTGCTTCATAGCAGGAAAAGTCTTTTCCACAGGGATCGCTGCTGGCTCATCTTTACTTGCTGGTGCTGGATGTTTTTGGTTGATGTCTTCCATGTGCTGAGGTTTCGGCCTGCTTTCACTTCTTTCTCCTGTAATGACAAAGAACCCAAACAGTGACATCAGGTCTATACCTTCAGCTCATCCACAAGTGCCCCCTCTTACCTCACAAAGATAAACAGTTTCACCATCTGCCAAACGTCTCAGGTGCCTGGGGACGCTATGCTGTGGTAAACATTCGAAGTGAGCTCATTTTGGGGATAAAAGTAGTAAAAGTTCAACATTGTGAATAAAATTTTGGCTTGTGTGACTTCAAAGTTTTTTAGTTTTTACTTTGTTCAAATTTGAAGAACATCACACTTACAATGTGCAGTTCAGGTTGTATGTGTGAGAGCTGTACAACCAAATCCACACTGACTCAGATTTCCCTCTGATTAACCACAAGGGTGTCACAGTTATCAAAGTCTGCAGACACTGTCAGCTGCAATCAACACCTTTTATTATAATGCACAGGTGAGTTATAATGCATCTCCACTAGAAGACGGTCCCCTGTTATCTACTTTTTCACAGGCAAGCGTGGGCGAGAGTCTACAGCTTTCTACCCCCCAAGGACACGTAGTCTAATGCCTTTATTTTTCATGGCCATGTCTACTTAATACTACACTATTCGGTTATATGGCATTTTAGTTCATATACAGCATAGAATTGAGGCACTTCAAATAATTTCATCTCAACACCTCCTTCCTGGAGATAAGGAGAAGGAGTCTCACTATCTGCCTCATGTCTCATGGTGCCTGGGAGTGTCAGTCCAACTCACTCACAATACCCATCTGTGTGTGGAATAACCTGTGAAATACATATTTGATGTTTTCCTATATGTAGAACCAAGTCACACAAAATGTACTATAGATATTACTAAAGTGATATTGTCAAAACATATGATCAACACATAAAATAAAGAAATGTCCATCACAAGAGTTAGCAGCTTACACAAGAAAAGACGTCAGAAAGAATATGAAAGAAGAAAAGTGGATTTTTAATGAGGTCATGCTGAGCCTCTTGTCCCGATTGTTTTATGTTGGGCTGAGAACAAACAACCAATACTCAGATCAGGTCCAGTACACAACAATTATGTATTAAGCACATATGTGGGAGACGTACATGATACCACCCTCAGTGTAGTCTGGTAGATCTCATAGAGGAAGGACAAGAACTTCTTTATTTAAAGGGTTGTACACGCTAAAGATGCATGAGCAAGTTCCTTTTTACAACACTTAGAATGCAGTTTCGAGACCCTTTCACCCCCAGCTGTTTCCTGTTGATCGTTATGAGGCCCGTGATCATGTATGCCACATCCTGAGTACATCCTGTTCTAACCGCCCCTGTGCAGGAACGTATGCAGTTACAAGCAAAACACTTCTTTTAATGTGTTTTAGTTTAAATATTCTTTTGCTTCTTGACTGACTGACTGACACTTACTGAAATACTGCTACGTGTATATTTCCCACAATATCCACAGACATCACCTTCATATGAACGGAAACAGAGAGTTTATCTCAAATGATAAAACATTAAGTTCCTGAGGCAGACAGACAGAGAGGCTAAACAGAAGGCAGAAATCAAACCAAAGTGAGCTAAGAGAGAGAGACCCTGTAGAAAATGATAAAGTTAAGCAACCAGTGTAGTTATAACTGACTTACTCTGGATCTCCTCTCAGACTCAGGAGGGGGCGAGCGGGCCGGCTTTGTAGTTGGAGTCGGACCAGCAGAGACAATGGGCTCACTGACCTCCACTCCCCAAGTCAGTCACCACGAGGACAAGTTCTTTGTTTAGAGATGATTTAATCCAAGCTCACCATCAACATCACTCAGCTGTCCTCGTCAGAACTAATAAAATAAAAGCAGTTACATTTAGAAACGTCAGTTTACTAAACATAAAAATATTGCTCTTTTAGCCTCGCTGACATATTCTGTAAAGATTAAATGACTTAAATCATCACGTGGTTTACAAAAACACATTTTTACCAAACTCAGCGAACAATTGCGCATCCAGAAATAACTGTTTTATCTCGTTTGACATGGAAACTTAAAATTACAAAGACACACTGAACACACCTTCCTACCAGCTGTAACCTAGCAGGAGAACGTACGTTCGTCTTCGCAGCTGCGATACATACCTCACAAAAAGCCGTTCATCAATTAGATTTAACACGACGCTTCTCCACAATACTTTGATGCGGGTTCTTCAAAAAGTGCCCTTTTTTTTTTAAACGGCGGAAAGACACAGCAAAGAGCACAGTACGCACACCCCTTCTTCTTCCTTCGTCTTCTTCTTTTTTCTTTTTTTTTTTACAAACCTTTATTTAAACATCATTATACAAAGTAGAATTAAACAGCACTATATTAAAGGTATTGCACAAGCTCATGGGAAAAAAACATAAAAAGAGGGATGTCTTCCTAAACATTTGGATTTGTGAATATGAAATTTAACCATTAAGATTAACAAGTTAATCACACATCTGTTGTGGTTTTGGTGTTTGTGTAGACCATGTTTGTAAATAAGAGTCCATGCTAAAAAAGCTTGGCGATGAAATGCAGAGATTTATATAGGGATTTTATCAATATTAAAATTATAAGTAAGGACACCTTCCTTAGAAAACTTGTACATAGGTATAGTATCCAAATGGATGTAGGATTTGTAATTATATTTTTAACCAATTTATTTTGAATGTGTTATTTAGAGTGTTAAAATCTAACACATTAAGTCCTCCATTGACACAGGAGTTCACAAGAACTGTTTTTTAAATGTAGTGTGTCCTATTTTTCCAAATAAAGTTGAAAAGTAACTTATCAACCTCTTTTATGAGTTTATTATCAAGGTGCAATGCCAATGCAGCGTATGTAAGATGAGAGATACCTTCTGCTTTAGTTTTTAATACTCTGCCTTTTAATGATAAATCTCTTAAGAGCCACAGAGTAAATCTGTGTTTGAGTTTCACTAGAATTAGATAAGAAATTTGACCAATTCTTCTTTCCTGGTTTTTGGTTATTACAATACCGAAATAACGAACTTCTTGTTTTATTGGAAGGAACAATAGTTGGGCAATTAACTAAAACAGGTACAGGGACCCGTTTTGGGACAGCCTCGTCTTTTCCCTCTTTGTATGTTAAATCTGGGTGAAGTACTGTTTGTTAATTTGATACTGCTGTTACTGTTATAATGTTTTAATCACCGTAGAAAGTAAGTACCAAAACCATATCTATCTAGAGCGTGAAATATAAATTCATGCTTCACCGTATCGAAGGCCTTGTAGAAGTCTAAAAATAATATGAAACCACTGCTATTTATCAGAATAATCCAGAATATCTAAAACCAATCTGATATTGTTATATGTCTTTTGGGCATAAAGCCAGATTGTCTTTCATCATTAACCGAGTCAACAACCATCTTAAGTCTGTTAGCTAAAATTAGAGCAAGTATTCTTTAATCATTATTTAATAAGCTATTTGGTCTGCAATTATCAATCATTAAGAGGTCCTTATTTTGCTTCAGAAACAATGTGGTCAAACCTTGATTCATCGTAGTGGAAAATTGGTGGTTTCATATGCTTTCAGCAAAAACCTCAAGAAGAAAGGAAGAGAACTCTTCAGAAAAAAGTTTTATATAATTCTGCAGTATGATCATCTGTGCCTGGAGCTGTATTATTTTTAATAGCCCAATTGCATCTGTGACTTCTTCTAATGAGACGGGTAGATCACATAATATAGAATCTTCTTGGCTGACAGATTTAACATTCAGCAATTATAAGAGGTGATCTGAAGCTTCCTGAGAAAATGTACAGCTATAAAGTTCCTTATAGAAATGACTACAGAGTTTAGAGATTAATCTGTAATCCTCTGTTATAACCACATTTATCATTAATTTGCTAATATTCTGCTTGAGTGTTTCTTTTCTAAGCTGAAGAAATAATAGGAATTGCGCTCACCTTCTTCAAGATCTGGATCTGATAAAAGCTCCTTTTGCTTTGTCTGAGTATAAGCCATCTAATTTATCTTGTAATTTAGCAAGGTTCAATTTATCCTCTTCAATTAGTGTCAATTTGAGAGATTGTATTTTCTTCCTCTAATCTTTTCGATTTCACGTTAAGGCTGCCAACCTTCCTTAAATATTTGTCAATTTCAAATTTTAATAATTCCCAGTTATTTGCAAACTTAAATTTTTCTCGAGCTATAGATCAATAGTTTGAGATCAGTTCTTTAAGATCCTTTTTCACATCATCTTTCTCTGTCATGAATCGCTGTGTGGCAGACAGGAATTGGACCCAAAATGCAGGCTCTTAGACACGAGGGATGAACTCAAAACCACAGCTTTATTTGCTGGCCGGGAAAAGCATACAAAAGCAAACTAAACTGAACTGGAAAATGACAAACTAAACACTCAGGGAGACACAGGGAGATCCACACAGCATGAGGGACGACACGACACTGACTCAGAGAAACACAGGGTTTAAATACACTGGGAAGTGTGTGAGACACAGAAGGAGGGCACAGCTGGGAGAAATCAGAACTGACGAGACAAGGAAGCGTAATCTGAACACACTGAGATCAGACACGGACCTTCAAAATAAAACGGGAAACACACACGCAAAGACACAGACTCAGACACGCAGGCTTAACGCAGAGACCTGACTACACTAGAGGGGATATACAGGCAGGGACGACAGAAAACAAAGGGAGCACAGAATAAACACTGGGAAACCAAAAACACAAACAGTTATCATTCATACTATCAAAAATAAGAGTACAAAATCAAAAACACCGGGTCACTGACCCAGAACCATGACACAACCTAACCAAAAGTCTATGCTTGAATGTCTCGAGTTAGAATTGTTGCACTAAGTAAACGTTTTGGAATGAGGATATTTGAATCTCCAAATGTCTATGAGTTTAAGGCGTACTATAACAGCTTTCAATGTAGTAGTAATTCTTTTTTTTTAACACTTGTAGTTTCCCAATTATCATACATAGCATTCTTATTATTTTACAGAAAACCACAAAATAACAATCCCACAGATCATAAAGACAGATAATACCAAGACAGGAAAAGGGAAACAAAAAAACAAACAAACAAACAAACAAACAAACAAACAAACAAAAAACACAGCAACAACAGCAAAAAAAAAAAAAAAAAAAGGGGGGGGGGGTGCACCTCTCTATTGTTTTTACAGGACTGTTCTAGGGCAAACAAAAACACTGAAGATTCCAGTTCCAGACCGGGTAAATTGTTGACGTATGTTAACAGAGGGTTCCATGTTGTGTGGAATTTGCCGATGGATCCGTTCAGAGTACATCTGATTTTTTCCAGTTTGACATTTTGCATAACATCCGTTATCCAGCGGTGGTGTGATGGAGCAGTAGTAGACTTCCATTTAAATAAAATCAGGCGTCTCACTAATAATGACAAAAAGGCAATGACCCTCTGTAAATGGGCAGGGGGAACAGAAGTCACAATACCAGAGAAACAACCAAAAATTATCACCAAGGGGGAGGCGAGATGTTATAGGCATAGGCTTTAGAGATGACTTCAAAAAATGATGACCAGAAAGGAACAATTTTCGGACAGGACCAAAACATATGAAGGGAAGTAGCTGGAGTCTGTTTGCATCTATCACATGATGGGTCTATGTCTATGTTTGGAAATATTTTTGCTAGTTTAACTTTTGAAAATGTAACCTGTTTAACACTTTGAATTGTATTAGGGAGTGTCTTGAACATATAGAAGACGAATGGAACCTGGTAAGAGCCATATCTCACTCTTCGTCAGACAGCTGGGCACTGTCGTGGAAAATTTAACAATAACCTGCAACACACCCAGCAAGCTTGATTTGAAGTGGGTTTAATAAACACATTTTGATGTGGAGAGAGCATCCCAGTGAAACACCAGGACCATCTCCGGATTGTGGCCACCGCCCACACAGACAAAGAACATTCCTCAACCTCACATGTTGGCCCCTCTCACGGGGGGCTATGCCTCCTCCGTCACAGAGAGAATTATGACCTTGTTTTCTGCTTAGCCTTCACCTAAGGATTTACATCCCTGATAAGCAGAAGGAGTCTCACTATCTGTTTAATGTCTCCCATTACAACGGCCTCACTGTGTTAACTTTCCACATGCATGTAAACTAGTGACAGGAGTGCTCTTACTATAGTAAAGTGAGAAAGTGATATTACTATAACTAATGTGATATGATTAAATATGTGATAAATACATGAGAAAAGAAATCTGCCACCACAGCACCCAAATCATTCTCCCACTGTTCTCGAATGTATGAAATAGACAGGTTATATGTCTTAGTTACATCAAGCTGCTCTCTCATAAGAACCTGTTGTTAAGACAAGGAAGTTTTTAGGTGTGTGATATATTTCCCACTTTATCATTAAATCTCCCAATTTATTAACTGTTTCTGTAAAAGACCCTCTTCCCCAGTGTTATTAGGGATTGAGGCACACATGCCTCACCAAACATCACACACTCCTTTGTGCCATTTGCTTTGCCCTGTCCAGATGTTTGCCATCAAGGACAGTGAATGTCCGAACCTGCAGGTAAATTAATAGCACAAACATATACTAACACTGATGTTAGTGCTTCTCGAGATTTAAAGTAAAACCCAAAAGTAGCCATGAGTTTCCACACAGCCAACACTTCTCAGCTACATTTTGCAACAGAATTATAGATCTTTCCTCTCTGTCTATGCAGCGTACTGTACTCTTTACTATTGTAGGGCCATCAGCCCGTTTAAAAGGTGTGAACCCTCTCCAAGGCATTTACAATTATCTTTACTGTGACCACATCAGTGATTGGGGAAACCAAAACAACCACAACTCTGGAAGAACGACTTCCTTCTTTAGTGCTTCCAGCATGTTTGAGGCCGATCAAAATCCCTCAATGAAATGGGATAAACCAAAAATCCAATCTTTACGGTGTCACATGTGTAAAAATTGAGTACACATGTCAAAAGAACTCACAACTGTTGTTACTATTGTTAAATTCTCCCAATTCTTTCGATCTTTGGGCTGAAGGATGGACAATATTCGGTGTACAAATGCTCAATCAACAATTACTTTATTCCATACAATTCAACACTTTATGAGCACAAACCATCCGGATGGGGAGACATGCATGAAGAGGGTCACAGCAAATCTCAAACTGGTGGAGGGTTACTCAAACTCTTATAGCCTCTAGTGGCCCCCACCTAGTCGTAAAAACCTAAACATTCACATTCTTTCTAACTCCTAGCGAGCCTGACTTATGGCCTTGGCTCCCTGTTTTGTCTGCCTTCAACAACGGTGGGGGTGTAGTCTCCCGTGGAATGTGCTCTCTGTCTCCTCCACTATCAGAAAAAGCAAGGACCTGACTCTCTGAAAACAGTGTTTCTTATAACTCAGCAGTATAATGCATCATAAACAATATCATTCATTCACACTGAATCAGCAGTCTAACGTAATACAAATCAGTTTAATAACTGTAATAGTTTTCACCTTCTTCTAATTCAGGAGAATACTACAAACTAAAACTGCATAATGATTTCACAATCTTTGATTAGGGGTATAACATGGCATAAGCTCATATTATAATCCCACACTATGTTTACTCAGACAATGAGGGCCTAATGCACTTACGCATCAGGAACTGACATGCTAGATAATCAGTCTACCTACCCTACAAAATGCACACAAGTTGCTGTAAAACTTGCATGCTATAATTACTCCAATCACTTTTACTCATGCTCAGGACTCTAACAGAGTTTGTGATGTTCGGAGAATCATGTAAATGCATATCATTTCTAAAATGATTATTAACGTCACAACAACGACCTCTGTAACTTAAAAACATACTAAGCTTTCCAGGGAAAGTGATTGGCTGTTTTAAGCAGATGTGATCTGCATTCATTCGCTGATCCCTCTTGGGTGCCACAGAGTCTCACTCTGCAGTCCCTGAGTTGGAGCTCAGCACGCTCTTGTTGGAGGAGGGGGCTCTTTTCAGCCCTCACCCTCTCGTTCCAACGCAGCTTTATGGTTATTGCTGTGGTTCTGGAATCTTCTCATGATGACTAGTAGGGCCCCAAACCGCATGACCTTTGACCCCACTGCCTGGGCTGTCAGCTCATCCACACCACAATTACCTAGAAACCAAATCGGTGAGTAAATACAAACTTCACACTTACGAACAACTGTAGGTTATAAGAGTATCCAACACCACAGACAAAAGTGTGCCATATGCAGTTTATTTCCCCAAATCATTAAAACACTACTGTTACCATAATTTGCCCAAACCATGGATCATCCCATGTGTTTAATTAAGTTACTGGTTACAGTAGTTTTATCTTAAGTAATGTCACTCACTTGTTTTCACACTTTGAGCTCAACACCTTAAAATGAATAACGATATGATCATGAGTAATCACTGCACAACCTGCTTCATTTCACTCATGTCCGCCTGTGTGACGCCTGAACCCTTAGAGAGGAAAAAAAAACATTAGCCAGCGGTGTTTCCTCGCAGGTCGGGCCTGGATCAACAGATTCCAGAGGTGTTGCTGTAAATCATGTGGTCAACCCTCCTTGTCTGTGAAAGGAGTGATACTGATTTTAACACAGTATGTGTTTCACATTGAATACACATTTCCCCCCTGTAGCATTTAACATTTTCCAACAATACAGTGTGTTACTGTAACCAACAAGCAGCCAGGAAAACACAGTTTTCTCCACACAAAATCAGTAACACAGAAAAGTAGCAGCTTAAGGGTTAAGTCTGTAAGGCCCACACACACTCATGTGAACCCACAGGTCTCCCCTCCTCTGGTCTCTGTCATCCTCCTGCAAAAACAAGCAAACAAAAGCACATGCATCCACGCTTTTTTCACTGTTTGGGTGGGTTAGGCATTAGCAGTGACTAATGCTAAAATAGTTAACGTCTTCTCAATTTCAAGTCAGTCACACTTAGTCCACATCATCAGTCCAGCCACAGTCCAATCACATGCAATCGTACCAATCATTGCTGATAGTGGAAAACCGCGCATGAATTTAAATATCCACTGACAGCAATATTACATCATTCCAAAAATAAAAACAATTCTTATTGCTTTTGAAATGGATTGGATCGCTACAATCCTTTTAAAACAGAGGACTTACTATCTGATATGGTCAGCATCCTATGTAGGTGAATTTTCTCAGAAGCCCATTGTAATCTAGAGAAGCTCACCTTATATTTGCTCTCAATTAAAGTATTTTATAACACTTTTACTCCCGATCTTGCAGGCCTGCTTTTAAATCATCAACACACAAAATATCACCCCCAGAGGGATGATACCTGGCAGGTTTTTTTCCCCTAAGTGCACTGTTACAAACAAAACATATTAGGCCTTGTTCAGGACATGTCTAAATATATATAAAAAATAAACCTGTGTTTCTCTTACAAAAAGAAAACAACCCTAACCTATCTGGCAAAATCAGCCTGGTACTAAAACCAACAAACAAACAAACCAAATCTACCAGAAATCACAGGAAAGGTTTTGCTTTCTGGTGACACAACATGCTGTAGGGATTAGAACCTGCCATGCAGTGCTGCAGTCACTGCTTCTGTTCATGTTCCCCACATCATATTTACGCCTTTAGACGAAGAAGAACACCCACTAGAATACCCAAACTGAGTTTCTAGGAACCTGCACCCAATAATTGCAGCAGTAAGGAAGCCAGGCTTTCCCTGTTGGTGCACTTGAAAATCCTCCCAAATCAAAACAGCTCACCGTTGCAGATCCTTTTCAGTGCCTCTCTTGGTTCTTTTAAAAATTTAGTCTGACAAAAGCCAAATGACGAATTAGCGCTTCTCTGCGCTACTTAATTTGGATTGGCTGTTCTTTTTTTTTTTAAGAGTCCAAGAGAGATGAGGCCTATCGCAATAGTTTAATTTTTCTATCGAGAAAAAGTTATTTCGCAATACATTTCGTTATCGTTCTATCGCCCAGCTCTAATGCTTATCCTACAAAATCTGTCTCTCGCTCTCCCTCTGTCTGTCTTTCACTCACTCACACAGACACACACCACCACTGTCAACTTTGCTAAATTACTAATGAAAAACACTGACCAGGCAGCTGTGATTGAGCAGCAATGTCCATCCAACTCTTTTCAAGGTTGTTGTAGTCGTGATAACTTTGTGAGGCCACATTGAAAAGCCTCGGATACGGAAGCGTAGAGCTGCCACCCAGGCAAAAGAAAAGTGAAAAGTATATTGTTCTAACAATATACCTTTCACGTTTTTTAACAATATAATATCACATTATTACAATATACAGAATTATCACGTTCGTACAATATAAATATTATATAGGCTACATCGCAGCTCCAGTCACGCTTCCATCACCGTCTTTCTCGTCTTTTCCCAGAGTAACAGCCCAACAGGAGGATCTGTTGGCTAGCACTGCTTAGCCTTGCACGCATTCTTATTTTAAACTTAATCTGGAATTCATTGCAAACTGTTTGTGCGGGATATGAACGACAAGATTTTGTTTTTCTACAAGAGTTAGTAAAAAAACATCTCCAGTGTGATCAAATCTTCTTGCCAAACATCTGCAGCTTGGCAGTGTATACAGCACTATAATGAAGAGACCTAATTCTTTTGAAAACCATACATCTTTCCACAGGTCTCAACTTCATCAGACATCACCTAGACACAAAGCTGGATGATGCCAGTGCAAACGGCAGCCTATTCGACGAAGATGATGGATCCATGGGGTCAGGAAAGCCAGAAGCAGGGCTGGAGCGGTACTTTTCATGTCCATTCACTGGAGGTGTGGATCCATTGCCTGGCGTTCCTCACATCAAGAAGCTGTCGATCAAAGTCAACACAGCTCTTCCTGCATCAGGAGCTTGTGAAGGACTTCTCAGTCATGCAGGACTCCTGTTCACTGCTAAACAGTTACAGCTTCACAGAAAGAACCTTGAGAGCAAACTGCTGCTGAAGCTTAACCATCACCTCACTGAGTGAAGAAATGGCACATTTTTGCTAAATATGCAGAAATAGATTCACACCCATACAATTTATGGTAAACTGAGCTGGCTTGTATGTACATATGCTGAAGATGCCTCGTTCTGTTTTCTCTGAGGCTGCTGTGGCATTTGGAGCAAAAATGAATATAAAGTTTACAGCATATCTTGTCACTGGAAATTGTTTGCACTGTTTATATATTTATATTATTTACTGCAGGTATTGGTGAAAAAAGCTTGTTTGAAAAATGTTGTGAAAATCTGGAAATTAGAATTGTTGTGCCTTATTTTGTTGATGTTTTTACATATATTCCTTTTGAAAATACTAAAATTTGTATATTTATTTATTTTTGTTTGTCTGATAGCATTTATAAAATAAATCGGACATTTCAAACAGTTACTCGCTACTTGAGTAGTCTTTTCACCAAGTACTTTACTCTTACTCGAGTAACTTTTTTGAAGACTACTTTTCACTTTTACTTGAGTAATAATATTTCAAAGTAATGCTACTCTTACTTGAGTACAATTTTGGATACTCGACCCACCTCTGTAACCGGGCATGATCAGAAATGACGATTGGATCATATTTACAGTCTGTAATAGCACTCAGTAAGAGGGGCCAACCAGAAAAAAAATCTATCCTAGAAAATGACTTATGCACATTAGAGTAAAATGAATACTCCCTTCTAGTGGGATACTTAAATCTCCAAGGGTCTACAAGTTTATGTGGCTCTACGAACGACTGAATTGTTTGCACAGATTTAGATGGTCTTGTTAGGATGCCTGGGTCGTTGACCCAGGGTTTTTGAGTTCATTATTTATTATTTCTAGTCTTTGGTCATTCATTATGCAAATGTAGTGTGTCTGTGAAGGTTCTCAGTCATCCAGGTCATCGTAGTCAAAGGAGCTTGCAAAGAAAAGCGTCTGGACTTCTTTAAGTTACTTGAAGACGTTTCACCTCTCATCCGAGAAGCTTCTTCAGTTCTAAGGTCAAATGGTGGAGAGTCCCAGATATAAACCTAGTGGGAGTAACCCCCCACAGAGGGACAAAAGGACCCCCTGATGACTTAACTTAAAGAAGTCCAGACGCTTTTCTTTGCAATGCAAATGTAGTGTTTATAAGATTGGAGAAACCTGCAGTAAGCTGAGACTGAAGAAGTCTCTGGGATCAGTGACGAAATGTTTGTCCCACTGAAAACGCTACGTCCAGATGAACAGAATCAACTTCTGGGATTTCCTTACCTGGATGATTGAGCATGCATCAAGATATTACCCACAATTACTTAGGTACACGGGAACAAAGGGACAGCAAGTCAGTTTTATCATAAGTGACACACATTTATGACTTACAATAAGAATATTTTTATTGCAACATAAAAAAAAATGTAGGTTTGTCTCTTCATGGAGCAAAACACACTCACATCCTGTAAGAAAACACAGACCACTGAAAACTTTACACATGGGTAAGAAAATATTTAGTTTTCCACATACTGCCTGTTTAAAAATGACACAAATTTATCAATTTACTTTTTTTTTTTTACTGTAACATTAAAAATTGCAGGAGGGGTTGTGTCTTTGTGGAGCAAAACGAACTCTCACAATATTGTAAGACAATAGAGCCCATTTAAAACACATTTCATGTGAGTTACAACAGAAGTGCACTCACACTGATCATTACCTCACGATGAATAGCCAAATAAACACGGGGTCCCCAATCCCAGTCCACGAGATCCGGTGTCCTTGATCCGTCATAGATGATTTAAAAATGTTAAATTATCCCCTTCAACATGTCTTGATGTTGTCCAGAGGCCTGGTAATGAAGTAATCATGTGATTCAGGTGTGTTGACCCAGAGTGAGATCTAAAACCTGCAGGGACACCGGCCCTCGTGGACTGGGATTGGGGACTCCTGAAATAAACAGTAACAGGTCTGACAGTTTGACCCAGAAGGTGAACTGTTCTGACATTTTGTTTTTCTTGTGATCAGATGATGGGAGTAATGTTTGCTCTGTATGCTGTTTGTGGACACAGCCAGTGATGTTTAACTTGCTAAACTTGGAACACAAGTTGAATTCTGTGAAGCCTGATCTCAAGCTTTTTAAGTTTGACGCAGCATCCAGAAGAACTTTTGTTCAGACCCCTGTTTCTCCCACTGTGTTCAAATGAACCCCGTCAGGGTAATGTCCCATTGGTCTGCCACGATTAGTCGACTAGTCACGATTACGTCGACTATCAAAATCGCCAACGACTAATTTAATAGTCAAGGCGTCATTTGAAGCTTTGTAAGATCCCAAAAGACGCAGGAATAAGTAGTAGGATTTAATAACGGACTGAAACAGAAGACGGCAGCACTGCATGAAGAAGGATGACAGCTGCCATTAAACCCCGAAGAAGAAGAAGCTGTGTCCCAGAATTCATAGCGTGGCCCAGCTCAGTTTCCAACAATGGCAGCAGCTAGTCAGTTTTATTCTTATCATTCTTTCTGGGTCACAAAGTAAATGTTTAACATATTTTCAGGCGAGAATGTAGCTGTGTAAACTTCAAATATCTGCTCAGTTTATCAAGACACCACATTTTTTTGAAAGTGCTCCGACGTTTTCGGAGACTTCGATAGCTAGCCGGGGTTACAGGCTCCCTGGAGCCGGTGAGAACACCGGACTCCCGGCAAATGGTTTCCAAACCCACCGCCATCTTTTGCTACTCAGGTTAAACATGATATATAAGTCACTTAGATAACTTAAAAATGTTACTGTTCGGCTTTTTTTCAGTATTTTATTTGTTCCTGAGTAAATCGGTTTGGCTGAGATTAAAGTTATAGTTTTTACACAACTGAATAAACGTCAAGCAGACAACTGATTATTAGAAATGTGACATGCTCGAGAATATACTCCGGTGTCCTGTTATATTTTAGATAGCAAGGAGTAGGGATGGGTATCGTTTAAGTTTTATCCGATACCGGTGCCAAACTGGTACTTTTGAAACGGTGCCGGTGCTTAAATGGTGCTCAAACCGGTGCTTAAAGAATGGAGAACACAAAATTGGTCCAAAAACCTCTCATGTTCAGCTGTTTTCCACTTTTTCTTTGGTCATTTTAGCCTTTTTGGCCAGGGTGAAGGGAGTATCTGCCATCAAACAAGAACACAGCCGCATGTAGCTATGATGATGTTTGCTAGTTCACCTTACATGCATTAATGTAATAACGTGTTTAGCCTACTCAACGTAAATTACACACGAACAACATTAAGCTACTCACGCAGAGAAGAACGGCTGCTGCTGCATCATCATCATTTCTGCTACACTGGCAGGGCTAGGGGCCAGGACTCCCCTCTTCGGGTTTTTGGGGGATGTTGCTAACTCCGGGTCTGATAACAGGCACCACACCCGCAGTAGATGTGCTCGGTGTGAGGTCTCGCAGCAAGCTCTCAAATACGGCGCATTTTTCGGCTTTAAAAAAAAAACGCTATGCGTCGCCAGGTGTTTCATTGGATTCGAGGTGTTACCTCCTTTGACAGTATCACAGTATCAGCTTAAAGCACTTGTTGCAGGCTGCTGAGTTTGCATCTTTTGCTGTGAAGTACAGCCAGACTTTTCACCGCTTTGCCTTGGGCATTTTTAATCTGTAGCTCTGCTCTAAAAGAACGTACGTACCTGGACCCGCCTACTATCCTCAGAAACGTAAAATGATTGGCTAGAATCTAAAGTGTATCACATCTCAGGAAAATAAAAGCACCGAAATGTGCGCTGCTTTTCGGTCTGGTTACTACCGTTTATGTCAGAACCGGTGCCGTCATGGCACCAAATACAGGTACCCATCCCTAGCAAGGAGTTTATTAAACTTCACCGAAACAATCTGCACATTTCATTAAAATTTAATAAACTATCACCTTGTCTCTATTCTTAGTTAGCACAGACCTTAAACACTTAAAGCTGTAAGCTCATGATAGTTATATAAGAGCAGATGCATGCTGTACATTTTACGTCCAATGGATGCATGATCTGATTAGTCGACTAATTGCAAAAATAATCGGTGACTAGTCGACTATCAAAATAATCATTTGTGGCAGCCCTAGTAATGTCCCATTGGTCTTCCACTTTTCTCAGAGGAGGACACTTTGTGGGTTTTCTGATGCCTCAATTGATTTGTTTTATGGATGAAAGACTTTCCACAGTGACCACATACAAATTGTTTAGCACCAGAGTGGATCAGCTGATGGGATTTTAAGCCAGTCATGTGAGTAAAAGCCTTTCCACACTGACCACATACAAATTGTTTAGCACCAGAGTGGATCAGCTGATGTGATTTTAAGCCAGTCATGTGAGTAAAAGCCTTTCCACATTGACCACATTTAAATGATGTAACTCCAGAGTGGATGAGCTGATGTGATTTTAACCTTTCGATCTCAATATAAGCCTTTCCACAGTCACCACATACAAATTGTTTAGTACCAGAGTGGATAAGCTGATGTGATTTTAAGGCAGCAATGTGAGTAAAAGACTTTCCACACTGCTCACAGCTGAAGGGTTTAGCTCCACTGTGGATGAGCTGATGTCTTTTTAAGTTACTAACGTAAGCAAAAGCCTTTCCACACTGATCACAGGTGAGAGGTTTATCTCCACTGTGGATGAGCTGATGTACTTTTAAATTGCCTATCTGAGTAAATGACTTTCCACACAGATCACAACTGAATGGTTTCTCTCCACTGTGGATGAGCTGATGTCTTTTTAACCTATCAATCTCAGTAAAAGAATTTCCACACTGATCACAGGTGAAAGGTTTAACTTCACTGTGGACGCCCTGATGTCTCTCTAAGTGATCTCTATCCGTAAAAGACTTTCCACACTGATCACAGACAAATGATTTACCTCCAACATGGATCATATAATGTCTCCTTAAGTGACCTTTCTGAGTAAAAGACTTTTCACACTGATCACAGTTGAAAGCTTTAAATCCAGTGTGGACGACCTGATGTGTTTTTAAACTCCATCTATGAGTAAAGGTCTTCCCACACTGATCACAGCTGAATGGTTTCTCTCCACTGTGGATGAGCTGATGTGTTTTTAAGCTCCATCTATGAGTAAAGGTCTTTCCACACTGATCACAGCTCAAGCTTCTGTCCTCCCCTTTGGCGCGCTTGCGTCTTCTGAGCTGCTTCATAGCAGGAAAAGTCTTTTCCACAGGGATCGCTGCTGGCTCATCTTTACTTGCTGGTGCTGGATGTTTTTGGTTGATGTCATCCATGTGCTGAGGTTTCGGCCTGCTTTCAATTCTTTCTCCTGTAATGACAAAGAACCCAAACAGTGACATCAGGTCTATACCTTCAGCTCATCCACAAGTGCCCCCTCTTACCTCACAAAGATAAACAGTTTCACCATCTGCCAAACGTCTCAGGTGCCTGGGGACGCTATGCTGTGGTAAACATTCGAAGTGAGCTCATTTTGGCGATAAAAGTAGTAAAAGTTCAACATTGTGAATAAAATATTGGCTTGTGTGACTTCAAAGTTTTTTAGTTTTTACTTTGTTCAAATTTGAAGAACATCACACTTACAATGTGCAGTTCAGGTTGTATGTGTGAGAGCTGTACAACCAAATCCACACTGACTCAGATTTCCCTCTGATTAACCACGAGGGTGTCACACAGTTATCAAGGTCTGCAGACACTGTCAGCTGCAATCAACACCTTTTATTATAATGCACAGGTGAGTTATAATGCATCTCCACTAGAAGATGGTCCCCTGTTATCTACTTTTTCACAGGCAAGCCTGGGCGAGAGTCTACAGCATTAGATTACGTGTCCCCCAAGGACACGTAATCTAATGCCTGTATTTTTCATGTCCATGTCCACTTAATACTACAGTATACGGTTATATGGCATTTTAGTTAATATACAGCATAGAATTGAGGCAATTCAAATAATTTCATCTCAACACCTCCTCCCTGGAGATAAGGAGGAGTCTCACTATCTGCCTCATGTCTCATGGTGCCTGGGAGTGTCAGTCCAACTCACTCACAATACCCATCTGTGTGTGGAATAACATATTTGATGTTTTCCTATATGTAGAACCAAGTCACACAAAATATACTATAGATATTACTAAAGTCATATTGTCAAAACATATGATCAACACATAAAATACAGAAATGTCCATCACAAGAGTTAGCAGCTTACACAAGAACAGAAAGAATATGAAAGAGAAGTGGAAAAGGAAAACAGAGGATTTTTAATGAAGTCATGATCACTCCACAGACATCACCTTCATATGAAGGGAAACAGAGAGTTTAACTCAAATGATAAACCATTAAGTTCCTGAGGCAGACAAACAGAGAGGCTAAACAGAAGGCAGAAATCAAACCAAAATGAGCTAAGAGAGAGAGACCCTGTAGAAGATGATGAAGTTAAGCAACCAGTGTAGTTATAACTGACTTACTCTGGATCTCCTCTCAGACTCAGGAGGGGGCGAGCGGGCCGGCTTTGTAGTTGGAGTCGGACCAGCAGAGACAATGGGCTCACTGACCTCCACTCCCCAAGTCAGTCACCACGAGGACAAGTTCTTTGTTTAGAGATGATTTAATCCAAGCTCACCAACAACATCACTCAGCTGTCATCGTCAGAACTGATAAAATAAAAGCAGTAACATTTAGAAACGTCAGTTTACTAAACATAAAAATATTGCTCTATTAGCCTCGCTGACATATTCTGTAAAGATTAAATTACTTAAATCATCACGTTGTTTACAAAAACACTTTTTTACCAAACTCAGCGAACAATTGCGCATCCAGAAATAACTGTTTCATCTCGTTTGACATGGAAACTTAAAATTACAAAGACACACTGAACGCACCTTCCTACCAGCTGTAACCTAACAGGAGAACGTACGTTCGTCTTCGCAGCTGCAATAAATACCTGACAAAAAGCCGTTCATCAATTAGATTTAACACGACGCTTCTCCACAATACTTTGATGCGGGTTCTTCAAAAAGTGCCCATTTTTAAAACGGCGGAAAGACACAGCAAAGAGCACAGCACGCACACCCCTTCTTCTTCGTCTCCTCCCCCTGCTGCTTCTTCTTCTTCTTCTTCTTCTTCTTTTTTTTTTACAAACCTTTATTTAAACATCAGTACAATACAAACTAGAATTAAATAGTACTATATTATAGGTGTTATGCTTACCAAAAAATGTATACAATAAACAAACAAATAAACATTATTCAGAACCTACAGGGGGAACCTGCTAGGGGGAAAAGTTTAACTGATTAAAGCAAAGAGTAAAGTGATTGAAGGATCTTCATGTTTTTTTACACACAACCATAGTTTTTATAGCTTTTGGGTTAGTAGAGTTCTTAATTGAATTAAGATATTGCACAAGCTCATAGGAAAATACATAAAAGAGTGATGTCTTCCAAAACGTTTGGATTTGTGAATATGACATTTAGCCATTAAGATTAACAAGTTAATCACACATCTGTTGTCAATGTTGAAATGTGTTCTTGCACTTTTGACAAAATCTGCAGTTTGCATCAATGTCTAATTTGAATTTGCTGTGAAGATAATCTTTAGATGGGTAAATTCTGTGTATTAATTTATAATAAATGTCTTTAACTTTGTTGGTAATTAAAAACTTCGTCTTCCAAACTTCGTTCCACATAATATCGTCAGGCAACCGGTTCCAGAAAAAAAATTACATACGGTTCTGTGGTTATACTATCCTGAAATAAAGATCTGATAGATTTGTTGTTGTTTTTAGAATTCTTAGAAAAGCACATCTTCCAACGAAAGTTTGAATTGGAAATGCCAACGGCCTGTGGAATGAAGTGATGTTAGGTTTATTCTTAAAAAGCATACAAACCTGTGATGGTATTGAGCCAAATGTTTTTGTATAATCATCACAATTTACAGCTAAATTATTAAATATAGACAAAATGTTTTATAGGAAAAAAGCATACCATTGGAATTGAATAATTGGTCGACTAAAACAATATTATTCCTAAACCAACTCCCTAAGAAGAGAGATTTTCTTTTAAATAAGATATCCTTGTTATTCTACATATAATAACTGTGTGGACTAAAGTTCTGCTTCTAAATAAGAGTCCATGCTAAAAAAAAAAAAAGCTTGGCGATGAAAAACAGGTTTTTATGGGGATTTTATGAATATTAAAATTACAAGTAAGGAAAAAATCAGTGCCACCTAACTTAGAAAACATGTACATAGGTATATATAGTATTCCAAATGGATGTAGAATTAGTAATTAGATTTTTTTAACCAATTTATTTTGAATGTGTTATTAAGAGTGTGTTACGGGTTCAAATATTGGAGATGGATACAAGAGGAAAACCAAAATAACAACACTGGTCCGGCCGGGTTGAGTCAAACGATGATTTTAATGATCACACGCGTGGGAGATGGACACCGTACTCAGACAGCATCAGATCTCAAAATGGTGGAGCATTGATCAAACTCTTATAGCCTCTGGTGCCCCCACCTTATCATAAAAGCCTAAACATTCACACTCTTTCTCTCACACGGCGCCTAAGCTACGACCTTGGCTCCCTGTTTATCTGCTCCTGCTGAGATGGGGCAGAAAACCTCTCTGGTATGTTCTGTTCTCTTCTAATCAGACAAATAAGGCGATGACTTTCTGCGAACAGTATTTCTTATAACTCAGCAGTATAATGCATCATAAAACAATATCATTCATTCACAATAAATCAGCAGTCTAATGTAATGCAAATCAGTTTAACAAATGTAATAGTTACCACCTTCTTCTAATTCAGGAGAATAATGCAAACTAAAACTACATAATAATTCACAATCTTTAATTAGGGGTATAACATGGCATAAGGTAATATTATAATCCCACAAGTGTCAGAATCTAACACAGTAAGTCCTCCATTGACACAGGAGTTCATAAGAACTGTTTTTTTTTTAATGTAGTGTGTCCTATTTTTCCAAGTAAAGTTGAAAAGTAACTTATCAACCTCTTTTATGATTTTATTATCAAGGTAAAATGCCAATGCAGCATAATAAGATGAGAGATGCCATCTGCTTTAGTTTTTAATACTCTGCCTTTTAATGATAAATCTCTTGAGAGCCACAGAGTAAATCTGTGTTTGAGTTTCACTAGAATAAGATAGAATTTTGATCAATTCTTCTTTCCTGGTTTTTGGTTATTCAAATACCTAAATAACGAACTTCTTGTTTTATTGGAAGGTTACACAAAGCTGTTTTTGAACATTCTTTTATCGCCTTAAGTTCACATTTAGGAATATTCAAGTACAATCCAGAAACTTTAAGAAATGTGGAGATTGTTTCAATAGTAATAGAAATTTGATACTCATCTTTTAGGAATAATGTAGTTTCATCCGCTAACTGTGTTATGAGTAAATCTTTGCCTATTAGCGATATACCTTTTACATTGCTTGAACAAAGTAAGCAGATTTCCCTTCTTCACGTGCTTTCTTTATAATGGGCCACAGCTTCAGTCTGTTTTCTTTGTCCTCTCTCGTCAGGTTTTCAGTGAACCGCAGATGATTATTTTGAAGGAAAGGATTGTTCTTGGCAGCTTTCAATCCATGAACTGGATGATGATCCCTAAGGGTTTCCGGTAATTTTGTTTAGGTTTCCCCACTCGATGAGCAATGTCTAAGATCTTGGGAAGCTTTTCCTTTTCTGCTGGCAGAAAAGGAAAAGCGGTTGTAGCGTTCAACTTCAGAAATGTATTCGTCACATTTCTGTGTAAGCATTTCATTATTCTCAACCCTCTTCTCAATGTCCATAAACTTTTTTTTCCTTTGGTTTCAACGTAACTTTATTCTTTCATGAGTTATTTAGAAGATTCTTTTGTTGTTGTTGTTGTTGTTGTCCCGTTTGGATCTTTAGCCATCAGAATTGTTGTCTGAAGGCCAAGAAAGATGCCAAGCGGATTTATTTTACCAAGTGGATCATCATGGCCTTGCCATATTGGTCCATTTGATTGACCTTTATTATAATTATGTATTTATTTTATTTTCAGTTGCTACAAACGGGACAGACATGACTGGGGGATAGGACAGGGAGAAAGAATGAAAGAAAGAGAGGGAAAGAAAGAAAACCAAATGGGAGAAGAGACGGTGAGAAAGGGGGGAAGAAAGAAAGAAAAACAAACAAAACACCTGGATCACCTGTATGCAGAAAAAAAAAAACAGAAGAGAAAGCAAAAAAAAAAAGGGGCAACATGATAAATGCAGCACCATCACAATAAACTAGTGAACACCCGTGTGTACACCTGTGTGCACACCTGTGTGGATCAGCATGCTTGTATTCCAAAGGTTTCTCCATGTAACGATCTGCTAGGGAGTGTGGGGAGCCATAGCCCCGTCCCCCAGGGCATGAAGCAGGTATGGAGGAGATCCAGGCCCCAGACATCCAGAGACCCCAGAGTACGAGGACCCGATGAGGACCACCAAAAAAGGGGGGGGGGGGGGGGAACCGTGTGTTAAAAGCCAGGGCATAAAACTGTTTCTTTAGTAGTGATTTAAATTCATCAAGTGTTTGTGAAGATCTAATATCTAAGAGAAGACTATTCTAAAGTCTGGGACCTGCCACAGAGATGGCAGAGATTTGAGATTAGTCTGTGGGATGTGCAGCATTAACCTTGAGTGACTCCACATGGTTTTTCCTGGAGCATAAACACAAAGGAGCTCAGACAGGTCAGAGGGGACTTTGGCGTTGAGTGACTTAAAAACAAAAAGTAAAAGTTTTAGTTGGATCCTGTAGGAGACAGGAAGCCAGTGTAGGTAAGATAAAAGTGGGTTTATATGCTCTCTCTGTTTGGTACCAGTTAGCAGGTGAGTACCTGCATTTTGGACCATCAGAAGACGATGAATGGAGGCCTGGTTGAGACCAAAATACAATGAATTGCAGTAGTCCACCCTGGTGACACACCTTTACCCCAAGGCCCGGCATGTGTGGGTGATTGTGGTGGAGCGAGAAGAGGGAGGCAGCTGGAGATGGGGAGTGAAGGAAGGGGCAAGTGGCCCCTCCCTGGGCCCAGCACCTCCACTGAACCCGGTAGGCATCCCCCTGGTGGGTTGCAGTGTATGGATACCATACACTGCAACCCACCAGGACAAGGGGGCCCAGGCCCGTCTGGACCGGGGCCAAGTTAGCACACCCCCGCCCACAGAGTCCGGGACAGCCCACCTGACCCCACCAACAGAGAAAACTGCACCCAACATTGTCATCAATCATCCTTCCAGGACTATACCAAGACAATAGAGGCACAAAAGGCCGAGATCTGTACTCCACCTCTCCATATCTCCCGCCAGAAAAAAGAGAGGGGCCAATATTAATGTAAAAAGACCTTCCTGACAAGTAGGGCAGAAACCACTGGAGTGCACATCCTTTTAGTCCAGGATGAAATTCTAGCTGTGATTACAGGATGTCATGGTTGACCATGTCAAAAGCTGCTGACAGGACCAACAATAAAAGGGCAGCAGGGCTGTATTAAATTCGGTTCCTTGCATTCTTTTGGCGGGCTCAAAGTGGTCTAACTCAAAAAATGATCTTTATTTTGCATTCCCGGGAATGGGGAGCTGTTAGGCACTCTCATGCACCCACAGCTCTGAAAAAATCACAAGATAAATCTGTATGTGTCTAGTTTGGCTACGTCACACACACACCCTCAGTTTACTCAGTTCCTCTTTCTTTGTGTCAGATTTCCAGTGCAGCTCTGCACTGAACTTCCTCTTTTCTTTACTTCTCCTTTCTAAAGTCTGTTGCCAGGGCAACAGGGGCAATATATATTAAATACATGACAGCTGCCGGATTCCAAAGTTAAAAGAATATAATTAAAAATCCTTAAAAGTGCAGTCTCAGTGCAATTTAGTGATTTAAAAATATATTGGAATTCTTCCGAGATCTTGTTAAAATCAAGGTGGGCCTGCAAGTAGACAACTTGCAGGCCGCATGAACAGCCTTGCCACTGTTTCCACCAATTACCACCAATCACTTATTTTCCACCCTAATTTACGAATAAATTCTTTACAAATCCTACCATGTGAATTCATGGATTTTTTTTTTCACATTCTGTCTCTCACAGTTGAAGTGTACCTCTGGTGCAAATTACTGACCTCTGTCATCATTTTAGGTGGGGGAACTTGCACAATCGGTGGCTGACTAAATACTTTTTTGCCCCACTGTATATCTTTGTTAAGTCTAATTGTTGAATGTTGTCATTGTGTTTCTTAAATTTGTTAGGTCTTAGTTCAATCTATAGGATCAAGCCAGTCCTTTGATCCTGACCACGTCTCCACCCACTCTGTGCTGGGGGAGGTTTTATTGCAGATCCATTCTCTCTGGAAGATCTGTTCCTTGTGATGTTGCTTCCTGCTTTTATGATCCTTTTGGTGAGCAGGAAGTCATGGATACACACACACACACACACACACACACACACACACACACACTCAAACAAACACACGTTCTTGCACATGCATACAGATGTTTACACATACAGACACATAGTGTCTTGTTTTAGAACCATTTGGCGGGTTTACGGTGGGAGGCGCTTTTGCAATAAAAGGCAGCAAGCGGAGGCCGGATTTGGGGTCATTTTGTGGTAGATACCGATGAGGCCTCCTTTGCAAGCAAATCGATCGATCGCTGACTGTCTTGTTTTCCTCATGATGAATAAGTCCCTAGACTAGCGGGGCTTGTGGAAACACAGACCCAACAATCTTCTTCTCTTTTACTTCAATTGCTTCTTCTACATTGTCCAACTAGTCTCTATATACTATAATAATTTCTGTCTTTTCAATTGTGCCTACTTTTTTCCTTTAACGTTACCTTGAGTATACCTTATAAACCTTATCTTTACTGTGTTTTATATTAAATCCTTTTAATCTCCTGTACTTCCTTCAAAGAAATTGTGTCCTCAGCAAATCCACATGTCCTGAGGATGCAGGAATCTGTGTTTGAAATCCTTGGAGATGGTGTTAAAGCGAATAGGGACCCACAAAAAGACCAGACAGAAGAATCAAAAGGTCAAAACGGTCCACAAACATTCTCCATGGTGTTGCCAGAAGGTGGCACCACACCTAAGTTACAGTCAGCTGGGACCGCAGGCTGCAATTTTTCAGACAATAAGAAAGATGCGTTACATCTTAATTCATTTTATTCATAGGATAAAGTAAATGTGTTTACATATTGCCTGGTTAAATGACAGACATTTACGACTTACAGTAATAATATTTTCAGTGCAACATAAAAAAAAACATGGTTTGTCTCTTCATGAAGCAAAACAGACTCACATCCTGTAAGACAACAGGGACCAATGAAAACACATTGCACATTGGTAAGCTGCAACAGAAGTGGCACAGCAGTGACACTGATAATTACCTCACGATGAACGGCCAAATAAACAGTAACGGATCTGATAGTTTGACCCAGAAGGTGAACTGTTCTGACATTTTGCCTTTTCTTGTTATCAGAAGATGGGAATAATTTTAAGTCTGTATGCTGTTTGTGGACACAGCCAGTGAAGTTTAACTTGCTAAACTTTCGCCAAAATATAAGACAACAAAGATGCACCAGTCAATTAAATGCATGAAACAAAATGGAACACAAGCTGCGATTCTGTGAAGCCTGATCTCAAGCTTTTTAAGTTTGACGCAGCATCCAGAAGAACTTTTGTTCAAACTCCTGTTTCTCCCACTGTGTTCAAATGAACCCTGTCAGGGTAATGTCCCATTGGTCTGCCCCTTTTCTCACAGGAGGACACTTTGTGGGTCTTTTGATGCCTCAATAGACTTTTGTTATGGATGAAAGACTTTCCACACTGACCACATACAAATGATTTAACTCCATACTGGATGAGCCGATGTGATTTTAAGCCCTTCTTTTGAGTTTAAGCCTTTCCACAGTGACCACATACAAATTTTTTAGTACCAGAGTGGATGAGCTGATGCGATTTTAAGTGACAAATGTCAGTAAAAGATTTTCCGCACTAGTCACGGCTGAAAGGTTTCTCTCCACTGTGGATGCGCTGATGCATTTTTAACCTATCAATCCCAGTAAAAGACTTTCCACACTGATCACAGATAAATTATTTAACTCCAACATGGATCATATAATGTCTCTCTAAGTGACCTTTTTGAGTAAAAGACTTTCCACACTGATCACAGTTGAAAGCTTTAAATTCAGTGTGGACGACCTGATGTGCTTTTAAGCTGGATCTATGAGTAAAGGTCTTCCCACACTGATCACAGCTAAATGGTTTCACACCGGTGTGGATCAGCTGATGTGATTTCAAGCTACCAATCTGAGTAAAAGACTTTCCACACTGGTCACAGCTAAATGGTTTCACCCCCGTGTGGATCAGCTGATGTGATTTCAAGTTACCAATCTGAGTAAAAGACTTTCCACACTGATCACAGCTGAATGGTTTCACACCGGTATGGATCAGCTGATGTGATTTCAAGCTACCAACCTGAGTAAAAGACTTTCCACACTGATCACAGCTGAATGGTTTCACACCGGTGTGAATCAGCTGATGTGATTTCAAGTTACACATATGAGTAAAGGTCTTTCCACACTGATCACAGCTGAATGGTTTCACACCGGTGTGAATCAGCTGATGTGATTTCAAGCTACCAATCTGAGTAAAAGACTTTTCACACTGATCACAGTTGAAAGCTTTAAATTCAGTGTGGACGACCTGATGTTGTTTTAAGATGCATCTCAGAGCAAAGGTCTTCCCACACTGATCACAGCTGAACGGTTTAACTTTGCTGTGGACAACCTCATGTTCTTTTAAGCTGGATCTATGAGTAAAGGTCTTTCCACACTGATCACAGCTGAATGGTTTCACATCGGCGTGGATCAACTGATGTGATTTCATGTTACAAATCTGAGTAAAGGTCTTTCCACACTGATCACAGGTGAATGGTTTCACCCCTGTGTGGATCCGCTGATGTGATTTCAAGTTTCCAATCTGAGTAAAAGACTTTCCACACTGATCACAGCTGAATGGTTTCACACCGGTGTGGATCCGCTGATGTGATTTCAAGCTACCAATCTGAGTAAAAGACTTTTCACACTGATCACAGCTGAATGGTTTCACACCGGTGTGGATTAGCTGATGTGATTTCAAGCTACCAATTTGAGTAAAAGACTTCCCACACTGCTCACAGCTAAATGGTTTCACACCGGTGTGGATCAATTGATGTGATTTCAAGTGACCAATCTGAGTAAAAGACTTTCCACACTGATCACAGCTGAATGGTTTCCCACCGGTGTGGATCAGCTGATGTGATTTTAAGCTACCAATCTGAGTAAAGGTCTTTCCACACTGATCACAGCTCAAGCTTCTGTCCTCCCTGTTGGCTCGCTTGCGTCTTCTGGGCTGCTTCATAGCAGGAAAAGTCTTTTCCACAGGGATCGCCGCTGGCTCATCTTTACTTGCTGGTGCTGGATGTTTTTGGTTGATGTCTTCCATGTGCTGAGGTTTCGGCCTACTTTCACTTCTTTCTCCTGTAATGACAAAGAACCCAAACAGTGACATCAGGTCTATACCTTCAGCTCATCCACAAGTGCCCCCTCTTACCTCACAAAGATAAACAGTTTCACCATCTGCCAAACGTCTCAGGTGCCTGGGGACGCTATGCTGTGGTAAATATTCGAAGTGAGCTCATTTTGGGGATAAAAGTAGTAAAAGTTCAACTTGTGAATAAAATTTTGGCTCGTGTGACTTCAAAGTTTTTTAGTTTTTACTTTGTTCAAATTTGAAGAACATCACACTTACAATGTGCAGTTCAGGTTGTATGTGTGAGAGCTGTACAACCAAATCCACACTGACTCAGATTTCCCTCAGATTAACCACGAGGGTGACACACAGTTATCAAAGTCTGCAGACACTGTCAGCTGCAATCAACACCTTTTATTATAATGCACAGGTGAGTTATAATGCATCTCCACTAGAAGATGGTCCCCTGTTATCTACTTTTTCACAGGCAAGCCTGGGCGAGAGTCTACAGCAGCGGTCCCCAACCCCCGGACCGGTACTGGTCCGTGAGTCGTTTGGTACCGGGTCGCGAGAGTTGATGCTTGGTTGTGAAATGCATGGGTTTCGGGGTTTTTTTTATCAGTTTTCAGCATTATTTTGTTATCGTTTTTATTGTCAACTCGGTTTTCCTAGGTCTTTTCACGTGCGTCATGTATAAATCTTCTTTTTTTAGGTACCAGTAGAGTTGGATGTCTTGAGACAACTTTTACGTGGTCTTGGTCTCGACTGACTTCTTTCTTGGTCTTGTCAAAAACAACACACAACATTCGAAGCACATTGCACACCGTCGTAAATTCCCCCTAATTTTGGTACGACCCGAGCTCAGGTACTAGCTGAGGACAGCAGTTACGCATGTGAGCGAGGGGGGAGAAGCTGCTGCCTGCAAGTTTGCTGCAGACAGAGCAAAGCTTAAGTTTAACCAGGTACCAAAGCAAATCACTCGTATTGTACAAATAATGTAAATATGACGGTGTATCACCAAAGATTGATATCAAACTGATTACTTGGCCCATATTACGCTTCTCACTCTTCGAGTGAATCAACAAATGGCAAAATGAAAAGCAGAACAACAATGCTGTTTTTCTTTTTAGAGAGTCTTAGCTTACATGTGTGTTTATTCCATATTTTTAGTTGTTACCCTCCACGGCTAAATAAATAACTCTAAATCGTTTTTAGTTATGTACGGATGAACACAACAATGGACATAAGGGGCGTCTTTCAAAGAAAAAAACTCAGGTAGATGTTATTTTATTGATTATGCTGTGTATGTTGTTCAATATAATTCTATGCCAAACAAGAGGAATTTCAATACACAGCAGTATATTCACAGTTAAAACTAGAGATGGCACGATACCACTTTTTTATGTCCGATACCGATACCGATATCATAAATTTGGATATCTGCCGATACCGATATGAATCCGATATAGTATTTTTTAATCAATAAAACTGTTTTTTTTAATATCTTGCTGCATTTTGTAGAAGTTCATAATCAAGTTTAAAACAACAACAACACTAAAGCTATTCTGTTATACTTGTATGCAAAAAAAATATTTCATAGTTCAGCAATACTGATCAATCTAATGAACTTAAACCTACACCATCCTCCCTATTCTGGTATTTTAAAGAGTACTTAGCATAAATCTTAAGCAACCTAACTAATAGGGTTCCAACTCCCAGCAACAACAAAAATAAATAAATAAAGAATAGGGAACCACCCCTCACGCTCCACCTCATGATGCTTAATCGACGTAATCAACCTTAATTTGATGCAGTGTGAAAAAAAATGCACAGAAATCAATTATTTTTCAATATATTAAAATATTAAATAGATTCAACATCTTTCTTCAACAAAATTGCAGACTGCACAGATGGTACCTTCCCAAAGGAAAAAGTACTATAGCTTACTAGGGTATATATATTAGACTTAATAGTTACTATATACAGTAATGGACTTCTATACATTTTTACATCAAATTAAAACTTTGGGTGTCAGATAATTATTTATTAAAAGCTAGACATTTTAAATGAGAATAAGAAAGAAAAGTATGTCTTTGTGCCCCCTTTTCCCTGTTCATGCCCTATCGGCCCCCCTGGCTAAACTTTGCTAGATCCGCCCCTGCACAGTTACCAGCGTCAGCTACATAGAAAAAGATCCTGGTGTAGAAAGTAATATTAAATAAATTCTAACAACAGCTGATCAAGCTTAAATGTGCTGCTGTTGTTTAGCCGCTGGTTTCCTCTTTCTGGTGCAAAGTGGGCCAAAAACAAACAAGAGAGATGGACTCGCGACAGAAAAGCCGATCAGCTGATCATTAAGCAGTTTCATGATTGAAGTAGCAGCAAGAGAGGGTGAGAGAGAGAAGAGGCAGTCGCTCCATATATCGGTTATTAAGCTTAACGTGGGAATGCTTTACAAACATTCAGAGATGGACTTACACACTTGCTTTACTTCTCTCGGGGATAACTTTGTCGGAGATGAAATGCCGGGTTGCTAGCGAAGCTCCAAATGCTATCCAGACCACCACAGGTCCTGCATGCCACAGCCGCTCTATCACGTGATGCATACTGCTCCGACGTGCTAACGTTCTGAGGTGAGTTACGGCGTGTTGCAAGTTTTGTGAGGTGCTTTCGTGATATTTAATGGATCGGATTACATTTTTTATTTTTCTCCGATATCCGATCCAGTAATTTATGTCAGTATAAGACAGATACCGATACTGGTAATATCGGATCGGTCTATCTCTAGTTAAAACCAGATATTTAGATACACTTTAGGGAGAAAACATAAAAACATTTTTTTACTGTTAAAAATCAATTTAGAGTAAACTTGTTTTGTTTTAGATAAATAAATATTGAAATATATTTTAAATTAGTTAAATGTCAGAATAAAGAGAGAGAGAGACAGAGCTTTCTGTTTTTTATCACTTTCATCAAATTTAGGAGTACATGTACACTAAGTTTATTGTTAATTAATAAGAAAACTCCAGACGATTCCATTCTGAGCTGAAGAAGCTTCTGATAGGTTAGTAGAGGCCATGTGAGAAAATTGGTGGCACAGCTGTGGATGTATATAAGGCAAAACACAGAGCCTGTTTCTTTGACATGGGAAAATCAAGAGATGTCAACCAAAACACCAGGAACAGAATTGTGGAGCTCCATAAGTGTGGCTCAATTTTGAATACAATTTAGATGCCATTTGCAATTAAGAAATACAGATAGTTTCTCTCTTTACTCTTAAAGTTAACAAATATGTTTTTTATATTTATCAATCTAAAAAAAAATAAACATTTAGTCTGATTTGATGTTACAATTAAAATTTTTTTTTTTTTTTTTTATCTGAAGAGTGTGTAAATATCTGGTTTCAACTGTATATTTGATGATGTTGGTGTTTGGCTTGATTGTCAGCACAAAGAGGGAGAGAGAGGAACAGAGAGAGAGATGGAGAATGAGGACAGAACAGAGATGGAACAAGAGCAGGTGAGACGGACATGTCAAATGGTTATTTGCCAAAACTCTTCAGAACATGTATCTAGTAGCTAGTGTATCTTTTTAGATACCATTTGTTACTTTTCAAATTCTATATTTATTAAGTTATGCAGGCTTGTTTGTGCAACAAGGCTAAATAATTATATAAACTTTTCTGTATCTAAATAGTACTGTGTTGTATTTATCTGCAACACCTTAAAGGCCGGTCCATGAAAATATTGTCGGGCATAAACCGGTCCGTGGTGCAAAAAAGGTTGGGGACCGCTGGTCTACAGCATTCTACCCCTCAAGGACACGTAGTCTAATGTCTTTATTTTTCAGGGCCACTTAATACTACACTATATGCTTATATGGCATTTTAGTTAATATAAAGCATAGAATTGAGGCACTTCAAATATTTTCATCTCAACACCTCCTCCCTGGAGATAACGAGAAGGAGTCTCACTATCTGCCTCATGTCTCATGGTGCCTGGGAGTGTCAGTCCAACTCACTCACAATACCCATCTGTGTTTGGAATAACCTGTGAAATACATATTTGATGTTTTCCTGTATGTAGAACAAAGCCACACAAAATGTACTATAGATATTACTAAAGTCATTTTGTCAAAACATATGATCAACACATAAAATAAAGAAATGTCCATCACAAGAGTTAGCAGCTTACACAAGAAAAGACGTCAGAAAGAATATGAAAGAAGAAAAGTGGATTTTTAATGAGGTCATGCTGAGCCTCTTGTCCCGATTGTTTTATGTTGGGCTGAGAACAAACAACCAATACTCAGATCAGGTCCAGTACACAACAATTATGTATTAAGCACATATGTGGGAGACGTACATGATACCACCCTCAGTGTAGTCGGGTAGATCTCACAGATGTGTGGAGGCGTGGAAGAGACGACCCAAACGCAGGACTCACGGTGCAGAACAAAGAGGATTTATTGGAGCGAGTGAATGGACAAAGCAGCAACGGCAAGACTGACTAGCTGACTGAGAGACTGAGTGGCTGGCTAAATAACTGAACACAGACGGGAACGACAACATAACATCAACATCAATGATAAGACACTGGACTGGTGGAACTGAGGAACATAAATACACAGGCTGAAAAATGAGTGGTTAGAGACAGGTGAGAGAACAGCTGAGCATAATGAACTAATGATAAATGGGAAGGGAGCTAGAACATACGGTAATGCACAGAGTAAGGCTAACACAACAAAACAGGAAGTAGAACATGCAGAGGATAAACAATGAACAAGAACTGAAAATACCAGGTCAACGGCCCAGGAACCCTGAGAAAAAGAGGAAGCACGAGAACTTCTTTATTTAAAGGGTTGTACACACCCGAGATGCACGAGCAAGTTACATATCATGCATCAGCGACAGTTAGCTGCATCTCCTTTTTACAACACTTAGAATGCAGTTTCGAGACCCTTTCACCCCCAGCTGTTTCCTGTTGTTCGTTATGAGGCCCGTGATCGTGTATGCCACATCCTGAGTACATCCTGTTCTAACCGCCCCTGTGCAGGCACGTATGCAGTTACAAGCAAAACACTTCTTTTAATGTGTTTTAGTTTAAATATTCTTTTGCTTCTTGATTTATTGACACTTATTGAAATACTGCTACATGTATATTTCCCACAATCTCCACATAGATCACTCCACAGACATCTCCTTCATATGAAGGGAAACAAAGAGTTTAACTGAAATGATAAAAGTAATATACTACTGTATATTACTGTATACTACTATTCTTATTGTATGTATTGTATATCTTATATCTTATTCATCTGTTCCTCTGTCTCTCCTGCTGCTTTGAGCATGTACATGACAAAAGAATTTCCCTCGGGATAAATAAAGTTATTCCTATTCTTATTCTTAAAACATTAAAGTACTGAGACAGACAAACAGAGAGGCTAAACAGAAGGCAGAAATCAAACCAAAATGAGCTAAGAGAGAGAGACCCTGTAGAAAATGATGAAGTTAAGCAACCAGTGTAGTTATAACTGACTTACTCTGGATCTCCTCTCAGACTCAGGAGGGGGCGAGCGGGCCGGCTTTGTACTTGGAGTCGGACCAGCAGAGACAATGGGCTCACTGACCTCCACTCCCCAAGTCAGTCACCACGAGGACAAGCTCTTTGTTTAGAGATTATTTAATCCAAGCTCACCAACAACATCACTCAGCTGTCCTCGTCAGAACTAATGAAATAAAAGCAGTTACATTTAGAAACGTCAGTTTACTAAACATAAAAAGATTGCTCTATTAGCCTCGCTCACATGTTCTGTAAAGATTAAATGACTTAAATCATCACGTGGTTTACAAAAACACATTGTTACCAAACTCAGCGAACAATTGCGCATCCAGAAATAACTGTTTCATCTCGTTTGATATGGAATCTTAAAATTACAAAGAGACACTGAACGCACCTTCCTACCAGCTGTAACCTAACAGGAGAACGTACGTTCGTCTTCGCAGCTGCGATACATACCTGACAAAAAGCCGTTCATCAATTAGATTTAACACGACGCTTCTCCACAATACTTTGATGCGGGTTCTTCAAAAAGTGCCCATTTTTAAAACGGCGGAAAGACACAGCAAAGAGCACAGTACGCACACCCCTTCTTCTTCGTCTCCTCCCCCTGCTGCTTCTTCTTCTTTTTTTTAAACAAACCTTTATTTAAACATCAGTACAATACAAACTAGAGTTAAACAGTACTATACTAAAGGTGTTATGCTTACAAAACATTGGATATAATAAACAAACAAATAAACATTATTCAGAACCTACAGGGGGAACCTGCTAGGGGGAAAAGTTTAACTGATTAAAGCAAAGAGTAAAGTGATTGAAGGATCTTCATTTTTTTCACACAGAACCATAGTTTTTATAGCTTTTGGGTTAGTAGAGTTCTTAATTGAATTAAGATATTGCACAAGCTCATAGGAAAATACATAAAAAGAGGGATGTCTTCCTAAACGTTTGGATTTGTGAATATGACATTTAGCCATTAAGATTAACAAGTTAATCACACATCTGTTGTCAATGTTGAAATGTATTCTTGCACTTTTGACAAAATCTGCAGTTTGCATCAATGTCTAATTTGAATTTGCTGTGAAGATAATCTTTAGATGGGTAAATTCTGTGTATTAATTTATAATAAATGTCTTTAACTTTGTTGGTAATTAAAAACTTCGTCTTCCAAACTTCGTTCCACATAATATCGTCAGACAACCGGTTCCAGAAAAAAAATTACATACGGTTCTGTGGTTATACTATCCTGAAATAAAGATCTGATAGATTTGTTGTTGTTTTTAGAATTCTTAGAAAAGCACATCTTCCAACGAAAGTTTGAATTGGAAATGCCAACGGCCTGTGGAATGAAGTGATATTAGGTTTATTCTTAAAAAGCATACAAACCTGTGATGGTATTGAGCCAAATGTTTTTGTATAATCATCACAATTTATACCTAAATTGAAATGTAGACAAAATTCTTCATAGGAAAAAAGCATACCATTGGAATTTAATAATCGGTCGACTAAAACAATATTATTCCTAAACCAACTCATAAGTTCATAAGAACTGTTTTTAAAAAAAAAAAAAAAAAATGTAGTGTGTCCTATTTTTCCAAATAAAGTTGAAAAGTAACTTATCAACCTCTTTTATGAGTTTATTATCAAGGTGCAATGCCAATGCAGCGTATGTAAGATGAGAGATACCATCTGCTTTAGTTTTTAATACTCTGCCTTTTAATGATAAATCTCTTGAGAGCCACAGAGTAAATCTGTGTTTGAGTTTCACTAGAATAAGATAGAAATTTTGATCAATTCTTCTTTCCTGGTTTTTGGTTATTCAAATACCTAAATAACGAACTTCTTGTTTTATTGGAAGGTTACACAAAGCTGTTTTTGAACATTCTTTTATCGCCATAAGTTCACATTTAGGAATATTCAAGTACAATCCAGAAACTTTGGGAAAGGTGGAGATTGTTTCAATAGTAATAGAAATTTGATACTCATCTTTTAGGAATAATGTAGTGTCATCAGCTACCTGTGTTATGTGTAAATCTTTGCCAATTAGCGATATGCCTTTTACATTGATTGACTTCATATGGTTAAACAATAGTTGGGCAATTAACAAAAACAGGTACAGGGACCTGTTTTGGGACAGCCTCGTCTTTTCCCTCTTTGTATGTTAAATCTGGGTGAAGTACTGTTTGTTAATTTGACACTGCTGTTATTGTTATAATGCTTTAAAGTAAAGTAGAAAGTAAGTACCAAAACCATATCTATCTAGAGCTTGAAATATAAATTCATGCTCCACCGTATCGAAGGCCTTGTAGAAGTCTAAAAATAATATGAAACCACTGCTATTTATTAGGTCAGAATAATCCAGCATATCTAAAACCAATCTGATATTGTTATATGTCCTTTGGGCATAAAGCCAGATTGTGTTTCATAAATAACGAGTCAACAACCATCTTAAGTCTGTTAGCTAAAATTAGAGCAAATATTTTTAAATCATCATATAAATCATCAATAAACTATTTGGTCTTCAATTATCAATCATTAAGAGGTCCTTATTTGGCTCCAAAAACAATGTGGTCAAACCTTGATTCATCGTAGTGGGAAGTTGTTGGTTTTCCATCTTCCATTGGTTTTAATTTTGCACTAGTATGAACACAAACCCGAGGATCACCACAACATAACCTAATAGACCTACACCTTAGTTCACATATTCACTTTGTCTAAGGTTTATTTCTGGGACTTGGCACAATCCAGGAACAAATCATGAATACATAATGGACTTACATTTACAACATTATGAATGAAATGTGCTCTATCTGGAAGCAGCGGGTCTCCCTCCCCCTTCAACAGGTTGTGTGTGAGACTTTAAATCATCAAACTGTAAATTATAAGTTTTAAATTGTTATTGATCCCTTTACCCCGAGTCCTAATGTGTATATTTATTTTCTTACTCTTCTTATATTTATTGTTTGTTTACTTGCATTGTTGTAACTGGAGCCTCGTCGTCTCGTTTCTCTGTCTGTAGCGGAGATGACAATAAAGTTTACTTTGACTTCAGCAACAAGCAAGCGCACCGAGGGCTCTCGCGCTCACTTAACGTGTATAGAATTTCAAAAAAAACATCGGTGTAAATTATAAGTCTGTATCATAATGTCTGGTGTTTTCGTGTTTGTTGGTTTGTTTTTATTTTGCTTTATTTTGCGAGTCGGTTATTAGATGCCGCTCCAGCCGGTCAGAGAATCCCCCGCCGCGGTTAGGAAGCATGTAGCGAGGCTCTATCTATCTATCTATCTATCTATCTATCTTCGCATCTTTCCTTCACGTCATGACGTTTTTCATCCGTGTTAAGGTGAAGTGATCAGGAAAAGGAGGGACTTCTTTCTGGTGCTTGCCCTCAACTCTCGTGCTCCCCTGTCTGCGCTACTGGCTTCGTGTCCGGTGGAATACGCCGGAAATGGGATGGGTCTACAGATAGCCACGTGGGTTTCTGCTCCCTGCTTCCAGCTTCACCCCTTCTCTCGGTTTGTGGGTTGTAGGGTAAGAACTGAGCAAACTTTAATGTCAGTTCGGTTAGTCTTGGGTAGATCCTGAATGTGCAAAGCGTGAAACACCGCAACATCCGACCCGTCTGAAATAATCAGAAACCCATCTCCACATTGACACCTACTGGCCATTTCGGCTACCATTACATGTTGATGGATGCTGCTGAGTGACGCAGACGAGCCCTGCACAACCCCAACAAACTACTTATTGTACCAGACTGTCAGTAGCTGCGGTCTACACGTTTTGGAGAAATCCCGCAAAACAAGGAAAGAAAAATACTGAGACGGTTAAAGACAGAAAACTTTGTGCTTCAGCAAAATATTCCATCTTTTATTGTTTGTGTTGCTCAGAATAAATCTATTTAGAAGTCAGTTTATGATGCGAAACACACAGAGAAAGGATGCTGTGTTTACTGTAATAAGCACACAGGTTTACAGCTGGTTTTGCAACGTTGCATGTGTTTGGTTGACTTTTAGCTTTCTGTCAGTTCGTGTCATCGGGTTTGTTCTACACACTGCCAATAAAAGCCAGACGCTGGCCTAGATAATTCTGACAGATCGTCAATTTCACGCACATCTTTAAATCCTCCTCTGCTCAACAGCCTCTGAACACGAGGAAACCTTCCTGTACTTCACACTGCTGTGGATTTTCCACAGTGAATCTGTGTCCTTTTGTTTATGATATATTCACACAGGAAGCGCATATCGTCACGGCTGCGCAGCGCGTGGGTAACGGGTTAGCGTGACAATGACGTCAAACGATTCGGCAATTTCTTTTCAGGTGAAAGTAGAAAAAAGAGCGGATGGAGCCCGAGCTGAAGATTTCATCCTGTGTTGTTTAAAAGCAGAGGCGCGTTTATTGAGAGATTTGAATGAATTCACAGCGCAGTGTGTGGCTCTCTCCCCCTCTCTCTGCTGATGGGAGTCAATGGAGCTCACCACTCTTTGTCTCTCGCTTTCTGTCATGTGACAGTAGCCATTCAAATATATTTATATCATTTTGACTTGATTACGCCAAAGGTTTAAGTCCTGGTCACGTGACCTGGGTGTCGCGATCCACGCTTCGGAAGCTGGACGCTGCTCACTGCTGCAGGTCTCCTGCCGTTTATGGTTTACACGCTGAAGGAGAACAAACTGAGGAGCAGAGGAGACAAAAGGAGCGCTGACCGCGATCACTGCAGCTCTTTTTAAAGGGCGACTCTCTAAAAAGGTCTGCGCATCTACATCGTTATGTACGGCTCATTGTGTGGAGGCAAGTAGGAGAAATGTGTTATCATAAACACTCTCATCTCTTTTTTTATTCCTTTTAAAGACTTAGATGCTTAGATTATAAAATATAGCACAGGTTATGTGGTATTGCTGTACAGACACGTTTCTACATGTATATGGCTACTAAACACGTAAAATAATAGGCTGGTTTTCACGAGGTCATTAAGCGTGGTAACTGAATCCCACTGGACTGCAGCCAGGAGTGATTCAGGCTTTCAGGTTTGTTTTCACAAAATACACAGGCGTTCACGTCCAGATTACACTTCAGTTGTGTGATCAGTTGGGCAGATCTCATATATGACTTGGGGAAGAGAAATTTATTTTCTCTCAATAACTTTGACATCCTCACTCTTTAATTATTTTAGAATAGTTTTGTTTTAACTTGGTAGGGATAAATTGATCACCTTGTTTGTGCACCTGCTGTCACAAACGTCAATTCTGAAGCTACAGGGAGTGCAGAATTATTAGGCAAGTTGTAATTTTGAGGAATAATGTTATTATTGAACAACAACCATGTTCTCAATGAACCCAAAAACTCATTAATATCAAAGCTGAATGTTTTTGAAGTAGTTTTTAGTTTGTTTTTAGTTTTAGCTATTTTAGGGGGATATCTGTGTGTGCAGGTGACTATTACTGTGCAGAATTATTAGGCAACTTAACAAAAAACAAATATATACCCATTTCAATTATTTATTTTTACCAGTGAAACCAATATAACATCTCCACATTCACAAATATACATTTCTGACATTCAAAAACAAAACAAAAACAAATCAGCGACCAATATAGCCACCTTTCTTTGCAAGGACACTCAAAAGCCTGCCATCCATGGATTCTGTCAGTGTTTTGATCTGTTCACCATCAACATTGCGTGCAGCAGCAACCACAGCCTCCCAGACACTGTTCAGAGAGGTGTACTGTTTTCCCTCCTTGTAAATCTCACATTTGATGATGGACCACAGGTTCTCAATGGGGTTCAGATCAGGTGAACAAGGAGGCCATGTCATTAGTTTTTCTTCTTTTATACCCTTTCTTGCCAGCCACGCTGTGGAGTACTTGGACGCGTGTGATGGAGCATTGTCCTGCATGAACATCATGTTTTTCTTGAAGGATGCAGACTTCTTCCTGTACCACTGCTTGAAGAAGGTGTCTTCCAGAAACTGGCAGTAGGACTGGGAGTTGAGCTTGACTCCATCCTCAACCCGAAAAGGCCCCACAAGCTCATCTTTGATGATACCAGCCCAAACCAGTACTCCACCTCCACCTTGCTGGCGTCTGAGTCGGACTGGAGCTCTCTGCCCTTTACCAATCCAGCCACGGGCCCATCCATCTGGCCCATCAAGACTCACTCTCATTTCATCAGTCCATAAAACCGTAGAAAAACCAGTCTTGAGATATTTCTTGGCCCAGTCTTGACGTTTCAGCTTGTGTGTCTTGTTCAGTGGTGGTCGTCTTTCAGCCTTTCTTACCTTGGCCATGTCTCTGAGTATTGCACACCTTGTGCTTTTGGGCACTCCAGTGATGTTGCAGCTCTGAAATATGGCCAAACTGGTGGCAAGTGGCATCTTGGCAGCTGCACGCTTGACTTTTCTCAGTTCATGGGCAGTTATTTTGCGCCTTGGTTTTTCCACACGCTTCTTGCGACCCTGTTGACTATTTTGAATGAAACGCTTGATTGTTCGATGATCACGCTTCAGAAGCTTTGCAATTTTGAGACTGCTGCATCCCTCTGCAAGATATCTCACTATTTTTGCCTTTTCTGAGCCTGTCAAGTCCTTCTTTTGACCCATTTTGCCAAAGGAAAGGAAGTTGCCTAATAATTATGCACACCTGATATAGGGTGTTGATGTCATTAGACCACACCCCTTCTCATTACAGAGATGCACATCACCTAATATGCTTAATTGGTAGTAGGCTTTCAAGCCTATACAGCTTGGAGTAAGACAACATGCATGAAGAGGATGATGTGGACAAAATACTCATTTGCCTAATAATTCTGCACTCCCTGTATAATGGGGAACCAAACTGCAGTTATTCTGTGTATACCTGTTAAGACTTTTGGTTTGATTGGATTAAACATTTCCTTCTCAAATATTTCCATCTTGCTTTGACTGCAGCTGTAACAACATTGTTTCCAGCAGGATTTGTAAAAAACATTTTGATGGACACACAGAGCTGGACAGCTTTTATTCTGCGGGTTTGGAGAGAGTCTGTGTGTGTCTGCATTCACTTTGTTCCTCTAATAGACAATCAATGTGCAGATGTTTATTCCTGCAGTGACTGCTGTTCTTCAGCCTGCAGAAACCACCCTGCAGCTGCTGGAACAAGTCAATCTTCTTAATGTTAATTTGCGTAGGTTCTTTTTTTTTGTGTCAAGGATCAAAATGGTTGCCTAACAAAGATCTGTTTTGTGTCCCAGCTGTTCAGCAGGAGGAGAAGAGTCTGACGGAGCAGCAGAGGAACATTTTCACCCACCTGTACTCAGGTCGGCCACTACAGAGGAAACAATGAGTTCAACACAAAAGGTCAGCACAATATCACTGCTAAGCTACAGTGATATAACTATGTGCACTTTATCGGCTGCTGTTGGTTTTATTACGGTCTCAGGTAACATCAGGCTTAGTGTTGTTATTCTTTCTCAACCTCAGTATATTCACACATAGAGAATCTCTGAAATTAAAACAAGAAAAAAGATCAGACTTTAATAAGAAACGGGAACAAAAACATCAATCAATTAAACAATAATTTTTAAAGCATTTTTTAAGTATGGCTCTCTTGTCCTGCATTTCTGCTCATATGTAATTTAGATAAAAGGAGATCATGTTGAAGTCACTGGTGACACTAGGTCGGCCACCATTTGCACCGGCCCCTCCCTCTGCTGGCCCAGTCCTGGGTCTGCCGTGCAGACCCGGTGACATTACCATGCTTTACAGCATTCTTTATTAGCACACACAGAGCTGCAGCTCTTCCGCTGTCAGCTCAACATTACCACAACCACAGGACCCAGTACAATATTTAAGTCGGCGGGCGTGATTACGGATGCCGTGCAGGTGCGTCTGCCTTCCCTGCACGGCACTGCAGGCCACGCCCCTCCACATGGAAAGTATCTCACTTTTCTGTGGGTCAACAGACTCACTGCAGCTGGTGGCAGTCGTCTTTGTGCTCTCTGTCCGTTGAATGAGAAATACCATGGAGAGACTGCTTTGTTGTTTATTGGCAGAAATGATGTAAAGTGGCTCTTTAAAGTTTGGGCGCAGCAGGCATGTTTGTCACTATCTGCTTACTGAAAAATATACTGAAAAATAAAGAGTTATTTCCAACATGACAGAGTGTTGGCTGACTTAGACTTATGTGGTCAATCTTCGTATGTTAAATTATAAGCTCTACATAAGCAGTCTACGTCGTTGCCAGCATTTATGTTTGTGGCTGTCCTGGTGTTTTATCCCCCTCCTATATCCTGTTTGTTGTGGCCATTATTTTTAGGAGAAACGATATTTGTCTTCTTTGGACATTCCCGTGTGTTCAGTACTTTTCTCAACGAATGTGTCCTTTTATTGATGCCGAGATTAACATTTCTTATATTGAGACCGTGAATTAACTGTACTAGAGAGGCCAGTCACAGTTGTTGCTGTAGTTACATGGCACCTGCAGTCAAATCTGCGTGAGTAAATTGATACCAGGGACACCAAGTGCTGGTGTTTTGTTAAATTAAAATACTCTGGGAATGCTCTATATTTCACTGGGCTCATCTAATGCATCACAATCCTGATATACCCATCGTTCCCTCGAAGCTGGACAGGAAACTGCAGGATCTAGGACTGAGCAGCTCCCTCTGCAGCTGGATCCTTAACTTCCTGTCTGACAGACGCCAAGTGGTCAGACTGGGCAGCATCACCTCATCCCCCATCGCACTGAACACTGGTGCTCCACAGGGGTGTGTACTGAGCCCTCTCCTATACTCACTCTACACCTACGACTGCACAGCCACTAACAACTTCAACATCATTGTGAAGTTTGCGGACGACACTACAGTGGTGGGTCTTATCACCAACGGTGATGAGACGGCCTACAGGGAGGAGGTCAGCGCCCTGACCCACTGGTGTCAAGACAACCATCTCACCCTCAACGTTGCAAAGACAAAGGAGTTGATAGTGGACTTCCGGAGGTGCAGAGAAGTACACACCCCCATCACCATCAATGGCGCTGCTGTGGAGAGAGTGAGCAGCTTCCGGTTCCTTGGTGTACATCTGGCTGAGGATCTTACGTGGTCAGTACACACAAACAAAACAGTGAAGAAGGCGCAGCAGCGCCTCTTCTTTCTCAGGAGACTGAAAAGATTCGGCATGAACCCCCGCATCCTCAGGACCTTCTATCGCTGTGCCATTTAATAATGGACTGGATTTATATAGCGCTTTTCAAGGCACCCAAAGCGCTTTACAATGCCACTATTCATTCACTCTCACATTCACACACAAGCTACGGTTGTAGCCACAGCTGCCCTGGGGCAGACTGACAGAAGCGAGGCTGCCATATCGCGCCATCGGCCCCTCTGGCCAACACCAGTAGGCGGTAGGGTAAAGTGTCTTGCCCAAGGACACAACGACCAGGACGGAGAGCCCGGGGATTGAACCGGCGACAGATACGCTTCCCAACCCCCTGAGCCACGGTCGCCCACATTGAGAGCATCCTCACTGGATGCATCACCACCTGGTATGGCAACAGCACCGCCTACAACCGCAAAGCTCTCCAGCGAGTAGTGCGGTGTTCTGAACGGATAATCGGAGGTGAGCTTCCCTCCCTCCAAGACATCTACAGGAAGCGCTGCCTGAGGAAAGCGGGGAGGATCATCAAGGACTCCAGTCACCCCAGCCATAAACTGTTCAGACTGCTTCCATCAGGAAGGAGGTTCTGCAGCATCCGGTCCCGAACCAGCAGACTGAGAGACAGCTTCTTCCATCAGGCCATCAGACTGCTGAACACGTCATAGACACCTCAGCTTCACTACTGGAACTTCAACATTATGCACTCCATACTGTACAGTAATGCCACTTGTTTTGCACATGTCAACTACCAACCACTGTATATTTTATATATTTATTTTATTGTTTTACTCTATTTAATTTGTAAAATATGTATACACACACACACATATACACACACACACGTAGACATACATATTTAGTATTCACATTCAGTAATATGCATACACTCTTATATTGTACATATATTTATTCATATAACTCTCAGATTTAGCCATTCTTATATTTTGCTTGTTCTTATGTTATTGTACTTTGCACACCTCTGTTGCTTGTAAATCTCGCACACAAGAATTTCACTCACATGTACTGTACCAGTGTACCTGCACATGTGATGTGACAATAAAAGTGATTTGATTTGATTTGATATATGACCAGGACAATCTCTGAAAGATATTCAAATAGTTCACAGAATTTCTGCTTGAATTCTCATCTGTGCTGAGCCTGACTGTAAACATTGTTTTTGACAGCCTTGATTTTGTTTCAACCTTCAGGTTTAAAACTAGTTTGAAGGAGTTTGAAGTTTCGGTTTGTTCCATGACTGCGTTTCACTCACTGCCTCTGTTTGTATCTCTGTCACTGCAGGACCAACATGGAGCGAGAAGTCAGCGCTCTCAGGAGGCCGACAAACCTCACAGAAGAAAGGGAGAGAAAAAATACAGCTGTGAGGAGTGTGGGAAGGATTTTACTGTAAAGTCTAACCTAAGAAGACATCAAGTCATTCACACTGGAGAGAGACCGTTCAGCTGTGACTTGTGTGGAAAATCTTTTAGTTTGAGGAATACCTTAAAGACACACAAACGCATTCACAGTGGAGTTAAACCATTCAAGTGTAACCTGTGTGGAAAGTGTTTTACTCTAAAGAATAACCTAAATAGTCATACGCTCATCCACACTGGAGAGAAACCATTCAGCTGTGACTTGTGTGGAAAACCTTTTAGACAGAAGAGTGGGCTAAAAAATCACCAACTCATCCACAGTGGAGTTAAGGCTTACAAGTGTGATCAGTGCGGTAAATCTTATACTCGCAATGATGCCTTACAGACTCATCAAGTTTCCCACTCTGGAATTAAGGCGTACAGCTGTGACTTTTGTGGGAAAACCTTTAACAACCTTGGACGCCGAAATAAACACCAACGCATTCACACTGGAGAGGATGTGTACTGCTGTGTTCAGTGTGACAAATGGTTTACAACATATGCAAACTTACAAATCCACAAAATTACCCACACCGAAGAGAGATCCTATAAATGTGACCTGTGTGAGAAGGCTTTTAAATATCCACATTCCCTGAAAGAACACCAACAGATCCACACCAGAAAGAGACTCTACAAGTGCAGTTACTGTGAGGTATGTATTTATATTTTTATCTTGTCATTTTAGCCTGACTGTTTGGAACAACTCTGCTCATTCAATTGTGTTCGCATGTTAGTAATTCTACTGCATTTAAATGGGACACTGTTTGAGTCATCCAATTTAGTTTCAGTTGTGAATTTGCTTACATTTTTTGAAATAAAAATTGCATTTTGTAGTACTGGTCATCGTTATGTCTACTATTACTACTGGTAGAATTTGTGACAAAGGGCAGCGAGTCCAACACCCATCGGGAGTGAGTCTGACTTGTTGCCGGTAATATAGACTGTTGTTTAAGGATGCAATGGATTGAATTTATGTGTCTGTATGTGTAGTAGGATTTCAACAGTACCATATTCCTGTCCTTCTTGTCAGATGGACCCAGCAGTCAGATCTATTTTTGCACTCAGATTTACTTTAAACTTTTCATTACAGTGGCCTTATTGCTGTATTGCTGCAGAATTGTGTCAGTATTAGAGTGATGTTATGTGATGTGGAATTACTGTTACTTGTTGTGGTACCACTGTATAGAGATTGAAAATGTGACGTCACTCAGGTGTAAAACCGCAAAGAATTCTGGGAACTCGTGGCAAGAGGTACAAGCGCACGCAGGCTTTCAATTGAAATCAGTTATACAGCGATAAAAAGAAACACAAAAAATGTCAAGAAGCTGTTGTATTATTAACTGCAATAGCCGGTCGCATGACAGCCACGGAAAGCCGACGGGTAAAGAGATCGGTTGTTATCGGATTACGTCGTTGAAGAGAAATTGTTTGAGCCATGTTTCCGAAGTAACAAAGAGCCGACTGGATTGCAGCCATTCAAAGACAAAATATAACGTCCCAGAACACTCCAGCTCACAGGTTAGTCTGCTCCAAGCATTTCCACAAAGGTCAGTCTGCTGTTGTAGTTAATGCGTCATTTTTCTTAACATAATTAGTGATATAGGTTACAAGCAAGTCTGGCGCTGAACAGAAATTGTCGCTCCTGTGTTTATTGTGCATAAATAGTAAATTGTCCTGACACAATATTGTGTTTCGCTTCTGTTATTACCATGGTACATAGACAAAAACATATACTTTTATTCACAGGGTAAAACAGGTTTTTTTGTATCACTAATTGCCCAGTATGATTACAGCATACAGTATTATTGTCACTGCTACATTTCTGTGATGCTACCAGAAATTATTTCCACTACTAATTAATTACCGTTGAGCTCAAAGGTCCTATTAATAAACTGTTAACGAATGTGTATTTATGAAGACGATTTGTGAGACTGGTAAACTTATGATATGTACGATGGTCTTTACTTTCTACACGGTGCATTTCAAGGTCCTGCACCCATCCGTCGGTAAACTGTACCTGTGCTTGTTGCAGTGACCTGAAGTTACTAAACTTCACGGGTGTATGCACTCACTCCAAGAACCGTATAATTATAAATATGAGCGTGGTGAAAGTTGGGCAGCACGCTAACGTCTTTTGTCCACTCTGTGTGCTCGTAAGGGTCTGACCCTTTCACTGGTTAGATTTTTTTCCTCGTATCTTTTCTTTGACTTTTCATCAAGTCTGTCTTTGTACGGACCGGCATTGTTCTCCTTCGTTTTGTACATACCTTTTTGGGGGGCAAAGAAAAAGCAAGAATTTATTGGAACCGAAGAATGAACGTTTTGCGGTGCTGCAAATGCTTGCGTTTGATGCAGGTACTTGGATTGTTTTGCCACGAGTTCCCGGCATGCAATGCGCGAAAGTCACGTGGTCTGTCAATCTCTATTATTACATTGTTATTATCATGGTATAGGATTGGGCAATTTGCTTGAAAGTTCAGTTGTTCTGTTGACCCCGGTGGCGTCGCCAGTGAATGAGGGTCACAGTGCCAGGAAGTTGAGGAGTCTCCAGTTTTGGTAGTCATCTGTAACATAACCTAAATGTTATAATTGAAACCATAAAAATGATGTAGGGACTCTTTTCTTTCTTTCTTTTTTTTTTAAGTGACATTCAGGATAAAAATGTTGAAGGACTGACTTACACTGTCTTTGTGTCTTTGTTTAGAAGCAGAGCGACACAGATGGATCCAGTTCTCAACCCTGTCATCACTGTGGTGGCGGGAAAGTATTTCACTGTGACCTTTGTGGAAAAACTTTCTATCATCAAAGGAATCTAAAAATACATCAACGTGGACATACTGGACAAAAGTTGAACTACTGCAAAGAATGTGGCAGAGGCTTCCCCACACCTAGTGCATTAAAACGCCATGAACTCATTCACAGTGGGGTTAAAAAGCACGTCTGTGACCAGTGTGGGTCATCCTTCACCACTGCAGGTCAGCTTAAAGCACATAAACGAGTCCACACAGGAGAGAAACCATACAAGTGCACATACTGTGACAAAAGCTTCTCTCATTCAAATAGCCGTATACTTCATGAACGTACACACACTGAAGGAAACTACAGCTGTGACCAGTGTGACAAAAGCTTCAAGAATCTCAGTTCATACTCCAGACACAAACGATCCCACGCTGTAAATAAACAGTTTCAGTGTGACCAATGTGCAAAAACATTCACTTCATTATCTGCTCTGTGCAAACATCAACATGATCATACAGGGCTGAAATCACTCCCATCATTTGGTCACAGTGAATCCGAAGAGATGAAAATCTCCTCTTCTGGTTGCAGGGATGGACTTAAAAGCCTTGAGATCAGGCTCCACAGAGTTCAGATGAAATCTCCTGTAAAGGGTGTCAGCTAATATCACAGTTAGATCTGATGAGGTAGTGTTTCTGGGCTTGCAGTGAGTAATAAAGTTCAAATATAAGAATCTGCATATACAGCATATATATAACAAGTATTTTTCCTAGAAGCTCTTCATGCTCCAAAATGTCCCAGTTACATTTTAGTCTCTTCCCTTCAAAACAGTAATATTTGGTGGTAGTAGTACTTGTGTTATAAAGTTGCAGAAATACCTCTTGTGAGTCAGTGAGCGTGCCTGTGTAGCCATTATTTAATTAGGCTGAAGAACACATTCTTATTTGCATTGGTGGCTTGCAGAAGGAAAAGCTACTTGAAGAAATGGGGTTAAGTTGTAATAGATATATTGTATGACTGAGAACTAATTCTGCATTGATTTTGAATATTCAACATGTGGTGAATACTGAAAAGAAGTGTAAGTCTCACAGCACGTATACTGGCATGTTCAGACTTGCTCATAGAGGGAGGGTGAGTGATAGGGATCCATGGAGATAATCCAATAATCAGTGTTTTGAGAAGATTCAATCGTCCTTCCTCCGAACTCTGTGCAGAGCAGACACACCTGGAAGATGGGATTATACTAAGGATTTGCAGTTGGATTATAAAGCAGAGTGCAGGAGGATTAACCATCACCAAACAAATACCATCCAAGAAATGGATCTGTAAGACTTTTCTACTAAGCTCACTGTACTGTACTGGATTGTAAACGGTGAAGAAATCAAGGGACATCAGATGGAGCTGGTACTTTGACATCTTTTTTCATCAAACATGCAGGGAACAACAAAACATACAGAGCACCTATGCCTCCCCTTTTCTTCACACCACATTCTGGCTTTGACGCTCCTACTCTGTGCTGTAGTAAATTCTATTTGACAAGCAGTTTCTGATGCGCCAGAACACGACACAGCACCAGAGTTCCCTTCACCGTCAAGCAGCAAGTCAGAGGAGTGACAGGTGTATTGTTCGTACCGCTCCAACTCTGAGCACTATCTGTTTCAGTGCACCTACTTCAGTCAACTGACTACAGGTCAGAAGTGCACGTGGGTGCAGGCTAATAAGAAGTGTTGGCACTCTGGCTATGACCACTAGACTGCAAGGTGTTGACGTAAAAGGACGTGAAAGCAATGTAAAGAGACCCACCTGGATGGCCTCTTATGCTGTGAATGTACATAGTAGTGGTGGATAAGCAGAGGAAGACAGCCGTGGTGAAAGATGTAGCTGTGCCAAGTGAGGAGAACATCAGATCATCCACGCTGGAGTGAAACCTTTCAACTGCCATCAATGTTGCAAGTCCTTTGGTCAGATTAGCATCTTAAGTTTGCATAAGCTTATCTAAGCTGGAATTAAACCTTTAAGTTGTGCTCAGAGTGGAAAGTTCTTTGGTAGTTTTTATCATGTAAAAAATAGTGCTGTTAGCATTAATCTCGTTAAAATGACGTTAACACCGTAACTGCACATGAACTGAATAATAATAATGCAAACTGCAGATGTAAGCATTATTGTGCTGACCTTTGTGGAAAAACATTCAGAGTGCAGTGTGCTCTAAAAACACACCAACACATGAATACTGCGCACACTGCTGTGACAAAACTGCCAGACCATTGGGTCAAACTTTCAAAGTTTAAGATCAGGCTTCACAGAATTCAGCTTTAATCTCCTGTTTAGTGTTACTGCGAGAAAGTCCATCAGATCAGTTATGACCTCTGGTGCAAGCAAGTATTGGTAAACTTTTAAAGTATTCAGCTAAGTATTAGTACAGTACCGGGACTGTTAGGATTATCAAGTAAATAGAAAGACTACAGATGTGATGTTTGCTTTGAGGATTTGATCCAGAAGTACAGACAATGAAATTTACCATGTAAACTAGTTACTTCCTGATAACAGCTGCATTTACACCGTGTTGTACTGGATGCTTCAAAGAAATGAATATGTAGACTGTATGCTAATCTGAGGCTTTGTTTTACATAATCAGATGTTTATAGTCACCTTATACATTTATAAGCTACATACCAAGAAATCAAAATTACTCAGAGTAAAATTTGTCTCCATCCTGATAAAATACCTAAAATTATGCAATACTTAAAGTTACTCATGCATTCTCTGAATTTACTTACACATTACTTAAAATTAACAACAAGAAACTTTTTTTCCTGCAAAAAACTGGTGTTTCACATCTTTATTCTAGTGTACCTAATTTCAAATATTTGTGCTTAAAGCCTTTGAGATTCCAGAACCTCAGCAGATGTAGTTGGTTAACCTAGTACATACTTTTTATTTCGTTTCATGGATTAAATTGACTGCATGCATTTTTGTTGTCTCTGGTTTTGGCAAAAGCACAACCAGTTAAGCTTTGCTAGCTGTGTATGAACACTTAACTTGCGGCTTGTCTAAATGTTGCTTTAACAAAACCTTTTAGCAGCATGTACATGTTCATATAGCAGCGCTTAATTCTGTAAGTATTCTAAAAACAGTTGTTTGTAATAAAGGATATGAAGTGTAACAATTAGTGCTAAAGCTTTATTGTTACAGCAATATGTATTTTCTCCACTAGGTGGAACCTTTGCTAACTGCCTGTCAGAACTTAGCAGATTTTGAAATATCCATGTCTCCCACTGAATAATGGAGGTGAAAAAACACACCTGTCTGAAGCTGGCAGCCAGCATTTGCAGAGACTTCCTTTGAATTGTTGTTATTTATTTATTTATTTATTTATTAGGTCTTCTGATTTTACTTAAACTGTGCAATAAATAGCAGCAGAATTCTGTCAGAACCTCCTGATTCTTGTCAGTGGAGTCGGTGCTGCGCCATTTCTGTTCTAGTTTACTCATGTGAAATGTCCTATAAATGTCTTTGTTGTTTTAAAATTTGAGTTTGTTTTGCTGCATGAGGAGATAAAAGTACAAAAAAAGGTTTTTATTGATCCTATAAATAATAAAATATACACAAAATTAGCTTACGTGCAGTTTTGACTCTGGTACTTACTGCTCAGTATCTTATAAATGTCAAATATGGTTCTTATCAAGTGCTCAATTTAATTTTAATTACAACATCAAAGCTTGAGGTAAATACCCTACAGTATATATATAATAGAATCACTAATGAACTGATTACTTTAATGTTTTTGGCATACAATATGCAGTTATTAAAAACTCATGTCAGTCATGATAACTGTTTGGATTTCCATGTATCATATGGCTTGTGAAAATACAAGGGAAGTGGTTTCAAAGTTAAAGACAGAACAAGCAGGATTAAATGCAGTGATGCATTTTGAGGGAGGAAGGTGATGCACAAGCAGGAGAAACCCTAGTTAAAAATACAGAAGTAAAAGTGTGTGTAGTGTGTGTTTTAATATTTTCGTGCAGGGGGATTTCTGCAGTGCCAGGACTCCACTTTCAGCCTTTTTTTAGATATGAAGAAAAATAAACGGTGAGCGCTCAAATACTCTGTGAGCTGTGAAGACAAGCAGGTGGTGACAAAACACCAAAATTTAAGCTGGCAACCGCCGCAGAAGAAGAATGATGTCCCTCTCTGACTTTCCGTACAGCCTACAGGCTGGTGCAAGCTTCCCGCATTTACCGCACATTGTTTGCGCTTGTGCATGCAGGTCTGCCGCCTGCTCTGAGCTTTCAAAGTCACCCATCTCAAAACTGCATTGGAGATGGGTGACTGCCAACAGTGGGGTGAGAGATGCAACATCTTCATGAAACCTAAAGAAGTCCATTCGCTTTCTTTCCAAGCTCCATCTACTTTGATGATGGAGAACCAAGGGCGTAGATTTGGCATGGACGGAAGGGACATGTCCCCACCAATATCCAGCAATTATTGAATTGTCCCCACCAATAATTTGATCTCTTCGAGTAAAGAAAAACAAACCCGATGGTAAGAAAAAAAAAAAGATCTGTCAGGGTCTCGTTCAGCGAGCGGTGCAGAAAGAATTAAATTACGTTCTCTACTGAAGTCCTACGTCATGTGACAAATATGGCCAATGTGATTGGCTGAGCTTTTCAGGGAGCTCTGTTTAGTTTCAGGAGCGGCAAACAAACCTGCGCTGCAAGGAGGAGAGAAGGATGGCAGCAAAAAGGAAGAACCTGGATATAAGAAATTGTTTTTCAAAGAAACCTGTAAGTCACTTAAAGTCAAGTTCACTCATATAATGTGTCCGTCACAATAACGTTACAGGCTATGCTAGGCCATACATGCCAACACTCCCGATTTTTCCGGGGAATCCCGAATTTCAGTGCCCCTCCCGAAAATCTCCCGGGGCGACCATTCTCCCCCCAATTTCTCCCGATTTTATACCCGGACAACAAAACTGAAAACCATATCCCAGACCGGCCCAGCCAATTCCAGTTTCCAACAATGGCTACTATTACTGCAGCTACTTAGTTTTAATATTACTCTTATTACTCTTTCTGGGTCGCAAAATAAACTTTTAATAATGGATTGGATTTATATAGCGCTTTTCAAGGCACCCAAAGCGCTTTACAATTCCACTATTCATTCATTCTCACATTCACACACTGGTGGAGGCAGCTACAGTTGTAGCCACAGCTGCCCTGGGGCAGACTGACAGAAGCGAGGCTGCCATATCGCGCCATCGGCCCCTCTGGCCAACACCAGTAGGCGGTAGGGTAAAGTGTCTTGCCCAGGGACACAACGACCTGGACAGAGAGCCCAGGGATCGAACCGGCGACCTTCCGGTTACAGATGCGATTCCCAACCCCCTGAGCCACGGTCGCCCTTTTAACACATTTTCAGGCGAGAATGTAGCTGTGTAAACGTCAAATAACTTAAACATGTTATTGTTTGGCCTTTTTCAGTGTTTTAGTTGTGTTTTATTTGTTGGTGAGTAAATCGTTTTGGCTGAGACTAAACTTATTAAATTAAATAAAACTTTATTAATCTCTCGGGAGGATTCCTCCCGGGTTTTCACACAGCTGAATAAACTGCTATGTGAAAACAGCAGTTTATTCGACCATCTACGCCAGCGTCTGGTTATATTTTAGACAGCAAGGAGCAGACGGCAGGTGACGTAATTCTGAAGGCTAGACCGTCCAAATTCACAGTCATTCATTTCCGGTCTACCTGGCTTTCGGAGGACCCGGCCCACTTAGACCACAAAGGCCGGGTCCTCAGGTGGGCGCAGCCTCTGAATTTGGACACCCCCGGCCTGTTTCCGGCCGGACAATAATAACGGTGACATTTAACTTATTTTATCCGATAAATAAACACTGTAAGATTCAAGTTTTTTGTATATATATGTACATGTATTTCCCCCCAGCCCATTTGAATGTCTCCCTAATTCTGAGGTCTCAAGGCTGGCAAGTAGGCGCTAGGCTTGGTCCACATCAGTCTAAAATTGTATGTAACCATGAGTAATGTGATGCCATGTCCACCAGGAGAGACTGGACAGTATAGATGTAAAACAAATATGCCAGCAGTTCATTTCAGCTAACGAGAGGAGCAGGCATGTGTTTGTTTTGTGGGGCATGTAGTCCATGTCTGTTGCTGTAACAGTAGTTCATGTTTAGAATAAAACATCCTAGCCCCCTATCTGATGTTGGTGTACTATAACTGAAGTAATGTTGTTAAGTCCTTAAAGTCATATTCTCTTATTGTCATGACTGTATTTGAAGCTATTTTCACTTTTGTATGATACCTGATTTATATGATATATGGCTGAAGTAAACTAAAGCCTGAAATACTTAGTCAGTCATTTGTTTAATAGTAATTTAACATTATATAATGCACATATAAAACTATGAATTGTAATTTTAAACGGTTTAAAAGCATGTAGAATAGCATATGTAGGCAAGTATATTTGTCCTTTTTTTTAATCAAGAAGCAAAAACAAAAAGGAGACCTGTTCAGTCCTTTATCATTAACTAGACATGTTTTGGATAGATTCAAATATCAGCATTGGTTGAATCTTTAAATGGTCTCTTTTATTTTCAAATTAAGTCAGTTTTCAGTGGGTGACTTTGAGTTTCCAGTTGAGATGCATGTTTTTGGATAGCTGGAAAAGTAGCTTTTACTTATAGAGCTCATGCAAAATAAATAAATCAAGTCCAGTTTTACTCTCATATCGTCCAGCTTTTTGATTAGTTGTCTTCTTTCAATATCATACTTCTGACAATGCAATACATTCTATTATTTCCTGTTCCCTACTGCAGTCACACTCCACTGTACAGTGTTTTCCTATTAAAAGTAATGTGGTATTAAAACCAGTGTGTCCGAATCTAAGTCGAGATATAACAGTCTACTCTCTCCTGTTTCTTCCTGTACTTCTCATGTCTCCCACTTTCCTTTGGATTTTGTAAAACCATCACCCTTTCCTCTCTTCCTCCCATTGCTTTTGCCAGCGTTCCTTCATTTTGTGCCATATTCTACTCTTAATCTCTGTCCTACTAACACTAATAATCATATCAATTTTTCATCCACAGCGAGTAAAGTAGTGAACTCAGAGGAGCAAAACAAACTATTAGTGATGGCCAAATGAAGCTTTCTGAAGCTTGTATTGAAAAACGGTTCATTACTCGAAGCTTTTCAACACAGTCCTCTCTGGTGACATCTGGTGGCCAAAAATATGAAGAGCAGCTTGAATCCACAAAATAAAACCAACTGCTTCATTATGATTGCCCACTCACTCTACAGAGTGGAATTCTGTCTGATATTGGGCCACCGTTGTGTTGCTTTGAACGTCTATTTTTGGGGGTTAAAAAATGTGTTTTATTTGTTTAATAAATAATTTCGACCAGCAAATTTTCCTTGTTTAAACATGCACCATTGTGTGGTCTTTCTTTGCTTTTCACTTCTTGATGTTGGTAAATACAATAATTGGAAACCACCACGTTACATATAATATGCATATAATAATGTACAACACATTATGGAGTATGCTTCTGCTGTGAGGTCCTGCCTCCATGCACTTGTGAAATTAATCGCAAGATGGGTGTATTTATAAATAATATTATATTGGGGAAATTTTCCTATACATATTTTTGACCTGGGGGTAGAATTGATTGTGAAATGGAAAATGCTTATGAACTTGCAAACTAAAAGCATGATGCATTTAAGGTAACCCTTTTTCATTTTTATTTAAGAAGAGAATTTGTTCCACTGTGCGATGGCTGAAACTGTTCCTTTTCGTGGAGATAATTTCTCCTGCATTAAGGAAAATCCCTTCACATGGAACAGAAGAGGCTGGAGTGCAGAGAAACTGGTAGAGATGCAATTATACAGTCTACCTGGGCCCCACCAACTATCAGCTAAAGAGAATAAATACATTAAATTGCTGCACATTTGGCAGACTAACATTTTAAGATTAATTGAAAAATAAAATATATATTTTAACATTAAATGTAAAGAGTCAAATGGAAGTTTTTCTAAAGATATTTGATGATATTTATATTATGAAAAACAGATTTTTGACATTTTGAGTTTTTCCCATTTTCAGATAAAATAAACACGCACAAAACAAAAGCAAACAGCCAGAACACAAAGCTGGAAAACCCACCCGAATGACCAAAATCTACTCAAAATTCTCCCACACAACAGAACCTCCTCTCCTCCTCGCTGGCTCCATGTCTATCAGTAGAAATATCAGTGGTTTGCTACCTGTCACCATCAAAACACTCCACAAATCCTGCGAATTATTCACTTCCCTATAAACCATTGAACGAGACCCCGAAGCAGTCACGTTCTAAACGAAGCTTCGGACGTCACTGATCACGTGACTCTGGCCAAACGAATCAAGCTTCGACACAGAGCTTCTGAAGCAGTGTGTTGATTTTTTTGACACACGCACCGGAGCGTCAGCTTCAAGCGGACCATCACTACAAACTATACCACTACCAACGTTTCCCGCATCTGTTTCCTGGGTATTTTTGAAAACGCAGATTTTTCTATGTGTTTGCACCTTTCGTCCACACGTAAACGGCGTTTTCGGACACTGAAAAACGCCTGCCAGGGTGGATACTTTCGAAAAGTCCGTTTTGACTATTTTGAAATCTCCGTTTTCAAAATACCCGTGTACGTGTGGACGTAGCCACAACTTCATCACGGAGTTTCTCTCGGTTTGTGGGCTCATCTAAAGGTAAGCACCGAGCTAACTTTACTGTGAGCAGGGCTCTAGACTAACTTTTTGACATGAGCGCACCGGTACGCCTAACTTTAAAAATTAAAGCTCCATAAATGCATACCTTTGCCTAATAACAAAGGCATAAATGTGTTTGGGTTTTTTTTCCCCCACGTTATATCACTTGCACGGAAGTAGCTGGCAACGGAAGTAATCCGGGCGCTGCAGCTTTAAGCAGCTGCGCGCGCTCCCGCGGACGGCAATCACTTTCTGGCAGACAATCACTTTTGGGCACAACACCGGCACAAAAGTTAGGCGCACTCAAATTTTTCAACCGCATCGCTTAACACCGCAGTTTTACATGTGCACTTTCTTTGGGGGGGGGAGTCCATACAGACAATATTCATTTCTAAATTATTAACTAACAAACTTGTGCTTAAAGTGCTTTGTCAATATTGTAGAAAATGTTAAACTTAATCATCATTTCGGCTCCTCTGACGACCTGTTTGCTGCTGTCTGCTGCTGAAAGGCAGTGGGGAGAGGGGACACTTGAGCAGTGCATTTATTGCAGCATATAATGTGTTTCCTGGATACACTGTGCTTTTTCCGAGCACTGGCTATGAATTTCAGAAGGATCAGGCCTTAACTTAACAAAAAAGTTATCAATAGTTCTTTTCATCTTTTCTTATTACCCACAGCTACATCCACTTCTCTCAGGCCTAGGCTGCTCACTAGGGCTGGGTATCATCACTGATTTCTATAATCCATTCGATTCCGGTTCTCAAAGACCTGATTCGATTCAATTTAGCCTCAGACAGTCAGAAATATTATAATTCTGATCATTTATCAGTACTGATACATGTGAGACTTCATCAGAGAGAGAGCTGTGCAGGAAGTGTGATTTTTATCGTGGTGGAAGCAAAACAGCAAAAGTCAGAGGGAATTCATGACGAAATTGATCAAATGTGAAGCGCAGTTTGCTGCTCCTTTGCTGCTGGCTCGGTGAATCTTGGTTGGAGAGAGACAAAACCTGCAGCTCAGAATCAGCGCAAAAAAGACGTAAACACAGAGCGGAGCCGACACATCAGAATCGCTAAGCTCCGACAGTGTGTCCGTGTTCGGGCCGTCGAAAAGCCTATAAAGAGCAATATGAATTTCTTTAGAAATTACCGGAATGAAAATGTGGAGAGCACACCAACAAAAAACGATGGCAGAGAACTCAATATCAGCTCGTCTCACCGCTGCTATCCAAGCTTGATGTCTTCGTTTGTTTACATCAGATACGTGAGATCCCTCACGTTGCTTCCAGGAGGGGAAACGATAAAAAGAGCCCATTTTCCAGGTTATTCCCTTCCCGATCTTGGGATCTAACATTGCAACTGACAACACAGGAAGTACGAGCCATCGCTGATGTTTCCGTGTGCTTTCACTCCTGTAGCCGTTTGTTTCGCCTACTAAGATGGCAGCTCAACGAAAAATCATGACCACGCCCCCTCCCATGACATCACGCTCCAAAGCCTATGGCTTTGCGGGCCAAATGTAATTGGGCTGCAGGCCAAATTTGGCGCGCGGGCCAGAGTTTGAGACTCTGCAGCCTGATTTCTATTTGAAGTGATAACAGGAAATGGATGAGAGCAATCTGCTGCAGTATCAGGGTCACAATAAACTTTATTGTCCAGCTGCTGTGGATGAACACATGAGAGGAAGTGAACTCCTACAAAGTCTCATTTTAATGAGTCTGACTGCTGTAAAGTGATGCACAGGAAGATGTCAACAAAAACTATTCTATGAAATGAATGTTTAGCATCAAGAGAATTCAGTTCTGTTCAGTTTTCTTTCTATAGGCAAGGCAAGTTTATTTATATAGCACAATTCAACAGCAAGTTGATTCAAAGTGCTTTTCAGAGACATTAAAAAACAAAAAAATAAAAAGCATGATTTAAAAAGGGGGGGGGGGCAGTACATAAAATCAGTAGTTAAAATGTAGGTTTTGAAATTTAAGCTTAAAAGTAAAACCGTGCAGATTTGGTGCTTTATTCAAATGCAGCTGAGAACAGGTGAGTCTGCAACTTGGATTTAAATAAACTGAGTGTTTCAGCTGGTCTGAGGCTTTCTGGGAGTTTGTTCCAGATATATGGAGCATAAAAGCTGAATGCAGCTTCTCCATGTCTAGTCTCACAAGATTTCTACAACCAATCAGAGTGAAATTTGTACTTTGTGTTGTCAGATGAACATCAGAATCAGAATCGTGTTTATTGGCCAAGTATATGTGCAGACACATACAAGGAATTTGGTTCCGGTAGATGGAGGCTCTCAAGCACAGCAATGTAAATCACACACACATACACAAAGCTGTGTAAACAAACTATAAATAACTAATCTAAACTTATATACATAAAATACAGAAATGAAGTGAGGTGGAATGAATACTGCAGAATGTACATAAGGTGCAGTTGCAGTCTGGCAGTGGGAGCAGTGTGACAGGTCAACTGTTTAGGAGGGAGATGGCGAGGGGAAAGAAACTGTTCCTATGTCGGGTGGTCATGGTCTGCAGGCTTCTGTACCGTCTGCCAGAGGGCAGCAGATCAAAAAGTCTGTGTCCAGGGTGTGAGGGGTCTGTGATGATTTTTCCCTGCCCGTTTCCTGGTTCTTGAGAGGTACAGATCCTGGATGGAGGGCAGGGGGGGGGGGCGATGATCCTTTCTGCTGCCCGTACAGTCTGCTGCATTCTGCTCCTGTCCTGTTTAGTGGCTGCTCCATACCAGACTGTGATGGAGGAGCACAGGACAGACTCAATGACCGCAGTGTAGAACTGGATCAGCAGCTCCTGTGGAAGACTGTACTTCCCCAGTTGTCTCAGGAAGTACATCCTCTGCTGGGTCTTTTTGAGGATGGAGTTGATGTTGGTCTCCCACTTCAGGTCCTGGGAGATGGTTATACAGTGGGGCAAAAAAGTATTTAGTCAGCCACCGATTGTGCAAGTTCCCCCACTTAAAATGATGACAGAGGTCAGTAATTTGCACCAGAGGTACACTTCAACTGTGAGAGACAGAATGTGAAAAAAAAATCCATGAATTCACATGGTAGGATTTGTAAAGAATTTATTCATAAATTAGGGTGGAAAATAAGTATTTGGTCACCTCAAACAAGGAAAATCTCTGGCTCTCACAGACCTGTAACGTCTTCTGTAAGAAGCTTTTCTGTCCCCCACTCGTTACCTGTATGAATGGCACCTGTTTGAACTCATCATCTGTATAAAAGACACCTGTCCACAGCCTCAAACAGTCAGACTCCAAACTCCGCCATGGCCAAGACCAAAGAGCTTTCGAAGGACACCAGGAAAAGTATTGTAGACCTGCACCAGACTGGGAAGAGTGAATCTACAATAGGCAAGCAGCTTGGTGTGAAAAAATCAACTGTGGGAGCAATCATCAGAAAATGGAAGACATACAAGACCACTGATAATCTCCCTCGATCTGGGGCTCCACGCAAGATCTCATCCCGTGGGGTCAAAATGATCATGAGAACGGTGAGCAAAGATCCCAGAACCACACGGGGGGACCTGGTGAATGACCTGCAGAGAGCTGGGACCAAAGTAACAAAGGTCACCATCAGTAACACACTACAACGGCAGGGAATCAAATCCCGCAGTGCCAGACGTGTTCCGCTGCTGAAGCCAGTGCATGTCCAGGCCCGTCTGAAGTTTGCCAGAGAGCACATGGATGATACAGCAGAGGACTGGGAGAATGTCATGTGGTCAGATGAAACCAAAGTAGAACTTTTTGGTATAAACTCAACTCGTCGTGTTTGGAGGAAGAAGAATACTGAGTTGCATCCCAAGAACACCATACCTACTGTGAAGCATGGGGGTGGAAACATCATGCTATGGGGCTGTTTTTCTGCCAAGGGGACAGGACGACTGATCCGTGTTAAGGACAGAATGAATGGGGCCATGTATCGTGAGATTTTGAGCCAAAACCTCCTTCCATCAGTGAGAACTTTGAAGATGAAACGAGGCTGGGTCTTCCAACATGACAATGATCCAAAACACACCGCCCGGGCAACAAAGGAGTGGCTCCGTAAGAAGCATTTGAAAGTCCTGGAGTGGCCTAGCCAGTCTCCAGACCTCAACCCCATAGAAAATCTGTGGCGGGAGTTGAAAGTCCGTGTTGCTCGGCGACAGCCCCAAAACATCACTGCTCTCGAGAAGATCTGCATGGAGGAATGGGCCAAAATACCAGCTACTGTGTGTGCAAACCTGGTAAAGACCTATAGTAAACGTTTGACCTCTGTTATTGCCAACAAAGGTTATGTTACAAAGTATTGAGTTGTATTTTTGTTATTGACCAAATACTTATTTGCCACCCTGATTTACGAATAAATTCTTTACAAATCCTACCATGTGGATTCATGGATTTTTTTTTTCACATTCTGTCTCTCACAGTTGAAGTGTACCTCTGGTGCAAATTACTGACCTCTGTCATCATTTTAGGTGGGGGAACTTGCACAATCGGTGGCTGACTAAATACTTTTTTGCCCCACTGTACCCAGGAACTTGAAGATCTTTGCAGTTGACACAGGGCTGTCTGATATGGTGAGGGGGAGCAGAGTTGAGGGATGTCTCCTGAAGTCCACTGTCATCTCTACAGTTTTAAGAGTGTTCAGCTCCAGATTGTGCTGACTCCACCAGAGTACCAGCTGCTCAACTTCCTGCCGGTATGCAGACTCATCACCATCCTGAATGAGGCCAATGACAGTGGTGTCATCTGCAAACTTTAGGAGTTTGACAGCCGAGTTCTTGGAGGTGCAGTCGTTAGTGTAGAGGGAGAACAGTAGTGGTGAGAGGACACATCCTTGAGGGCACCAATACTGAGGGACCGAGTTTCAGAGGTGATCTCCCCCAGCCTCACTTGCTGCTTTCTGTCTGTCAGGAATCTGGTGATCCACTGACAGGTAGCTGGAGACACGCTGAGCTGGGAGAGTTTGGAGGAGAGAAGTTCAGGCACAATGGTGTTAAAAGCCGAACTAAAGTCCACAAACAGGACCCTGGCAACAGGACCCTGGCATAAGTTCCCGGGCGGTCGAGGTGTTGCAGGATGTAATGCAGCCCCATGTTCACTGCATCATCCACCGACCTGTTTGCCTGGTAGGCAAACTGCAGAGGGTCCAGCTGGTGGTCTGTAATGTCTTTCAGATGGGCTAACACTAGTCGTTCGAAGGATTTCATGACCACAGACGTCAAGGCGACAGGTCTGTAGTCATTCAGTCCTGTGATGGTGGGTTTCTTGGGAACGGGGATGATGGTGGAGCGTTTGAAGCAGGAGGGAACTTCACACAGCTCCAGGGATGTGTTGAAGATGCGAGTAAAGATGGGAGCCAGCTGTTCAGCACAGGTTTTGAGGCAGGAGGGTGAGACACAGTCTGGTCCGGGGGCTTTCCTGGGCTTCTGTTTCTGGAATAGTCGGCTCACATCCTGAGTGTGTATTCTGAGTTTCAGGGAGGAAGAAAGGGGGGTGAGAGGTGTGGTGGAGGTGGTTGAGTCTGGATTGGAGAGGGTGGTGGTGGTGGTGGTCGTTGGGTCTGGATTGGGGAGGGTGGGGGTGGTCGTTGAGTCTGGATTGGGGAGGGTGAAGGGGGGAGAGGTGGAAGGTGTGTTGGGGGTCAATGTCTGAAGCAATGTCTCTGGGGAGGGGAGGATGAGGCGTGGGAGTCTGTCCGTCTCAAACCTGCAGTAGAAAGTGTTTAACTCGTTGGCCAGGTCTTTGTTTCCTTCAATAGTGGGTGGGGGGCGTCTGGTGATTTCCTGCAGGCCCCTCCACACTGACGCTGGGTCGTTGGCTGAGAGCCGTTCTTCCAGCTTCTGGGAGTAGATCCTTTTAGCTGCTTTGATCTCCTTGGTCAGTGTGTTCCTGGCTTGCTTGTACAGGGCCCTGTCACCACTTCTGTAGGCGTCCTCCTTGGCCTTACGAAGATGTTGGAGTTTAGGAGTGAACCATGGTTTATTGTTGTTGTATGTGCAAAAGGTCTTTGTTGGCGCACACACACGTCTTCACAGAAACTGATGTATGATGTCACAGTGTCCGTGAGCTTATCTAGGTTCTCAGATGCAGCTTCAAAAACAGTCCAATTAGTGGAGTCAAAACAGTCCTGCAGTTCCTGCTTTGCTGCGTTAGTCCACTTCTTCAGTTTTGACTACAGGCTTCGCACGTTTGAGTTTTTGCCTATAAACTGGAATAAAATGGACCATGCAGTGATCAGAATGTCCCAAAGCTGCCCGGGGCACAGAGCGATAGGCATCTTTTAGAGTGGTGTAACAGTGATCCAGTATGATGTTGTCCTTGATGGGGCAGTTTATACAGTATGCTGTCTGTATTTAGGGAGTTCATGGTTTATGTTTGCTCTGTTAAAATCCCCAAGAATAATTGTAAAGGAATCTGGGAATTTCCTCTCTAGGGTAGTAATCTGGTCAGCCAGCTTGCACAGTGCGTTGTTCGCGTTGGCCTGTGGAGGGATGTAAACTCCGACCAGCATGAAGGAAGACAACTCCTGCGGTGAATAAAAAGGTTTACAGTTGATGAAAAAACTTTCCAAGTGTGGGCTGCAGTGTTTCTGTAACACTGTGACATCAGTACACCAACCTTCATTAATGTAGAAGCAGACTCCACCACCCTTTGTTTTCCTTGAGAGTTCTGTTTCGCAGTCCGTCCGGTGAAGTTGGAAGCCCGGCAGATTTAAGACAGCGTCTGGGACTCGCTCACCGAGCCAGGTTTCAGTGAAGCAGAGGGCAGCAGAGCGTGCAAAGCCCTTGTTAGTCCGGTTTAAGAGCAGTAATTCATCGACTTTGTTTGGAAGAGAGCGGAGATTCGTGAGGTGAATGGAGGGGAGTGCCGTGCGGAATCCTCGCCGACGTAGTTTCACCAGCGCGACTGCCCTGTCTACGTCTTCTCCAGGAGCCACAGAGAGCTGCTGCGCCTCCAACTAAAATCTCCAAAAAACTTTCCGGGTTTGTGAAAAATGGATAAGAACTATAGTGAGGCGACTGCCTGATGTTTAGCAGTTGATCTCTGGAGAAAGTGATGTGGTCTGAGTGACCAAAAGCGCAGAAAATAAACAGGACACATATGAGACACTTTGACTCTTCAGTGCAATGTGGAGCCTAACAAAGATCTGTTTTGTGTCCCAGCTGATCAGCAGGAGGAGAAGAGTCTGACGGAGCAGCAGAGGAACATTTTCAGCCATCTGGACTCAGCTGAGTCACTACAGAGGAAACAATGAGCTCAACACAGAAGGTGAGGAAAATATCACAGTTTCACCAAATAATCAGTCGCGTCTAAAACTCTCATACTCCCAACCTGTTATGTGACTGTGTTGTATTTTATTATGTAGTATGTTTTTATTTTATTTTACATCTATTATGTTTACAAACATCAAGAAGTCACAAGCAAAGAGAAACCACACCATAGCACATGTTTAAATAAGGATATTCATCAAAATTATCTATTAATGAAATTTCAAAACCTTTTTAATCACACAAAAAATACATGTGCAAAGCAACACAACAGTAGCCTGATATCAGACAGAACTGTCACATGATACTAAACATAATGAAGCGCTTCATAATAATTTGTAGATTCAAGCTGCTCTTCATATTTTGACCAGCAGATGTCACCAAAGAGGACTGTTGAAAAGCTTCAAGTAATGACAGTTTGTTTCACGACTGCATTTCACTCGGGGAGGGTTTTATCAATTAAAATTGATTGTAGCTTGGATAACATGATATCAATTGATTAAAATCCTGAAAACGCTACAATCTCAGGTTAAACCTCAGAAAATTTCAACAACCACCAAACGGCTAAAACAGTAAATGAGAGCAGGTGCACGGATTCTGCACAAAGACGTAAACAAAGACGTCCGTGCCGTCGGGGCTGAAAGCCGGCAGCTCACTGATTCTGATGCGTTCGCCGGTCCGCTCTTTGTGTTTACGTCTTTTTCGGCGCTAGATTCTGAAGCTGCAGGTTTTGTCTCTCTCCAAAATAAAATTTATTAAACCAGCAGAATTCTCTCTCTCCATTGTTTACAGCTCTGTCGGGTGCTGTTTTTTGTTTTTTCACTCCGAGCAACAAAGCCTAATTTCTGCTGTTCAATACAGAACAAATGTAAACTTTTTAAAATTATGCAAAACGTTTAGCCATGTCTGTAATAAAATCCTCTGTAACTTTGCTCTGCTTCACTTCAGCAGCATCAGGTAATGTTCATATGTTGATTAATGGTTTTCTTTCATGTTTGATCCGCTGCAGAATATTTTTAAACCCAGGCCAGAAAATTCTCTTTCATGTTTTTCTGTTTTATCCTCAGTTACTTTGACACAAAGGCATCTGCTGTGATGCTTACACCTCTGATGAAGTCTCACACATGTCAGCTTTCATTTTAGAAATATAAAATATGGATATGTACTGATAAGTACATAGTGATCAGAATTCTAATATTTCTGACTGTCTGAGGCAAAATTTCCCCGAATCGAAATCAGTGATGATGCCCAGCCCTACATTTCACTCACTGCCTGTGTTTGTATCTCTGTCACTGCAGGACCAACATGGAGCGAGAAGTCAGCGCTCTCAGGAGGCCGACAAACCTCACAGAACAAAGGGGGAGAAGAAATACAGCTGTGATGAGTGTGGGAAAGATTTTACTAAGAAGGATTCACTAAAAACCCACCAACTCATCCACACTAGAGAGAGACCGTTCAGCTGTGACGAGTGTGGACAGACTTTTTCCTGGAAGGATAGTCTAAAAAAACACCAACTCATCCACAGTGGAGTTAAAGCGTACAGCTGTGATGAGTGTGGGAAAGATTTTACTAGGAAGGATTCACTAAAAACCCACCAACTCATCCACACTGGAGAGAGACCGTTCAGCTGTGATGACTGTGGAAAGTCTTTTACCCGGTTTGGAAGCTTAAAAGCACACCAGCTCTTCCATAGTGGAGTTAAACCATACAGCTGTGACGAGTGTGGAAAGAGTTTTTCCTGGAAGGGTAGTCTAAAAAAACACCAAGTCATCCATAGTGGAGTTAAAGTGTACACCTGTGACGAGTGTGGGAAGGATTTTCTTAGGAAGGCTTCACTAGAAAACCATCAGGTCATCCACACTGGAGAGAGACCGTTCAGCTGTGACGAGTGTGGACAGACTTTTTCTCGGAAGAATGGTCTAAAAAAACACCAAGTCATCCACAGTGGAGTTAAAGCGTACAGCTGTGATCAGTGTGGCAGAGCTTTTACTCAAAGTGGCCACTTACAGAGTCATCTAGTTACCCACTCTGGAATTAAAGCATACAGCTGTGACATTTGTGGAAAATCTTTCAGCCTGAAACAGAGCCGAAATACACACCTACGCATTCACACCGGACATGATGTGTACAGCTGTCAACAGTGTGGCAAAGAGTTTACAACAGACGCAAAGTTACAACGTCACATGTTTACCCACTCTGAGGAACTACCTTATAAGTGTGATCTGTGTGAGAAGACTTTTAAAGCTCCACATTACCTGAGACAACACCAACAGATCCACACCAGAAAGAGACTCTACAAGTGCAGTTACTGTGAGGTATGTTTTTATATTTTTATCTTGTCATTTTAGCCTGACTGTTTGGAACAACTCTGCTCATTAAACCGTGTTAGCATGTTGCTAACATGGTTTAATGAGCAGAGTTCTACAGAATGGAGAGACGGTGTTGTGTGTTTATTCAGATTTTCATTTCAGTTATCATTTTTGTTTAAATGATCCTAAAAAACTAAACTGAAAGTGCTGAAAACTGATATGGTGTTATTTAAAATTCACGTAGTTTCGTGGTATTCAATTCAGTTTTGTTTATATAGCTCCAAATCACAACAGTAGTTGCCTCAAGGTACTTTATATTGTAAGGTAGACCCTACAACAGATTTAGGCAACCTTTCTGATGGCGAGTGCCATTTAAAATTTCCTCAGAAGCCAGTGTGCCATATGATTGTATTAGCAATAAATTTAATAACGCTCTATATTAACAGTTACACACTACATAGAACAACTTTATAGAATTATATTTGTTCACAGATGTTGACAGCTATCAGCGAATAGTTAGCAGCTATTTTGAAACAAAAAAAAAGACACTTTTTATCCATAACAAGAACTCCACAACAGCAAATACAGAAAATACAAATGCTATTTATGGTCTCCTCACAACAATGATAAGAAAAATAAACTGGGCCAATATGGCATGTTTGTTAATACAGAGATACACATGTTAATGTGATCTCTGGTCTCCCACTCGGAGACACAGGTCTCCCAGTGTCCAGCATTCAGACGGCTACGTGAGGACACTCTTCATGTGAGAGAAAATCTGCTCACACAGATATGTAGAACCAAATGCTGTCAACAAGGCCTCTGCAATGTTCTGAAGACAGTTAAACTTGTCAGGTAGTGATGTCCAGCAGGTGACAATGCAAGCTCCGTGAACACGCACATCTATGGATTCCAGCTGCTTCTATACATTTCATGTCAGATAAAAACTTTGGTTGTAATCTTCAGATAATTATTTAATAACAGCCAGACATTTTAAATGAGAATAAGAAAATATTTCTTTGTGCCCCCCTTTCCCTGTTAATGCCCCACCTGGCCCCCCTGGCAAAACTTTGCTAGACCCGCCCCTGCACAGTTACCAGCTGTCAGTTACTCAGAAAAGGATCCTGGTGTTATTTGTCTCTCAGAAACAGTTCATAACTTCAACTCATTCATGTCACCTAAAAGGTAAACCTGTTTCTCCATCACCTGTTCAGCTCTGATGATTCAGTAAGGACATCTCCTGGTTTCATCTTCATGTTTCCCTCTCACCACATATCCAAACCGACATCATGACCAGCAGCTTTTACAGCTGTGGCTCCTGCAAACATCAGCTGATGCTAGAAAGTAATATTAAATAAATTCTAACAACAGCTGATCGAGCTTAAACGTGCTGCTGTTGTTTAGCGCGACATCCGCTGGTTTCCCCTCTCTGGCGCAAAGTGGGCGATAAACAAACAAGAGAGGAAAGCTGATCAGCTGATCATTGATCAGTAGCAACAGGAGAGGGAGGGAGGAGAATGAGAGAAGAAGCGGCAGCTGTGCAGCGTAAAGACAGAATAAATCAATCTTTGTGTCTTTTTTTCTTTCTAGCTGAAGTTCGGGACAAACTCTGTTCCTTTTCACCTCAATACGAAACGCGTAATAATTTCTCTGAATGAGGGACGATTCCGTCTTTTTACAGGCAACTCTACTAACTAACCTTATGAATAAAATACAGTTCACTATGGTATCACTAACATCAAAGCACCCACCCAGCTGTATAGGAACTCCGTCATGCTAGCTAGCACGCAGTACGAGTTATTGTAACTGACTGTAAAAAGTCAGCATAATGAAAATAAACTCCACCTAAACTTGGTTTATATCTGACCCAGATAGACTGCAGGTCATAACTTCTTACCTGAAGTTCAGTTCACCTGACACTCGGACCGGCGGCCGCCTCGGGTCTCTCCTCCTCCTGCCTCCCCTTTCCGTCATCCACCCGCTGGCCTCCACCACTTGCTAATTTTACTGAATCTGAGGAAGCTCCGCCACAGCCACCACCAAACAACTGAGTTATTTTTACAGCATCTGGCCAATCCACCACCTTTCATTGTTTATACCGTTACAAAGGGGGAAAAAAAAGTCACCGGGCCACCGAGCAAATGCCTGATGGCTAGTCCAGCATTGGTCGTGCCATCAGTTAACCCTTCGTGTGCCAACTGTGGCACACGTGCCTACGGTTGCCGACCCCTGCCCTACAATAGTACATACAGAGAAAAGCCCAACAATCATATGACCCTCTATGTGCGAGAGAGAGAGAGAGAGAGAGAGAGAGAGAGAGAGAGAGAGATAGAGAGAGAGGGAGAGATGTTTGACTGAGGAAGAATAAAGTAGTCGTGGTAAGCCAATCACATGACCACTTCAAGACAAAGCAACAAGGTGATATATACCAGTTTATAAATTGTGTTGATAGGCCAGAGTCACGATAAACAATATATACGCGGCGTTTTTACCTCAATAGTTTCGTCACGTCTACTGTCTAAGGACAGCGCAGCGCGACCTCTCTGCTTATGAGAGAAAAAAAACAGAAGTTTTAGGAGAGAGAGAGAGAGAGAGAGAGATATGTGATTTGGAGTGTGTAGTTAATGTGTAGTGTTGTGGATAGTTTTGTGTTGTGTGTCAGAACAATGAGGCGACTGCTGTCTCCAGGTAGAAACAGGAGTGATACACCTGCTGCTATCAGGCTGTGATGTTTCCTTTATAGTGGACAGAAATTTTTGGAGTGGCACAAATAATTTGTGTGGCATCTTATTGAAGAATAGCTGATTGTTCTTAAATAGTTTGAAATGGTTATTTAAAAAAAATCAGGATAAAAGGTAAATGGATGCAAATAACTTTGTTGTTTGCAAAACTTGTGCATAGGATTTTAAAATTGACAATTTATATTTGCATTTAAAGTTATGAAATATGATTCATTAAACATGGTTGTGGTTGTTACAGTAAAAAATATAACCTTTACTACTCTGATCTTATGTTTTTTGTCTGACCTTTAGATCAGTTGTGTTAATACAGTATGTAAAAATGAAAACATGACTGTAAATTCAATTCAATTTTATTTATATAGCACCAAATCACAACATAAGTCGCCTCAAGGCGCTTCATAGATACAGAGGAAAAACCCAACAATCATATGACCCCCTATGAGCAAGCACTTTGGCAACAGTGGGAAGGAAAAACTCCTTTTTAACAGGAAGAAACCTCCGGCAGAACTAGGCTCAGGGAGGGGCGGCCATCTGCTGCGACCGGTTGGGGTGAGAGAAGGAAGACAGGATAAAAGACATGCTGTGGAAGAGAGACAGAGGTTAATAACAGATATGATTCAATGCAGAGAGGTCTATTAATACATAGTGAGTGAGAAAGGTGACTGGAAAGGAAAAACTCAATGCATCATGGGAATCCCCCGGCAGCCTACATCTATTGCAGCATAACTAAGAGAGGATTCAGGGTCACCTGGTCCAGCCCTAACTATATGCTTTAGCAAAAAGGAAAGTTTTAAGCCTAATCTTGAAAGTAGAGATAGTGTCTGTCTCCTGAATCCAAACTGGAAGCTGGTTCCACAGAAGAGGGGCCTGAAACCGAACGATCTGCCTCCCATTCTACTTTTAAATACTCTAGGAACAACAAGTAGGCCTGCAGAGCGAGAGCGAAGTGCTCTAATAGGGTGATATGGTACTACAAGGTCATTAAGATAAGATGGGGCCTGATTATTTAAGACCGGATTTTGAATTCAATTCTGGATTAAACAGGAAGCCAATGAAGGGAAGCCAATGAAGGAGAAATCTGCTCTCTCTTTCTAGTCCCTGTCAGTACTCTTGCTGCAGCATTTTGGATTAGCTGAAGGCTTTTCAGTGAGTTTTTTGGACATCCTGATAATAATGAATTACAGTAGTCCAGCCTGGAAGTAATAAATGCATGAACTAGTTTTTCAGCGTCACTCTGAGACAGGATATTTCTAATTTTAGAGATGTTGCGCAAATGGAAGAAAGCAGTCTTACATATTTGTTTAATATATGCGCTGAAGGACATGTCCTGGTCAAAAATGACTCCAAGGTTCCTCACAGCGTTACTGGAGGCCAAGGTAATGCCATCCAGAGTAAGAATCTGCTTAGATACCATATTTCTAGGCTTTTCAGGGCCGAGTACAATAACCTCAGTTTTATCTGAATTAAGAAGCAGAAAGTTAGCGGCCATCCAGGTCTTTATGTCTTTAAGACATTCCTGCAGTTTAACTAATTGGTGTGTGTTATCTGGCTTCATGGACAGATAGAGCTGGGTGTCATCTGCATAGCAGTGAAAATGTATGCTATGTCTTCTAATGATACTGCCTAAGGGAAGCATGTATAATGTAAACAGAATTGGTCCTAGCACTGAACCCTGTGGAACTCCATAATTAACCTCAGTGTGTGAAGAGGACTCTCCATTTACATGAACAAATTGGAGTCTATTAGATAGATATGATACAAACCACTGCAGTGCAGTACCTGTAATACCTACAGCATGTTCTAATCGCTCTAATAGGATATTATGGTCGACAGTATCGAACTGCATGCGCTAAGGTCTAGCAGGACAAGCACAGAGATGAGTCCACTGTCAGAGGCCATAAGAAGATCATTTGTGACCTTCACTAAAGCTGTTTCTGTGCTGTGATGAGCTCTGAAACCTGACTGAAACTCTTCAAATAAACCATTCCTCTGCAGATGATCTGTTAGCTGTTCGACAACTACTCTTTCAAGGATTTTTGATATGAAAGGAAGGTTGGAGATTGGCCTATAATTAGCTAAGACTGCTGGGTCTAGAGATGGCTTTTTGAGTAAAGGTTTAACTACAGCTAGCTTGAAGGCCTGTGGTACATAGCCGATCATTAGAGATAGGTTGATCATATTTAAGATCGAAGAATTAATTAATGGCAGGACTTCTTTGAGCAGTTTTGTAGGAATGGGGTCTAAAAGACACGTTGATGGCTTGGAGGAAGTAATTATTGAAGTTAACTCAGAAAGATCAATTAGAGAAAAAGAGTCTAACTTAACATCAACGGTACTAAAAGTAGCTGTAGATAATATTACATCTGTGGGATGATTATTGGTCATTTTTTCTCTAATGATAAAAATTTTATTTGTGAAGAAGTTCATGAAGTCATTACTAGTTAACGTTAAAGGGATTGTTGGCTCAAAAGAGCTCTGACTGTTTGTCAGCCTGGCTGCAGTGCTGAAGAGAAACCTGGGGTTGTTCTTATTTTCTTCAATCAGTGATGAATAGTAAGATGTTCTGGCTTTGCGGAGGGCTTTCTTATAAAGCAGCAAACTATTTCAGAATCAGAATCAGAAAGGGTTTTATTGCCAAATGTTGAGCAGGTTTACAACATTAGGAAATTGCTGCGGTGCATCAGTGCAAACATAGTGTCATAAATAGCACTTAAATAGACATGAAAAAAATAAAAGTAGGGATAAGAATTAAAAGTGCTACGTAGAAAGATATGTGCATGAGATATACATGAGATATATACATGAGAATAAGAATTAAGAGTGCTACGTTGAAAGATATATACATGAGTGCAGGTGGTGATCAGTGCCAAACATGGAATGATGCAGTGAACACAGCGTAGGGTCATGTGTTAGTGGTGGGAACAGTCATACGGTTATTGTTCATGTGTCCAACAGCAGAGGGGAAGAAACTGTTCTTATGGCGAGAGGTTCTGGTGCGAATGGACCGGAGCCTCCTGCCTGAGGGGAGCAGGTCAAACAGACTGTGTCCAGGGTGAGAAGGGTCAGCTGAGATCAGAGCTGCACGCCCCAGTGTCCTGGAGGTGTACAGGTCCTGCAAAGATGGGAGTCTGAAGCCAATCACCTTCTCAGCAGAGCGCACAACACGCTGCAGTCTCTGTTTGTCCCTGATAGTGGCTCCAGCGTACCATACGGTGATGGAGGAGGTGAGGATGGACTCAATGATTGCGGTGTAGAATTGCATCATCGTCCGTGTTGGCAGGTTGAATTTCTTCAGCTGCCTCAGGAAGTACATCCTCTGCTGGGCTTTCTTGATGACGGAGGTGATGGTGGGCTCCCACTTCAGGTCCTGGGTGATGGTGGTACCCAGGAAGCGGAATGAGTCCACAGAGGTGATGGGGGTGTCAGTCAGGATGATGGGGGGGAGTGGGGCTGTGTGCTTCCTGAAGTCCACAATAATCTCCACTGTCTTCTGGGCATTCAGCACCAGGTTGTTGTGGCTGCACCAGGACACCAGACGTTCAACCTCCCTCCTGTAGGCAGACTCATCCCCGTCCGAGATGAGCCCAATAACGGTGGTGTCATCTGCAAACTTGATTAGCTTGACAGACTGGTGGGTGGAGGTGCAGCAGTTGGTGTACAGGGAGAAGAGCAGAGGAGAGAGAACACAGCCCTGAGGGGAGCCGGTGCTGATGGTCCGGGAGTCCGAGACATTCTTTCCCAGCCTCACATGCTGCTTCCTGTCCGTCAGGAAGTCAGTGATCCACCGGCAGATGGGATCAGGCACATTCATCTGGGAAAGCTTGCCTCGGAGATGGTCTGGAAGGATGGTGTTGAAGGCAGAGCTGAAGTCCACAAACAGGATCCTGGCGTAGGTTCCTGGGGAGTCCAGATGCTGCAGGATGAAGTGTAGGGCCATGTTGATGGCGTCGTCTACAGACCTGTTGGCTCTATATGCAAACTGCAGGGGGTCCAGGAGGGGGGCCGTGAGGGTCCTGAGATGGGAGAGAACTAGGTGCTCAAATGACTTCATGACCACAGATGTCAGAGCCACGGGTCTGTAGTCATTTAGTCCAGTGATCCTAGGTTTCTTGGGGACAGGGATTATGGTAGAGGACTTGAAGCAGGCAGGCACATGACATGTCTGCAGTGAGGAGTTGAAAATGCCAGAAAACACTGGGGCCAGCTCGTTTGCACAGTGTCTGAGGGTGGCAGGAGACACACCGTCTGGGCCGGGAGCTTTCCGAGCATTCAGGTTCTTAAACTGCTTCCTCACATCTGCTTCATGAATATGAAGAGTTGTGGTGGGAGGAGGTGGTGTGAAATCCTCTTTTGTGTGGGGTGAGGAGGGGGGTGTTGTAGGTGAACAGTTTGAAGGTGGTGATGGCTCTATGGAGGGGGGAGAGGTGGGGGAATTAGTGTCCAAAGTGCCTCTATTGTTGGGGCCGTTGGAGGTGTGAAGGCTGCCTGGTGGCTCGTCAAAACGGCAGTAGAAGTCGTTAAGGGTGTTGGCTAAGAGCAAGTCATCAGTGGAGTGGGGGGTTTTAGGCTTGTAGTTTGTGATATTCCTAAAACCTTTCCACACAGAGGCCGAGTCATTCTCTGAGATCTGCTGCTGCATCTTCTCAGAGTGCTGATGTTTAGCAACGTCCACTTCTTTAGTGAACCTGTACTTGGCCTCTCTGTAGCAGTCCCTGTCTCCGCTTCTGAACGCCTTTCTCTTTTCCAGCCACAGCTTTTTGAGTTTAGGAGTAAACCAGGGTTTGTCATTGTTATAACTCACCCTGGTGCGTGATGGCACAATGCTGTCCTCACAGAAGTGGATATAGGAGGTGACAGTGTCCGTAAACTCGTCCAAGCTGTTAGAAGCAGCCTTCAATGTGTCCCAGTCTGTGGTCTCCAAACACGTGCGAAGCTCTTCCACAGCCTCGTTGCTCCACAGTTTTTTTTAGTCCTCACGACAGGTTTGGAGAGCTTCAGCCTCTGTCTGTACGCGGGGATTAGGTGGATCATGACGTGGTCAGAAAGTCCGAGTGAAGCGCGGGGCACCGCGCAATAGGCCCCGCTGATCGTGCTGTAACAGTGGTCTAATGTCCTCTCCTCTCTGGTCGGGCATTTAATATACTGCTTATATTTCGGAAGCTCATGGCTCAGGTTGGCTTTGTTAAAGTCCCCAAGAGCAATGATGAGAGAGTCCGGGAATGTCCGCTCCGTGTGGAGAATCTGCTCCGCGAGTGCGCACTGAGCTGCCTGCGCATCTGCGTCTGGCGGGATGTAAACAGCGGCCAGGATGAATGAAGCAAACTCCCGCGGAGAATAAAACGGTTTGCAGTGGATAAAAAGATATTCCAGAGAGGAAGAGCAGTGCTGAGCAATCACTGTCACATCTGTGCACCAGCCACTATTGATGTAGAAGCAGACACCTCCACCTTTGGACTTACCGGAGAGAGCGGCCTGCCGGTCCGCGCGCAGCAGATGGAAGCCCTCCAGCTTGAGCGCGCAGTCCGGGATGTTCTCATTGAGCCACGACTCCGTAAAACATAAGACACAGGAGGAGGCAAAGTCTCCAGGCTAAATGATGATCCTCTAAATTTGTGACACGCCATTTCCTCTCCAGATTACGAGTCATCTGCTTTAGGGTACGTGTTTGAGAATTATACCACGGAGTCAGGTACTTCTGAGAAGAGACCTTAGTTTTCACAGGAGCTACACTATCCAGAGTCATACGTAGTGAGGAGGTGAAATTATTAACAAGATAATCGACCTCTGTTGGAGCAGCGTTCAGATAGCTGCTCTGCTCTGTGTTGGTACAGGGCATTGGAGATGATAACAGTGGGTGGATTATATTCTTAAACTTAGTTACAGCGCTTTCAGAAAGACATCTACTTTGATAAAGTCTACTCTCCACCGCTGTGTAATCAATTATTGTAAATGTAAATGTTATCAGGAAATTATCAGACAGGAGAGGGTTTTCAGGAAACACTGTTAAATGTTCAGGTTCGATGCCATATGTTAAAACAAGATCTAGAGTGTGATTAAAGTGGTGGGTGGGTTCTTTTACATTTTGAGAGAAACCAATTGAGTCTAATAACAGATTAAATGCCATGGTGAGGCTGTCATTTTTAGCATCTACATGGATGTTAAAATCACCCACAATAATTATTTTATCTGAGCTCAGAACTAAATTAGATATAAAGTCTGAGAAATCAGACAGAAACTCTGTGTAAGGCCCAGGTGGACGATAGATGATAACAAGTAAGACTGGTTTCTGAGTTTTACAGCTGGGGTGGACGAGGCTAAGCATCAGGCTTTCAAATGAATTAAAAGTCTGTCTTGGTCTTTCATTAATTAATAGGCTGGTGTGAAAAATTGCTGCCACACCGCCCCCTCGGCCTGTGCTTCAAGATTTCTGGTAGTTAGAATGACTCGGGGGTGTTGATTCATTTAAACTAACATAATCATCCTGCTGCAACCAGGTTTCTGTAAGGCAGAGTAAATCAATTTGTTGATCAATTATTAAGTCATGTACTAACAGAGACTTGGAGGAGAGAGACCTAATATTTAATAATCCACATCTCACTGTTTTACTCTTTGGTTCAGATGTGGATACTGTATTTTTCTTTCTTTGTAATTGTTTGTGTTTAAGTTGTTTGTTGCTGGTTTTTAGTTTGTTTTTTGTCTGTTTGGGAGCTGACACAGTCTCTATGAAGATGGGTTTTTGGGGGGGTAGCAGGAGGGTCACCTGGTCCAGCCCTAACTATATGCTTTAGCAAAAAGGAAAGTTTTAAGCCTAATCTTAAAAGTAGACACTGTGTCTGTCTCCTGAATCCAAACTGGAAGTTGGTTACACAGAAGAGGGGCCTGAAACCGAACGATCTGCCTCCCATTCTACTTTTAAATACTGTAGGAACAACAAGTAAGGCTGCAGTGCGAGAGCAAAGTGCTCTAACAGGGTGATATGGTACTACAAGGTCATTAAAATAAGATTGGGCCTGATTATTCAAGACCGGATTTTGAATTCAATTCTGGATTAAACAGGAAGCCAATGAAGGGAAGCCAATGAAGGAGAAATATGCTCTCTCTTTCTAGTCCCTGTCAGGACTCTTGCTGCAGCATTTCGGATTAACTGAAGGCTTTTCAGCGAGTTTTTAGGACATCCTGATAATAATGAATTGTTTAATGTGCATTGAAGGACATATCCTGGTCAAAATGACTCCAAGGTTCCTCACAGCGTTACTCGAGGTTACTGAAGTGTTTCCTTATAATTGCCCACTCTATAAAACTCAGTCGACGGGACTGAGCTCTGCAGCGTGGGTAATTACAAGAAAGCACTTCATAATTTGTAGATTCAAGCTGCTCTACATATTGTGAACAGCAGATGTCACCAAAGAGGCGACAGAATTTGTCCTGGTCCAAAATGAGTCCAAAGTTCCCCACAGTGTTACTGGAGGCCAAGGTAATGCCACCGAGAGTAAGAATCTGGTTAGATACAATACTGTTCAACTGATGCTCACAAGGGTGTGGTACCACAGTGTGTGTTTGTATAGCCCAGTAAACTGTTAACTGAAGGAGTAAAATGTAATTGGACGTCTGCAGAGATGCTCTTTATTTCAGGCGACGTTCAGGATGAAAATGTTGAAGGACTGACTTACACTGTCTTTGTGTCTTTGTTTAGAAGCAGAGCGACACAGATGGATCCAGTTCTCAACCCTGTCGTCGCTGTGGTGGTGGGAAAGACTTTCGTTGTGACCTTTGTGGAAAAACTTTCAGTCATTCAAACGCCCTAAAACTACATCAACGTAGACACACTGGAGACAAAATGAACTACTGCAAAGAATGTGGGAAAGGCTTCCCCACAAAACGTGACTTAAAACGACACGAACTCTATCACAGTGGGGTCAAAAAGCATCTCTGTGATCAGTGTGGGTCATCCTACACCTCTGCAGGTGAGCTTAAAAGACACAAACGCGTCCACACAGGAGAGAAACCATACAAGTGCAGACACTGTGACAAAAGCTTTCCACAATCAGCTAATCGTAACTGTCATGAACGGACACACATGGAAGTAAACTACAGCTGTGACCAGTGTGACAAGAGCTTCAGGAATTTCAGTTCATACTCCAAACACAAACGATCCCACGTTACTAATAAACTCTTTCACTGTTACCAATGTGCCAAAATATTCACCACATTGTCTGCTCTGTGCAAACATCAGCGTGATCATGCAGGACTGAAATCACTCCCATCTCTGTGAATCTGCAGAGACAGAAAGATCCTCGTCTGGGTTCAGGGTCAGACTTAAAACTCTTGAGATCAGGCTCCACAGAGTTCACAGTGAATCTCCTGTAAAGATCTGATGAGGCAGCTATGAATGAAAATGTGCCTCTTGTTACATTTTAAGCTTTCTAAACTGTTCTACTGTAGTGTTGGTGTTGAGTGGTTAGCTTTGTTCCAGCAGTTGAATCAAAAAATCTGTTTCCTCTTATGTTTTTATTGAATGTATTTTGATTCATGTATTTTTGTTGGGGTTTTTTTTTTTTTTTTTGTTCAGGTTGTTTGTGTTATGAAATCCTTCAACAGTTAAACCAAAATTTGAAATGTTAAATAAAGAAATAGTTTAATGACAAAGAGTTTGATCCATGATGTCATTCCCTGTATATCAAACCAAAAACTGACATGACAAATGTTCTCAGTGACACAGATGGAGGTTTATCAGAGGAGACTTGGCTGTTCTGACACTGAACAGGGTTCCTGCAGCTTACTGAAAATTCTGACCTGAAATTTATGAAAAAATAAGATCTTTAAAATCTTTTATATTTTAACAAAGTTGCTGTAGGTATCAAATTCTGATTTGTGTTTGAGATATAAAAAGATTAAAAGATCATTTTCCAAAATTAAAGTTGTGGTTTGAGTTGCTCAGTTTCAGAGTTTCCTTTGTTGGCACTGCCTCTCTTCAGAAGTTGTTGGTCTATATTGACATGACAGCTGATTTTTCGGCTGGACGTCCATGATGTGAATCTTATTTCACCACATCCCAAAGATGCTCTATTGGACTGAGACTCAGGTGGGCTGTGGTCTGTAAATGATGTCAGTTGGTACTAAGGGACCCAAATTGTGCCAACCAAACATCTCCACGCTATTGCACCAGCAGCAGGATGGATCCATGCTTTATGTTGTTTAAGACAAATTCTGCCCCCAAAATCTGAAAGTTGCAGAGATTGAAAAATGTTGCCTGGACTGATGGGTCTCAATCTTTTCTTGTCCACTTTTGTTGATCTCGAATTTAAAGTAACCCACCCATCACGTTAATCACACTCTAGAACTTGTTTTAACATATGACATAGAAACTGAACATTTAACACTGTTTCCTGTAAACCCTCTCTTGTCTGATCGTTTGATAATAACATTTAAATTTACAATAATGGAATGAAGCCAGATAACATGCATATAAAGACCTGGGTGACCTCTAACTTCCTGCTACTGATTATACTGGGCCTACAGTACCTAGAAATATGGTATCTAACCAGATACTGTCCTATATCCTGTCAGAGTGACACTCAGAAACTACTCCATGCATTTATTATTTCTAGACTGGACTACTGTAATTTGCTATTATCAGGATGTCCTAAAAACTCCCAGAGAAGCCTGCAGGTAATCCAAAATGCTGCAGCAAGAGTACTGACAGGGATTACTGAACACTGGACTTACTGTATGCCAATGCAGAAGAGGCATACAGTTCATCACCTCTCCCTCCCCTGGGCAGATCTGATCACAACCTGGTGCACCTTGTCCCTGTGTATGAGCCCTTAGTGCGCAGGGAGCCACCAGCCACCCGCACAGTACAGAGATGGTCAGAGGAGAGCGAGGAGGCTCTTAAGGATTGTTTTGAGTCGACTGTGTGGGAGGTGATTTGTGATGACCATGGAGAGGACATCGACAGCCTTACTACATGCATTACTGACTATATAAACTTCTGTGTGGATAACACTGTACCTACCAGGACTGTACGGTGTTTCTCCAACAACAAACCTTGGATTACCCCAGAAATTAAAACCGTCCTCAAGCAGAAGAGGAGGGCCTTCAAATCCAGAGACAAAGAGGAGTTGAAAAGGGTGCAGAGAGAGCTGAGGGGACTGATAAGGAATGGGAAGGAGAGCTACAGGCAGAAGATGGAGAACCAGCTTCAACAAAACAACGTTGGTGAAGTCTGGAGAGGCCTCAGAACCATCTCGGGCCACAAACAGCAGAACTCTCTGCCTGGGAGGGATGTGAGATGGGCAAATGAACTGAATCATTTCTTCAACAGATTTGATTCAGCCATGAGGCAGTCTGCAACATCGGCTGCAGACTCACCCACCCCCACTGCTGCTGTTCCACCTCAGACACTTCACACCTCCTCTATTCACCCTGCTCACTCCCCCCCACCCCCAACTGCAGCATCCAATACACACTCAACACAAGGCTCCAGCGTGTCTCTCTCAACCACCCAGGTTAGGAGGGAACTGAGGAGGATTAATGGCAAGAAGGCAGCGGGTCCAGATGGCATCAGCTCGAGGGTCGTCAGGTCCTGCGCGGACCAACTGTGTGGGGTGATGGAGCACCTCTTCAACCTGAGCCTGAGGTTGGGAAGAGTCCCACAGCTCTGGAAAACCTCCTGTGTTGTACCAGTGCCAAAGACTTCACGCCCCAAGGACCTCAACAGCTACAGGCCGGTGGCTCTGACATCCCACCTGATGAAGACCCTGGAGCGGTTGGTCCTGGCTCAGCTTCGGCGTCTAATAAGCTCATCACTGGACCCACTTCAGTTTGCCTACCAGCCTGGGATTGGAGTGGATGATGCCGTCATTCACCTCCTACATCGTTCCCTCGCTCACCTGGAGACCGCTGGAAGCACTGTGAGAATCATGTTCTTTGATTTCTCCAGTGCCTTCAACACCATTCTTCCCTCGGTTCTAAAGGACAAGCTGGTGAACTCTGGAGTGGACCATCACCTCACTACCTGGATCCTGGACTACCTCACCGACCGACCACAGTATGTGAGGACTCAGGGCTGTGTGTCGGACAGGGTCGTCTGCAGTACGGGGGCCCCACAGGGAACGGTTCTGGCTCCGTTCCTCTTCACCATCTACACTGCAGACTTCTCCCACAATTCCACCCAGTGCTTCCTGCAGAAGTTCTCTGATGACTCTGCAATAGTCGGCCTCATCACTGATGGGGACGACAAGGAGTACAGAGGTCTGACCCAAGACTTTGTGGACTGGTGCCAGCTGAACTACCTCCAGATCAACGCCAGTAAAACCAAGGAACTGGTGGTAGACTTCCGCAGGCACAAGCATTCTCCACTGCAACCACTGAACATCCAAGGTATGGACATTGAGGCTGTGGACAGCTACAGGTACCTTGGTGTTCATCTGAACAATAGACTGGACTGGACTGATAACTCAGACGCCCTCTACAGGAAAGGGCAGAGCAGGCTGTACCTGCTGCGGAGACTCAGGTCGTTTGGAGTGGAGGGCCCACTCCTGAAGACCTTCTATGACTCTGTTGTGGCTTCTGCTATCTTTTATGGCATGGTCTGCTGGGGCGGCAGCATCTCTGCTGGGGACAGGAAGAGACTGAACAGGGTGATCCGAAGGGCCAGCTCTGTTCTAGGATGCCCTCTGGACCCAGTGGAGGTGGTGAGTGACAGGAGAACGGCGGCTAAGCTGTCATCCCTGTTGGACAACATCTCCCACCCCATGCAGCAGACTGTGACAGCACTGAGCAGCTCCTTCAGTGGGAGACTGCGGCACCCACGGTGTGGGACGGAGAGATTTCGCAGGTCTTTCCTCCCCACTGCTGTCAGAGTCCATAATAAAGACTTTAACTGATCAAGCACACACATCCATACATATGCAATAATACTAAGTGCAATAATCCTGTCATCGTTGTATTTTTTACTCAGTTGTATATAGTATTTGTATTTGTATTCTATTTTTATCTTATTGTATATTTATTTTATTTTATTCTACTGTATATAGTATTTTATTCTATTCTGTACAGTTGTGTACTGTATTTATCCTTATTGTATTCTAATTTTTGCCTCATAACTTTTGCACTGTCCACTTCCTGCTGTGACAAAACAAATTTCCCACGTGTGGGACTAATAAAGGTTATCTTATCTTATCTTATCTTATCTTATCTTATTAGTTGTTGTTCCTAGAATATTTAAAAGTAGAGTGAGAGGCAGAGCTTTGAGTTTTCAGGTCCCTCTTCTGTGGAACCAGCTTCCAGTTGGGATTGGTGAGGCAGACACGATCTCTACTTTTAAGATTAGGCTTCAAACTTTCCCTTTTACTAAAATATATAGTTAGGGCTGGACCAGGTGACCCTGAATTCTCCCTTATTAATGCTGCAATGGGTGTAGGCTGCTGGGGGATTCCCATGATGTATTGAGTATTTCTTCCTCAGTCAGCTTTCTCACTCACTATGTGTTAATAGAGCTCTCTGCATTGAATCATACTTGTTATTAATCTCTGTCTTCCACAGCATGTCTTTTCTCCTGTTTTCCTTCTCTCACCCCAACCGCCTGTGGCAGATGGCCGCCCCTCCCTGAGCCTGGTTCTGCCGGAGGTTTCTTCCTATTAAAAGGGAGGTTTTCCTTCCCACTGTCACCAAAGGGATTGTTGGGTTTTGTATGTGTTATTGCAGGGCAGGGGGTCCACTACCTCCATGATCCAATCTGGAGCCACTAACCCTGAGGGTACATCTTTCACCATCTTACAAAGCTGGGATTGCAGCCATTCCCCAACTCTCTGTGAATGGTACTCATGGAATTTGATCTGTGGCTGTTGATCAATGGTCATGATTTGCATATTAATGATGAAGAAACTTATCTTACAGCTCATTGTTCATTCAGTGGGCTGTTTTCGTCATTATGCAAATGTACTGTTTACTAGGTTTGGGAAACCTGCAGTCAGCTGAGTTTGAAGAAGTCACTTGCAACACTGAAAACGCCACGTCCAGATGAACAGAATCAATTATTTTGGCACAAACAATTCACCACAAAAAAGACTCAATATTCAGAAATGCTTTAAACTGTGCAGTAAATATGTATGACAAACTCAAAACATTGTAATTTAAAACATACTGCAAAACAGTGCTGGCTCTTATTTCAGTGGGAGAAATTTTCATGGGCATGTGCAGCTAGAATTTTACTTTGAAGGAAATGGGGTCAATGCAATTCTTAAGCATGTGTGCAAATGTCCGATGGATGGATGGAACTTTATTAATCCCTCGGGTCGGTTCCTCCGGGAAATTCAGTTTCCAGTAGCACAGCACCGACAGAAGTTGCATGTTACAGATGCGCTAAGGGAAATGAGAGTAAGGATATAAGCACACAGCCCCACTCCACTGACGACTTGCTGTTGGCCAAAGCCCTCAACGACTTTTACTGCCGGTTTGATGAGACATCAAGCAGCCTTGACATCTCCACCTTCCCCAACAATAGAGACATCATCCCCCCACCTCCCCACTCCCACCAGCACAGAGCCATCACCACCATCAAAGACTTCACCCACAGGAGCCCCCTCCTCACTCCACAGCTATGAGGATTTCACACCACCATCTCCCACTACAACCCTTCATATTCATGAAGCAGATGTGAGGAAGCAGTTTAACCCTTTAGACCTACCACAGAACCAAGTCTGCCTGAGCTTATCTTTATATTTTTACATGTTGTACTTCCATTTCTGGGAGCATTTCAAGTTGCTATACATCAATACAACCCTTATATCCCACATTTTAATCATGTGTATGCATTAAGTCAACAGTAACTACATAAATTGCAAAAGTGGTATTTTTACACACATTTCTAGTTAAAGAAATTTCAGAGGTTCATCCCTCAAAATTGTAAATGTAAAAAAGTTGCATAAAACAGTTTGTGTGCTTCTAACCAGACGAAATTTATTTTGAGTGTCTTCATAGTTTTATTTTTGAGATACACCAATTTGTTTATACTGCAGCCACCAACTTTGTAATTCTCATTTACATGACTATACATGTATACTATACGATTTACATGACATGGCGCTCCATCTGTTGTAAGTCCAACAAGTTTGTCCCAGGGCAGTTTCATGTCGGTTACACTTTGACATACGTTTTTAAAAACGTCTTTTCCTGTCGTTGTCCCGTGCATCGATTTAATGTTCAATATTTCCTCTCCACTGATGAAGATGGCCAGCTGTGCAATGTCCATCATGTCTATACTTTCATACACAGTATGCAATAACGTGTTTGCTTCTTTCACAAAACTGTGTTCCTAAATCAGTGGCCATCTCACAAACCCGATCAGCAATCGTATTTCTTCTCAGGCTCACATTTGCCAAAATCTGCGTTTTGTCTGGATAGCATCGCACAGCTTCATCAGAGTGGTACCGGGCTGATTTGACTGTCTCCTCTGCTACAATAAAATTTGCTTTCACAACAGCTTCACCATGTGATTTACCAGTTTACTACCAATGTAAACTGCTGGTTTACCAGCAATGTCTGTAAACATACATTCAGTCTCCCACCGGTGCTGAAAGGCTCCATTTTCAGAAATAACTTTTTTCTTTGCCATTGTGAGGGGCTAGCTTCGCAATAACAGAAGTTTGACTTGATTGACGCGGGAATGTTGCCAGGTAGCCTAACATCTGGGAAAGAGGCTGCAGCGCTGCGTTACAGGATCTGTTGTTTGTGTGTTAATAGCACCTCATATCGTCGGGCCATGCATAACAGTAATTAAAAATAATCTATATAAAATGATCTCGCGGGCCTGATATGAACGCTGGGCCAGTTTGAGTGTGTGCAGTGAGAATTCAGTCAAAGTATTTAACTGGAGTGTGAAAAAATAAGCTGAACTCTACAGCTTGTGTGGTCTCCTGTGGCTTTAGGTGCTGACAAGCCTTCCAGCTGTTCTCCAGCATTTTCATTTACAGCCGTAAAATATCTCCACATGTTGCTCCTGTTTCTCTCTCTCTGCAGTCCAAATGGGTTTTCTGTGTGTAGCCGAGTCACGTGACGGCACAGTATCAAATCCCAGCAGGGCAGAAGAAGGGGGCGGAGCAAAGTGAGTCTGCCGCATAAGAAGAGGTGTTCGCACAGACAGCTGCTTCTTCATCCGCAGCGAGTAAAATAGTGAACTCGGAGGAGCATCGATCATAAACCACTACCAACGTCCTGATCGATATCTGCATCGACCTTTGTCTCCCGGATCATAGGTGAGATCAGAGTGAACCACGTGGGTCTCTGCTCCCTGATCTGTTTCCTGTGTTTGGAAAGAGTTCCAGCTTCATCGCGGAGTTTCTCTCGGTTTGTGGGCTCATCTAAAGGTAAGCACCGAGCTAACCTCAACACTAGATTTACTAACCCTTCTCAAAATCCCTTGAACCCAACACCTACTAAAATCACTGAGTTTATTTTCTGGTGCAAGTCCCGAGGTGTTAATCACCCCTGCTGAGATTTTTACAAGTCATATGCTCGATTCTCCTGCTTTTGTTGCGCAAACCACCCATTGTCTTTGAGGCCTGGCCACATTTGCTTTCACACGTACTGCGGTGGAGATGAAGCCAGCCGCGGAGGTGTGCGGGTGGATAGCGAATGAGCAACAGTTTCTGACTTTCCAAAAGTACTCATTTATTTAGAATATGAAAAATAAAAGTGCTACCTCTACCACACATTAGTCGAGAGCATACTAGTACGCAAACTGTAAGCTGTACATCTCCGTGTCTCCTGATGACACCAGACCAAAGGATGCCCTTTTTAACTTTATTTTAGATATAAGATCTTGGATGGCAGAAAACTTTTTACAGCTTAACCAGGACAAAACTGAAGTTTTAATCGTCGGTCCTGAGGCTCAGAGAGAGAAACTCTTGTCTAAATTAGAGGCATTTTCACTATGTCCTTCACTACAAGTGAAAAACCTGGGTGTTATTTTTGACTCTGAGCTTGGTTTTATCCCACATATTAAACATGTAACCAAAATTGGATTTTATCATCTAAAAAATATAGCCAGAGTCCGCCCTATTCTCTCTCAGGCCAACACGGAGATGCTGATGCATGCTTTTACTACCAGTCGCATTGATTACTGTAATGCCCTGCTCTCTGGTCTTCCAACTTTTACAAAACTTTGCAGCTCGTGTGCTGACGAAGACCAGAGGGCGGGCCCACATTACACCGGTTTTAGAATCGCTGCACTGGCTCCCCGTGTGTTTCAGGATCGATTTTAAAGTTCTTTTATTGGTTTATAAATGTCTTAATGGTCTTGGGCCTTCTTATCTCTCAGATCTGCTTTTACCATATGAGCCCTCGCGGACCCTGAGGTCCTCTGGTACTGGCCTTTTGATTGTCCCTAAAGTCAGGACACATACTCACGGAGAGGCAGCTTTTCAGTGGTATGGTCCTCGTCTGTGGAACAGCCTGCCGGAGGAGCTCAGGGCCGCAGAGAACATACATGTTTTTAAGAACAGGCTCAAGACCCACCTTTTTAATTTAGCTTTTACTTAGCGTTTATTTATTTTATGCTTATTTATTCTATCCTGTTATTCTATTATTAATTTAGGCTTTACCTAATATTTATTGATTTTATTCTTATTCATTTTTTAATCTTCTTACTCTATTTATATTTATATTGTATCCCGTTCTTATTTATTTTATCGTTTTATCCTGTATATATCCTTATTGGGTCATATCTCCAGTGTTTCCTCGGAGGGCGCTCTCTGCACCGGGGCTGTGATCGACCGTGGCTGCTGGGGCTCTGGGGGTCCTCTCAGCCTGGCTGGGGGGCTTCTTTGCCTCCCTCCTGCTGTGTGCCCAGCCTGGAGGCTGCGGTCTTGTGACCGGCTCCCGGTGCAGACGGCTCCCTGTGATAGTGTTTCCTCACTTGGCTCATGTGTGCCCAGCCCAATTTTACTCTTTAAGTGTGCGCGGGGATGTGTGTGTGTGTGTGTGGGGGGGGTATTCACATCATTTATGTTAATGAGAGTGCGGGGAGTGAGTTGGAGGGTGGGGTGGGGTGGGCTGCTTTTAACTATGTAAAGCACTTTGTGCTACCTTTTTTTTTTGTATGAAAAGTGCTTTATAAATAAAGACTGATTGATTGAAACACACGGGAGCATCCATTACAGGGAGAGTGCGAAGTTGTTCAGCCGCTGGTTTCCTCTTTCTGGCGCAAAGTGGGCCAAACATAAAGAAGAGAGACGGACTCGCGACAGAAAAGCTGATCATTAAGCAGTTTCATGATTGAAGTAGCAACAGCAGAGGGAGAGAGAGAGGCAGTCGCTCCATATATCGGTTGTTAAGCTTAACGTGGGAATGCTTTACAAACATTCAAAGATGAACTTATACACTAGCTTTACTTCTCTCTCAAATCATTGTTAGAAGTCCAGTCAAACAATGATTTATTGATTACACGTACGCGGGAGAGATCTGCAGCGCCACTCACTTACAGAGATCTCAACAAGGAAGCAGACATCACACTATTTTTGTATATTAAGGTCCAGCCTCACAATACGTTAGCAGATATCATAATATACACCAGTTACAGTTAGAAACAGTTAGACACATTTCCTTTTTTAACTCTCTTGACTTCTATAACAATTAAAAACCCTCTTCACGTCTCACACTCTGTGTGTTTCCTGCCGTTATTTTCTCCTCATACATGTCTCTGAAACATCCTGTGCTCATCTCACTGAACAGGTGTACGGGGACTTTGCAGGCCAAATGTCTCTAATCTTTGCCCTAGAAACAAGTCGAATATTTATCTTTGTCTGGAAGCGTGTTTGCATTGACCCTCAAAAGACTCAATGCCATCTCTCATGAGCACATTTGGAATGTGTGTATGAAAATGAGTATAACTACTTATTTAACAAAAGCTTTGCACAAAGTGCCACTAATAAAAGCCCGGTTAGAATAATGTGTTTCCCACAATTCACTGCCTCTGTTTGTATCTCTGTCACTGCAGGACCAACGTGGAGCGAGAAGTCAGCGCTCTCAGGAGGCCGACAAACCTCACAGAAGAAAGAGAGAGAAAAAACACAGCTGTGACGAGTGTGGGAAGGATTTTACTGTAAAAGCTTCCCTAAAATGCATCAGGTCATCCACACTGGAGAGGGACCGTTCAGCTGTGGAGACTGTGGAAAGTCTTTTATGCATGCTTCAAACTTAAAAAGACACAAACTGATCCACACTGGAGAGAGACCATTCAGCTGTGACGAGTGTGGAAAGTCTTTTATGCGGGCTTCACACTTAAAACGACACCAACTCATCCACACTGGAGAGAGACCGTTCAGCTGTGGAGACTGTGGAAAGTCTTTTACCGAGTCTAGACACTTAAAAATACACAAAGTCATTCACATTGGAGAGAGACCATTCAGCTGTGACGAGTGTGGAAAGTCTTTTATGCAGGCTTCACACTTAAAACGACACCAACTCATCCACAGTGGAGAGAGACCGTTCAGCTGTGGAGACTGTGGAAAGTCTTTTACCGAGTCTGGACACTTAAAAACACACAAACTCATCCACACTGGAGAGAGACCATTCAGCTGTGACGAGTGTGGAAAGTCTTTTATGCGGGCTTCACACTTAAAACGACACCAACTCATCCACACTGGAGAGAGACCATTCAAGTGTGATATTTGTGGAAGGTCTTTTTCCTCAGCTTCATACTTAAAAAAACACCAGCTCATCCACAGTGGAGTTAAAGCGTACAGCTGTGATGATTGTGGGAAAGGTTTTACTCTCAGTAGCTACTTACAGAGTCATCTAGTTACCCACTCTGGAATTAAGGCATACAGCTGTGACATTTGTGGAAAAACTTTCAGCCTGAAACAGAACCGAAATAAACACCTACGCATTCACACCAGACATGATGTGTACAGATGTGAACAGTGTGGTAAACAGTTTGCTACAAACACAGAGTTACAACGTCACATGTTTACCCACTCTGAGGAACAACCTTATAAATGTGACTTGTGTGAGAAGACTTTTAAATCTCCACATTACCTGAAAGCACACCAAAAGATCCACACAAGAAAGACTCTACAAGTGCAGTTACTGTGAGGTATGTTTATATATGTTTATATTTTTATCTTGTCAGCCGACTGTTTGAAACAACTCTGCTCATCAAATTGTGCTAGCATGTTAGCAATTTTACTGCATGGAAAAACACCTCTGAATGATTATTCAGACTCTAATCACAGGTTTTTAGTGATAGTGTTTGAAGATTGTATTACTGTTATTGTAGAATTAAACTAGTATTAATTTAATGTTTTTACTCTTATCGTTTTTATAGCACATTAAATTGAGCTGAGTGTGATAATGTAAACAGTAAAATGTAATTGGACTTTGGCAGAGATGCTCTTTATTTCAGGCAACGTTCAGGGTGAAAATGTTGAAGGACTGACTTACACTGTGTTTGTCTTTGTTTAGAAGCAGAGCGACACAGATGGATCCAGTTCTCAACCCTGTCATCGCTGTGGGAAAGAGTTTTTTGTGACCTTTGTGGAAAAACTTTCAGTCATCAAAAGACCCTAAAAATACATCAACGTAGACACACTGGAGACAAACTGAACTACTGCAAAGAATGTGGGAAAGGCTTCACCACTTCAACGGACTTCAAACAATATGAACTCCTTCACAGTGGAGTTAAAAAGCACGTCTACGATCAGTGTGGGTCATCCTTCATCAGTGCACAGCAGCTTCAAAAGCGAGTCCACACAGGAGAGAAACCATACAAGTGCAGACACTGTGACAAAACCCTTTCACAATCATGTGATCACACTAAGCATGAACGCAGACGCATGAAAGAACTTCATCTGTAAGAGAGTTTGAGTAATCTCAGTTCATACTCCACTCACAAACGATTCCATGTTACGAATAACCTGTTACGTCTTCATTCCCTCTTTTAAGTAAATCTTGTAAACAGTACATTTGCATAACGACTGAAACCAGTCCAATGAATGAACAATGGGCTGTGAGGTCAATTTCTTGGTTGTTAATAAGCAAATTCTTATGACCATTGGTCAATAGCCATGAGTACCATTCACAGAGTAAAAATTTGTATAATGATTATGAAGGAACTGTCTTACTTTTACAATGTTCAAAAACATTTACTAAATTATCTCCTCTGTGCAAACATCAGCCTAATCATGCAGGACTGAAATCATTGCTATCTCTGGATCACAGTGAATCTGAAGAGACAGAAAGATCCTCTTCTGGTTTCAGGGTCAGACTTAAACCCTTGAGATCAGACTCCAGAGTTCAGGTAGAGTCTCCTTATCTGATGAGGCAGCTATGAATGAAAATGTGCCTCGTTACATTTTAAGCTTTCTAAACTGTTCTACTGTAGTGTTCATGTTGAGTGGTTAGCTTTGTTCCAGCAGTTGAATCAAAAAATCTGTTTCCTGTTATCATGTTTTTAATGAATGCATCGATCCATGTTTTCTGCAGTTTTTTTCAGCTTGTTTGTTATGAAATCCTGCAACAGTTAAACCAAAATTTTATATGTTAAATAAAGAAATGGTTTACTGACAAAGAGTTTGAGCTGTGATGTCATTTCCTGTATATCAGAGCAACACCTGAAGTTACCAATGTTTAAAGTCATAGTCAAATTATGTGTCAGCATGACCTTGTGAAAACTGCTTGGCGCTGCTTCACTATGTTATCTGCTAACTGTTAGGGCGTAGAAGGACGAAACTCCCAGTCCCAGGATGACCAGTGCCAGGACCTTCCTGATGCAGAGAGTTGTGTGTGGGGGGATAAAGGAGAAGCTGAGGCATCCCAAGGGTAAAGCTGGCATAACTGAACTTTAATGTTTGATGTGTGTTGTGGTTCTCCTGCGCGCAGTAATTAATAGCTTGAACACAGCAGAGCTTGATATAAAGACCTGGGCGACAACTAGCTTTCTGCTGCTGATTATACTTGGCCCTAAAATACCTAGAAATGTGGTATCTAACCAGATACTTGCTCTGGATGCCATTACCTTGGCCTCCAGTAACACCTTGGAGTAATATTTGACCAGGACATTAAAAAACATTTAGGGCTGTGTGATGGGCCGAGTTGAAAAAGCAGGAGTCACAGGAATTATTAGAAAAACAGGGTTTTTATTCATTTAACCCAAAAATTATATTTACAAAAGTAATTAATGTTGAGCTCATAAAAAAGGTCAAAGAAACAAAACTGAACTCAGGCAAAGAACTGCGAACTTAACAAACCAAATGACTGCACAAAGAAATATAACTGACCTAAACATGAAATGGCACAGAAGGGTATATATAAAGTCTGATCAGACCACTATGACACACGAGGAGTAACTAAACAAACCACAATTGTAAACAACATAGATGACAGTGCAGTCTGGTTTGTTAGTAAACTAAAAACCAAAGAAGGAAGTAAAAACTACTAAAGCCTAAACTCAAACATTAAGTACAAATACTTTGTTTTAAAAGTAGAATGGGAGACAGAGCCTTCAGGCGCCTCTTCTGTGGAACCAGCTTCCAGTTTGGATTCGTGAGACAGACACTATCTCTACTTTCAAGATTAGGCTTAAAACTTTCCTTTTTGCTAAAGCAGGCTGCCGGGGATTCCCATGATGCATTGAGTTTTTCCTTTCCAGTCACCTTTCTCACTCACTATGTATTAATAGACCTCTCTGCATTGAATCATATCTGTTATTAACCTCTGTCTCTCTTCCACAGCATGTCTTTATCCTGTCTTCCTTCTCTCACCCCAACCGGTCGCAGCAGATGGCCCCGCCCCTCCCTGAGCCTGGTTCTGCCGGAGGTGTCTTCCTGTTAAAAGGGAGTTTTTCCTTCCCACTGTCGCCAAAGTGCTTGCACATAGGGGGTCATATGATTGTTGGGCTTTTCTCTGTATCTACTGTACAAGATAAAGCGCCTTGAGGCAACTTTTGTTGTGATTTGGCGCTAATGGTTTTAATTTAAAAAAAAAAGAGGCAAAAATTAATTTGTTTCTTTATTCAACGTTTGAACAGTGCGACTCAGTCAGTACATATTCAGTAAATGCAAATTATTTACATGGCAGTGCACTACAGGCATAAATCTAGACCCCTAGATAAAACATTATGGCATTATAGCAGTGACAAACCCCTCCACAGTAGCAGGTGGGGTTTTTCTTTTTTGAGGACGGCTCCTTTTACCTGTCACTACGGATGGTCTGTTTATGTTTTGATCAAGAGCCTTTTTTTGGCAGCTGAAGAGGAGAGGTCTATCTTGTGGCCAACCTCTGGCTGTATCTTGGTCACATTACCCAGCAAAACCCAGTATGCAGGTTCATCTGTAACAGTCCTTGTGCCACGGATCAACACTGTTGCTTCTACATTAAACAGAAGAGCAGCGACATGGCTGCAGGTCTCTGCGACTCCGGCCATACAGGTGCAGTGGGCGGCTTCACCCTTCCCTGTGATGCTCACAGTGACCCATGGCTGCAATGCTGGTTCATTCAGTCTTTGAGAGTGCAGTACCTGAAACACACACAGACAAAGTTCATTTAAATACAAGAACTATGAGCCATGGCCGACGTAAATGTGTTTTATCTACTTTATCATAAATGTAACAAAGTGTTTAGAAAGTTAGCACATACATGTAATATTTCATTTTTTTTAAGCATATATATATATATATATATATATATATATATATATATGCATATGCGCACAACACACACAACTATTAGATCCTTAAGATCAAACCCGTGTCATTCTTTTGGTCCACTGCAGTGCAGTAGTCAAAAAAAAGAATAAGTGAAGTGTCCACAGATGGCCAGGATAGAGCCCAGAGTGTTAATGTTTAAAATGTATAAAAATATTATTGATTGCAATTCTTTACTGTTAATATCAACAATAAGCTTTTTATTTTGAAATTACAAGTTTAAAAAAAATGCTGTTACATTTACATTTAATGCTGTTACACTGTAATCCTTTATTATAAGTATGGACACAGAATAAAGTGAACAACATTTTGAAATAAGTTTAATTGGAATTTTGTACTACGCAAAAAACAAAACAAAAAAACAACAACAACAACATATTAAACAAACAAACAAACACAGCCAGTGCCTTCATTTGTCCATTACATGTCAAACATAGCACTGACCCTTAGTCCCTGCTCATCAGCACATGCTTTCAAAAAGAGCTCCATGTCCTCTGCAAACTGAAAAACAAAGAGGAACAAGTCCCTTGCTCCAGTGTCTTCTTCCTCTGACATGTCTATTAAGACCTTCTGCTGGTCCCCTTGATTTAAGGACAGATATTTGGGCATTGTTACATGTCCACAGAAAAGTGCCTTATTTTGGACAACCCACTGCACAGCAGGACGCAGATCTTCAACAACTGCTGGCTCCTGTGTCAGGCAAATGGGGATGAAAACATAGTTATTTCTCTGTTGCAGAACAGTTTTTTAACAGTTATTCAAATTTCACTAACCATGTAATTACACTACTGTTTAAAGTGAATACTGACCTGACTGACTTCCTGGAACTTGCGCTTTTTCAGTCTGAAAATGGGCACGTGTTGTCCTTCAAGCACAGCTTTGGCTTCCTCTCTCCAGTGTGCAAATAGCTTGCCAGAGCTATGAAGAGTAAGGCCACAGTGAGGGCATGTCATTTTCATGGACTTTCCATCAGCAGCAGTTTTATTGAACACAGAGGGTAGAGCCAATGAATGTTCTAACAAAGACTCAGAAAATGGTTCAGATACCGAAGACAAAACCTTGGGGGGGAAACGGGGCTCTTCGAAGAGTACTGCCGGAGGAATACGGGTCTCCTCGGAGAGTTCAGCGGGGAGCAGTCCTGATAATGGTGGCTGACTTGGCATTGAAGAATGGTGACAAGACAATAAATGCCTTGCCATATCCCCACGCCGTATGATTGTAATCTTACAGACAGGGCAGTGAAAGTGTCCTGTTGTCCTACAAAGCAGCCTGCACCGGCATATCATTTTATCTGTAAGAGAAAAAAACAAACAAACAAACAGATGTAATTTAAATGTAGCTGTATAGAATGCAATCAATTTGTCTAACAATCAGATTGTACATGTTAACAAAAACATCCAAGCCAACCTCAATAATGAAAGAAAAATGGTATGGATCACAAAAGTTATGTCTAGGAAAGTGGTGAAAAGTAAATAAAAATATATTTTATAAAAACACTATTTTTGTTGCAGATGAATGCACTGAACTGTACAATATCAACAGCAACTTTTAAGTCAACAAAGATACTGCAGAAGTGCTTAAAAAAGTGCATATTTATAACTATAAAGTATATTTAATACAAACATACCTTTGAAAGGCAAAGCATTTTTTTATATGCACACTTAGATGCTCCTCAATCTTTGCCCTGACAGTAGGGCTGAAAGTGGGGCACAGAGGGCAGTGAAAGAGTCCTCTGCAACACGTGTTGCATTCCTGCAGTTCTGGCTTTAAGCCCGAATTCCAGATTGATGTGTGCATCTAAAACAGAGAGAGAAACAGATAAACACCATATATACATTTAAGTTAAGGTTTTAGCAGAAATAACAATTTACAGTTGGCATGTAATAGATTTGGGAAGAAAATTCTTGAAAAAAAACAAACCCCACAAATATTTTACAAGACACTTTAATTTGTGAGACATGTTTCTATTGACATATAACAGTCAATTGAACAGAGGCTAACTAAAATCTGGGCAATAAAAAAGCTGTACAGAAAAGAATAATGAATAGAAGTATTGATAAATATATAAATCTGTTTGTGACGAAATTTACAGTGTTGACGCTAACCAAAGGTATCACAAGTACACACGTTCCTTACTACAGTTTAGATACCTCTGTTTAGAAAGCACTGACTCGACTTTTTAGTCAAGTCGAAGTAAGAAGTACAGGGTCTAAAATATAATTTATGTACAAAATTTTGAAGTAATCTTGCGTCCAAAGCACGCGTGCGGGGGGCTGATTTACAAATGTACGGATTACAAAGTACAGATACGCGTGCTAAAATGTGAGAAGTAAAGTATAAAGAAGTATACAGTAGGCACAAAAAAGTACAGCAGTAAAGATACCAGAAAATTCTACTTAAGTACAGTATTGAAGTATTCGTTATTTTGCATCTCTGACGCCAACAATAAATCATACTCTAATGCAAAATGTGGTTTTTGCTTCTTCTCGCCCACAGAAGCCGTTAATCCAGCTCTCTTACTTAAACCAGGCCCAGGAAAAAGCATATCTGTGTGTTTCTCTGCCATGGAGCACGATGAAAAAACATTAAAATAAGGAGGAATGTTGTTGTAACGCTAAATAAGTGGCAACATGATCATTGTAAGAAAACTAGACGATTCCTAGAATTATAAAATCACTAACGGCAAATTTATTTAAGAAAGACTTAACCAACCTTTGTGATCAACTTGCAAGACTTCCACGGTATCCATGCGTGTTTACGGCTAGTGTGGAGGTCACGTGTTTCCGGTTAGTGTGGAGGTCACGTGTATCCGGTTACTGTGGAGCTCCACAGTGGCTGCAGCCAGACCCTTCTCATTTCACAAGCCTCTCACTTCCGCACTTCTCGTACTTATAGTACGCACCGTACGTAGTACGCGTAGTGCGCGTACTTCAAGCGTGCAGTCTCTTAATTGGGACACAGCCAACGAAGCAGTCACGTTCTAAACGACGCTTCGGACGTCACTGATCACGTGACTCTGGCCAAACGAATCAAGCTTCGACACAGAGCTTCTGAAGCAGTGTGTTGATTTTTTTGACACACGCACCGGAGCATCAGCTTCAAGCGGACCATCACTACAAACTATACCACTACCAACGTTTCCCGCATCTGTTTCCTGGGTATTTTTGAAAACGCAGATTTTTCTATGCGTTTGCACCTTTCGTCCACACGTAAACGGCGTTTTCGGACACTGAAAAACGCCCGCCAGGGTGGATACTTTCGAAAAGTCCGTTTTGACTATTTTGAAATCTCCGTTTTCAAAATACCCGTGTACGTGTGGAAGTTGCCACAGCTTCATCACGGAGTTTTTCTCGGTTTGTGGGCTCATCTAAAGGTAAGCACCGAGCTAACTTTACTGTGAGCAGTAGTGATGGGCAGATGAAGCCCCATGAAGCACTGAAGCTTTTCATCCAATTGGTTCACCCCAACGCGAAGCTTCATGAAGCTTCATTTGCTCTAGTAGGACACCTACTGGACGTAAAAATAATAGCTGGCATGAATTTGAAGAGTGTGGCATTTTGCACACAGCCTGTAAATGTCAACAACAAAAGGAGTGTGTAAAACATGTGTATTGTAGTGATGGCAGTATACTGTGTATATTTATAGTGGCAGTATGGAAAATGATTATTTGGAAATGCTAAAAATGGAAATGATCATTTACTGTGAGGTGAGGTGTGGTTGGGGTGTGGACAGTAGTTGTGCTTTTGTAACGTTGAGGTATGGACAGCTACACACTGAGGCTTTGAGCCTCAGTCCTGCCTGTTCACATTTTATTCTGTAAAAACTAAATTTTCACTGCTTTTATGACCTTTTTAGTGGGGAGAACATAGCTAGGATTTAATGATTTAACAAATCTTTTAAATCCTTTGTCCTCCACAATGCTAAATGGCTGGGAGTCCTCAATCACCATGCTGACCAGGTCTTCATCTATTTGAGATTGTTCTCCTGAGGAAAGACAATAAAGATAAAGCACAAATATAAATATTACACACGTAACTTATAACAGTTGTATAATATTGTTATATCATTTAGTAACATTACTGCATGCTATATTATCATTGCATTTGATGGCTCACCTGGTCTTGCTCCACAATCGGTGTCCCCCTTATTCTCATGCAAAGCTCTGTAGTGCCTAAGCATGGATGAGGTGTTGTTGTTGTTATATCCCAGCTCCCTGGCACATAGCAAACACTTCACCTTGTACAAAAGTCAAGACAGCTCAACATAAATTGTATTGCACCATCAGTATCATGAAAATACATCTTCTGTAGAAATTTACATACCTTGTTGGGAGGAATAAGATCAAAATGTTCCCACACAGGGGAGGACATCCTCCTCTTCTTAGCTGGCTCCATTCTCTCCTGACTTTCTCTCCTCACTCTCATAAACCTCCAAACGGTCTCCAAACTCTCACTAACCGCAACTCTCCATCAAACACCCACATTTTTGAATGAAGTCTGAGGGGTTTATATCGCTGTCATATCTCGCGGCAAAGTTCGAACCACTTCATGAACCAGTCACGTGGTACAGCCGGGCAGCGAGGCTTCGGACGTCATCATTTTCAGCTCCTCCCATAAATGAAGCAAGCCTCGATACGCGCTTCGCGGAAACGCCCCCTCCATTACTCGACACACGCTCCGAAGCCTCGATACAGAACGTCCCATCACTAGTGAGCAGGGCTCTAGACTGACTTTTTGACATGGGTGCACCGGTACGCCTAACTTTAAAAATTTAGGCGTACTGGCACAAAAGTTAGGCGCACTCAAATTTTTCAACCGCATCGCTTAACACCGCAGTTATACATGTGCACTTTCTTTGGGGGGGGGAGTCCATACAGACAATATTCATTTCTAAATTATTAACTAACAAACTTGTGCTTAAAGTGCTTTGTCAACATTGTAGAAAATGTTAAACTTAATCATCATTTCAGCTCCTCTGACAACCTGTTTGCTGCTGTCTGCTGCTGAAAGGCAGTGGGGAGAGGGGACACTTGGGCAGTGCATTTATTGCAGCATATAATGTGTTTCCTGGATACACTGTGCTTTTTCCGAGCACTGGCTATGAATTTCAGAAGGATCAGGCCTTAACTTAACAAAAAAGTTATCAATAGTTCTTTTCATCTTTTCTTATTACCCACAGCTACATCCACTTCTCTCAGGCCTAGGCTGCTCACTAGTAGGGGTGCAACGATACACAAAATTCACGGTTCGGTTCGGTTCGATACTTTGGTGTCACGGTTCGATATTTTTTCGATACAAAAAAATGTTCATGCATTTTTAATTTGTCATTTATTAAAATTATAATATATTTTAACTCAAAAGTACAGTTTTTAAATTTAACCCTAACCCTTGTGCGTGTTTTTTATTTGACAGCGCGAATGCGCACCTGCGGACCACTTATGTTGCAGCCCTGGTTATTTAGCTCATATTGCAGCCACAGAAATTCTTTTGTCCATGAAACCATAAAGCTGCACTTTCTTTTTGCCTTATAGTCTGATTTGTCATAACTTCTCCGTTTTGTGGTAAGCTTTTCTTTGGCTGTCACTTCTTCACCCTGACCTGTCTTATTTGGCTCAGCAGAACTGAAATGCTTTTACACGCTCACTCACATAAGCTCAGCGATTCTCTGCGCGATCAACCTCTCACATGTTTAAGCTTGCTGCGGGAGATTTCACTTGTCATGTTTGCATAGTAAGCTAACGATTAATAAGACGATGTCAGAGGAATTGGTGCACAAATTATCATCACTCACAGATCAGTGCTGTCGCTCTCTATACACAGTTCGCACGATTGCAAAGTGAAAGCAAAAAAACAAGCGCAAATTCAAACGCGACTTCAATATGTCACATATTGACAGTGGCTCACCGATGCCAATGACATAATTACCCAGCTACATTTCTGAAAGAATGCAAAAGCATTGACATATATTTTTCCTACAATAGCCCGACGGGCAGGGAAGAGATAGATTTTGGTAGCCCGACTGAAAAAATCGCTAGCTCCGGGACGTCGGGCTAGCGATATTGCAAGCCCTGTATCTGATTGAGGAATCACTCATCTTTGGAAAAGAGAGTTTATTACAGAGAAATGGCTCTTTCCAAAATAAAAGCTATACTATCCGCTTCTTCTGGGCTATATTCTCAGCAGCATAAGGAGAATCATGTGCTAACAGCTGTCTAAATGACTCGGCTAAAGTTAGTAGCACGCTTGTTGTTTTTGTCTTTGCACTAGGATGATGTCGGCGTAAATGTGCAGTCATATTCGTTGTGTTCCCACTAGTGCTTTCAGGTTAATCTCGTTGAAATGACCTTAACGCCACAACACGGCAAATCTCCGTTAACGAGCTACCGCCGATCGCTCCGTGCATGGGGCTAGACGGCAAACACGTTAACGAGCTAACTGCGCTAACACACTAGTTCACACCAATGTAATTGAGCATTGCATGGCACATCCAACATACTGTTTTACTTTAGTCCATGACTCGCTTACCTTCAGGGTCATACGTCACATGAAAACCAAAATAATTCCAAACGCCAGATCTGAATGTTGCAAGTAGAGCTTAACTTCTGTCTCGCTAGCTTGCCCTGTGCTCTTCCTTCTGACTATGCTGTCTGTGTTGAGCGCTCAGTGGATCTGCGCTCGACAGTGCAGCCTAGGCGGAGTAGTCGAACACAGATTCACTGAGCGCTCAACACAGACAGCATCGTCAGAAGGAAAATTGATAAATAATTACAAATGTTGTATTGTTCGATACATATGCGTACCGAACCGAAAGCACTGTATCGAACGGTTCAATATCGATACGAATATCGTTGCACCCCTACTCACTAGGGCTGGGTATCATCACTGATTTCTATAATCCATTCGATTCCGGTTCTCAAAGTCCTGATTCGATTCAATTTAGCCTCAGACAGTCAGAAATATTATAATTCTGATCATTTATCAGTACTGATACATGTGAGACTTCATCAGAGAGAGAGCTGTGGAGGAAGTGCGATTTTTATCGTGGTCGAAGCAAAACAGCAAAAGTCAGAGGGAATTCATGACGACATTGATTAAATGTGAAGCGCAGTTTGCTGCTCCTTTGCTGCTGGCTCGGTGAATCTTGGTTGGAGAGAGACAAAACCTGCAGCTCAGAATCAGCGCAAAAAAGACGTAAACACAGAGCGGAGCCGACACATCAGAATCGCTAAGCTCCGACAGTGTGTCCGTGTTCGGGCCGTCGAAAAGCCTATAAAGAGCAATATGAATTTCTTTAGAAATTACCGGAATGAAAATGTGGAGAGCACACCAACAAAAAACGATGGCAGAGAACTCAATATCAGCTCGTCTCACCGCTGCTATCCAAGCTTGATGTCTTCGTTTGTTTACATCAGATACGTGAGATCCCTCACGTTGCTTCCAGGAGGGGAAACGATAAAAAGAGCCCATTTTCCAGGTTATTCCCTTCCCGATCTTGGGATCTAACATTGCAACTGACAACACAGCAAGTACAAGCCATCGCTGATGTTTCCGTGTGCTTTCACTCCTGTAGCCGTTTGTTTCGCCTACTAAGATGGCGGCTCAACCAAAAAGCATGGCCACGCCCCCTCCCATGACATCACGCTCCAAAGCCTATCCGGTTGTTCAGTGATGATGCGACGAATCCTACTTCCGGGCCTAAAGTAGTCTGCGTTTAATATGGCTTTTGTGTTGTTAACATGTTTAATGTTTTGTATTTTCTTCTATTTGGTCTCAAAAAGCTCCTAAAACAGTCAATGCCATAGTGATATATGGACCTGCAGCGGAGTTTAGGTCCAGACACGGCTAGTGACATCAGACTGAACAACCGGATGGCTTTGTGGGCCAAATGTAATCCGGGTTGTTCAGTCTGACGTCACTAGCCGTGTCTGGGCCTAAACTCCGCTGCAGGTCCATATATCAAACGATCACTATGGCATTACTGACAGTTGAAAAACTGTCTAAAGTCTTTCATCTTTAATAAAATGATCAGCGTTCTGCTCTACCAGGTGTAACAATTGAGTTTAACATCCAGGCATCCATGAAAACGAAATTTATGACATTTAACAGAGTTAGAAGTTAGCAGGGAGTTAGCTTGCTAGCTTCTATCTAAATACAATATAGCATGTCCTGACTGCGGGGTTTTGGAAACAAATTAAAACGTACAGCTCTGTTATCACTTCCAGCATAAATGAAGACAGAAAACTAAAAAGCAGTGACGTTTGTAGGGTTACTGAAGTTGGGCTAGCTGGTATATAATGATGTGCTACGTGACCGCTAGCGACACAGCTATGTTAGCATAATATAAACAAGCTAACTTTTTTTCCACTCGATAAAAGTTAACGTGAGTGTTCTCGGTGGTCAGGAACAAATGTAATCGCATGGCAGGATGCTGTAAAAGGACCAAACTTCAGCCAGGAGAACAACTGAGATAATCCATCCACAATATGAGGTTAGTCATTCATATACTGCTGCATGGGCTGGGCTGTAGTTACATCCCAAGGTTTTTAAAAACTGAGCTTAAATAAATGATTAGCGGTAATAAAAGCTGAGGGAGGTCAACAGTGATCACTGACTGTTTTAGGAGCTTTTTGAGATCAAATAGAAGAAAATACATAACATTAAACATGTTAACAACACAAAAGCCATATTAAACGCAGACTACTTTAGACCCGGAAGTAGGATTCGTCGTGTCATCACTGAGCAACCGGATAGAGATTGACAGACCACGTGACTTTCGCGCATTGCATGCTGGGAACTCGTGGCAAAACAATCCAAGTACCGCATCAAATGCAAGCATTTGCAGCACCGCAAAACGTTCATTCTTCGGTTCCAATAAATTCTTGCTTTTTCTTTGCCCCCCAAAAAGGTATGTACAAAACGAAGGAGAACAATGCCGGTCCGTACAAAGACAGACTTGATGAAAAGTCAAAGAAAAGATACGAGGAAAAAAATCAAACCAGTGAAAGGGTTAGACCCTTACGAGCACACAGAGGGACAAAAGACGTATACATATATATAATAGTATAGAGCTGGGCGATATATCGAGTTTTTAAAAAATATCGATATAGTTTTATACGAGATATAAGATGTGACAATATCCTTTATATCGATATAGTCTATGTTACGTTATAATTATACTTGTGGAGCCGCAAGTTTGCCTCTCTTTCGTCCACTTTCGTCTTTACGCAACGTTACTCGGCCTCGCCTCTCCTTCACTGAACACAACTCCCCCTCCTCCCCCATTGCTTCACCTGCAGGAAGCGACAAGATGGACACGGCAAATCTCCGTTAACGAGTTACTGCGCATCGCCCCGTGCGTGGGGCTGGACGGCGTCAACGTGTTAGCTAGCTAACCATGCTAACGAGCTAACCACGCTAACGCCATGCAGCCCAGAGGTGCTGCACGGACTAAAATCCTTTCATTTTCTCAAAAGTTGACAGCGTGCCTTATGTATGAATTCTGGTTGTGCTTGATGGCCGCGAACCGATTTTATGTAGAACACGGCGCTCAGCAATCTGTCAAAAAATATTTTAGTACGACTTTGGTAAGCTATGGAGCTGCACCGCTTGATGGATTGTTGGAGCATTACGGCTGAGCCTCGCGGAGTGATACGTACTGTGCTTCAACGTAATATTACCCTACTGTGTATAAGGACCATAAATGGCACCTGTTAAGAGACGTGGTTGCGAAGCGGATTTCAAACTCCAGGCTGTCAGTCACGCAGTACAAGTTGGGAACAGAGCAGCTGTGAAATGTGTCTTTGTTATTATGCTCAGCGTCTTTTAGTTTACATTTTGACTGCACAATTGTGAGCTTTTTGTTATGCACAAAAACAACATTGTTTTCTTTTATTTATGGAGCATTATTATTTAATAAATGCTCATAATTTATTTTTGAGTAAATTTTATGTACTCTATGTTAATAAAAGTGCCTGTGTGACATCTGGGACACAGCTTTGACTAAGAACTCTCTTTTTGTTCTTACTTTATGGCTTTAAAAAAATATATCGAGATATATATCTTATATCGCCACCCAGCTAAAAAATATCGAGATATGAATTTTGGGTCATATCGCCCAGCCCTATAATAGTATATGCATTTCTGGATGTGTATACTAAATATTTTTCACACACACACGTAGAAAAATATTTAGTATACACATCCAGAAATGCATATACTATTATATATTGTACATATATTTATTAGTTTCAGATGTAGCCATTCTTGTATTTTGCTTGTTTACATTATTGTATTTTGCACAACTCTGTTGCTTGTGAAGCTCGCACACAAGAATTTCACTCACATGTGCTGTACCAATGTACCTGCACATGTGATGTGACAATAAAAGTGATTTGATTTGATTTGATTTGATTTGAAGACGTTAGCGTGCTGCCCAACTTTCACCATGTTCATATTTATAATTATACGCTTCTTGGAGTGAGTGCATACACTCGTGAAGTTTAGTAACTTCAGGTCACTGCAACAAGCCCAGGTACAGTTTACCGACGGATGGGTACAGGACCTTGAAATGCACCGTGTAGAAAGTAAAGACCATCGTACATATCATAAGTTTACCAGTCTCACAAATCGTCTTCATAAATACACATTCGTTAACCGTTTATTAATAGGACCTTTGAGCTCAACGGTAATTAATTAGTAGTGGAAATAATTTCTGGTACGCATCACAGAAATGTAGCAGTGACAATAATATTGTATGCTGTAATCGTACTGGGCAATTAGTGATACAAAAAAAACCTGTTTTACCCTGTGAATAAAAGTATGTTTTTGTCAATGTACCATGGTAATAACAGAAGCGAAACACAATATTGAGTCAGGACAATTTGCTATTTATGCACAATAAACAAAGGAGCATAGCGCGACAATTTCTGTTCAGCGCCAGACTTGCTTGTAACCTATATCACCAATTATGTTATGAAAATGACGCATTAACTACAACATCAGACTGACCTTTGTGGGAATGCTTGGAGCAGACTAACCTGTCAGCTGCAGTGTTCTGGGACGTTGTCTCAGAATGGCTGCAATCCAGTCGCCTCTTTGTTACTTCGGAAACATGGCTCGAACAATTTCTCTTCAACGACGTAATCCGATAACAACCGATCTCTTTACCCATCGGCTTCCCGTGGCTGTCATGCGACCGGCTATTGCAGTTAATAATACAGCAGCTTATTGCCATTTTTTGTGTTTCTTTTTATTGCTGTATAACTGATTTCAATTGAAAGCCTGCGTGCGCTTGTACCTCTTGCCACGAGTTCCCAGAATTCTTTGCGGTTTTACCCCTGAATGACGTCTGAAACCCCTGAATCTCTATTGGGCTGCGGGCCAAATTTGGCGCGCGGGCCAGAGTTTGACACTCTACAGCCTGGGGTCCGTTCTTCGTACCTAGCTAAGTAAGTTAGCTGGATTTGATTGTTGACGATTTCGCCTGATCTTGGATCGTTCGGTTCTCCGAAGCTCATCCGGGATTTGCTGTCATAGCAACAGATCCGTAAGCGTAAACCTGCTCGAGAGCAGGTTTACTTTATGTAAACAGGATTAGATCGCGGCCACTCAGGTATGTCCGGTTCATGTATACGAATGCAACAGCGATATTTTACCACTGTTTTACCATAAATAAAAATTATCAGTGTAACTAAAGATAATGCAGCATTTGATTCTTTTATTGATTCCATACAGATACATACAGGTCATTTCCTAAAAAAAGGGAAATGTACTATTAATCATTCTATTCCATGTATTTGATTATTTCAGATGTAATTCATATTTCAGAGTAGTAATAGTAAATTACTTCGTGTAATCAGGATGAGAGACCACAGCTATAAAAGCGAACGTGGATTTGGGAAGCCTGTCGCAGCCATGTCCTGTCCGTATACGCGAGCCACCCATTGCGGAAGGTGCAAGATTGATAAGGAGAGTTCTCAGAATTCAGCGTATATTGCGGGATAGACAGGATCCTTTAGCTCAGCGCGACAGTGTGCTCATAGAGAGATATCGATTTTCCCGTGAGGGTATTATTTACTTAACCAACTTGTTGACGAGGGGGTGCAGGACCACCACCTGTCTTTTTTTTTTTTGCTCTGCCCTTTTCTTGGTTGCTGTTATAAAAAAACAAACAGTTTATTTCAGGGTCTCTTTTCAAGAGACTAAAAGCAATATAAGTGATAAATAATACCATTCTGTAGAATATTCTTATATTTCACTTTTACTTGTTCCCATGTTCTAGTGGGTCCTGTCGTGGCTCTAATGTGAAAGAGGATATAATGTAATGTACTATAATATAATATAATATAATAAATTTACCCTACCGCCTACTGGTGTTGGCCAGAGGGGCCGATGGCGCGATATGGCAGCCTCGCTTCTGTCAGTCTGCGCCAGGGCAGCTGTGACTACAACTGTAGCTGCCTCCACCAGTGTGTGAATGTGAGAGTGAATGAATAGTGGAATTGTAAAGCGCTTTGGGTGCCTTGAAAAGCGCTATATAAATCCAATCCATTATTATTATTATTATTATTATTAAATTACGAGTTTAATTTGTCAGCAACTTTCTGCCAGCCCTCTCTCCTTGCTTTTGCAGCCTTTGCAGTGTTCCCTTGCGTTTTAATTAAACTCTGAAACTCCTGAAATCCCTCAATCAAGAGTTCTTGCTCTGCTGCCATAAAATACCGAGCGCTCTCCTTCGACATTTTCGCCGACCAATCAAAGGGTTGCCGATCAATGTTTCTACTATCGATGCGTAGCCCCTTTTAAGCCACCCAGCGATCTCACATTACTTCATCCAGCTGTACTAATCGTCAACAACAGGTGTGTTCGGAGAACCGGAATAGCGAGCTCAAAGTTAGCGCGATGATTTGGTCTTGGATGTAGTAAGCGAGGTACGAAGAACGGACCCCGGATTTCTATTTGAAGTGATAACAGGAAATCGGAGCGATCTGCTGCAGTATCGGGATCACAATAAACTTTATTGTCCAGCTGCTGTGGATGAACACATGAGAGGAAGTGAACTCCTACAAAGTCTCATTTTAACGAGTCTGGCTGCTGTAAAGTGATGCACAGGAAGATGTCAACAAAAACTATTCTATGAAATGAATGTTTAGCATCAAGTGAATTCAGATGTTCTGTTCAGTTTTCCTTCTATAGGCGAGGCAAGTTTATTTAGAGTGTTAGGGCAGCCTGAAAATTCTCCTGGGCTGCTCGCATGGAAATTTACAAAATCAACATCGAGATTGCAGACCCCCATAACGGCGCCAGCTGCAGGCCCAAGGCCGGAGCCGAACAATCACTCCCTGATAACGACTGTGTTACGGCTATTCTTCCTGTCCCATGCAAGGACACCTGGATTGGCTGGAGGACTGTTTACTTAGCCTGATAGGCCGAAGGACACTGTCTCAGCTAAACTATGGACATGCACACACATACACTTACACTGATAAGCACTCACTCATCCCCCCTCCCTTTCCAACCCCTTCGATGCTTGTTGCCCCCTGGGAACACGAGGCGGGTCCCGGCCCGTGCTGTCGAATAGATGACGGCGCCGTCGTAGGATGGCTGCTGTGTTGCCTGGGGTTACTCCTCATCCCCTACCCATCCCTGTGGCTTGTCATGTCTTCCATAATGTTGTGCTGTGGACATTTAAGTGCTTTTTGTGCAGAGGAGTTTTTTTGTTTCCTGTTCTCGTGCTGTCCTACCATGGAAGCACAGCATGAGTGGAGGTCTCTTTTTTTCCTCTTGTACCTTCCCGTTGTTGCTGATCATTTCAGTGTTTTTCTGTAACGCTACCGATCTCCGACTTGTAACCCCGTGTGATGTCTGTGTTATGTGTGTAAGGTCGGGGGGGGGGGGGTTCCATCTCGCTGCAAGGCAACCTGCTAGTGACAAATAAAAGCTGTTTCATTCATTCATTATATAGCACAATTCAACAGCAAGTTGATTCAAAGTGCTTTTCAGAGACATTAAAAAACAAAAAGATAAAAAGCATGATTTAAAAAAAGGGGGGGGGGGGGGCAGTACATAAAATCAGTAGTTAAAATGTAGGTTTTGAAATTTAAGCTTAAAAGTAAAACAGTGCAGATTCGGTGCTTTATTCAAATGCAGCTGAGAACAGGTGAGTCTGCAACTTGGATTTAAATAAACTGAGTGTTTCAGCTGGTCTGAGGCTTTCTGGGAGTTTGTTCCAGATATATGGAGCATAAAAGCTGAATGCAGCTTCTCCATGTCTAGTCTCACAAGATTTCTACAAGCAATCAGAGTGAAATTTGTACTTTGTGTTGTCAGATGAACATATGAGACACTTTGACTCTTCAGTGCAGTGTGGAGCCTAACAAAGATCTGTTTTGTGTCCCAGCTGATCAGCAGGAGGAGAAGAGTCTGACGGAGCATCAGAGGAACATTTTCAGCCATCTGGGTTCAGCTGAGTCACTACAGAGGAAACAATGAGCTCAACACAGGAGGTGAGGAAAATATCACAGTTTCACCAAATAATCAGTCACGTCTAAAACTCTCATCCTCCCAACCTGTTATATGACTGTGTCGTATTTTATTATATACTATGTTTTTATTTTATATCTATTAGGTTTACAAACATCAAGAAGTCACAAGCAAAGAGAGACCACACCACAGCACATGTTTAAATAAGGATATTCATCAAAATTATTTATTAATGAAATTTCAAAACCTTTTTAATCACAAAAAAATACATGTGCAAAGCAACACAACAGTAGCCTGATATCAGACAGAACTGTCACATCATACTAAACATAATGAAGCGCTTCATAATAATTTGTAGATTCAAGCTGCTCTTCATATTTTGACCAGCAGGTGTCACCAAAGAGGACTGTTGAAAAGCTTCAAGTAATGACAGTTTGTTCCACGACTGCATTTCACTGGGGGAGGGTTTTATCAATTAAAATTGATTGTAGCTTGGATAACATGATATCGATTCATTAAAATCCTGAATGGATTTTTAAATATAAATTAATTTTGCCCAAAACACCAGAATCTCAGGTTAAACCTCAGAAAATTTCACCAAACAGCTAAAACAGCAAATGAGAGCAGGTACATGACATGGACTCGACGTCGGGTGAGAAAGCCGGCAGCTCACTGATTCTGATGCGTTCGCCAGTCCGCTCTTTGTGTTTACGTCTTTTTCGGCGCTAGATTCTGAAGCTGCAGGTTTTGTCTCTCTCCAAAATAAAATTAATTAAACCAGCAGAATTCTCTCTCTCCATTGTTTACAGCTCTGTCGGGTGCTGTTTTTTGTTTTTTCACTCCGAGCAACAAAGCCTAATTTCTGCTGTTCAATACAGAACAAATGTAAACTTTTTAAAATTATGCAAAACGTTTAGCCGTGTCTGTAATAAAACGTCTGTAACTTTGCTCTGCTTCACTTCAGCAGCATCAGGTAATGTTCACATGTTGATTAATGGTTTTCTTTCATGTTTGATCTGCTGCAGAATATTTTTAAACCCAGGCCAGAAAATTCTCTGTCATGTTTTTCTGTTTTATCCTCAGTTACTTTGACACAAAGGCATCTGCTGTGATGCTTACACCTCTGATGAAGTCTCACACATGTCAGCTTTCATTTTAGAAATATAAAATACAGATATGTACTGATAAGTACATAGTGATCAGAATTCTAATATTTCTGACTGTCTGAGGCAAAATTTCCCCGAATTGAAATCAGTGATGATGCCCAGCCCTACATTTCACTCACTGCCTCTGTTTGTATCTCTGTCACTGCAGGACCAACATGGAGCGAGAAGTCAGTGCTCTCAGGAGGCCGACAAACCTCACAGAAGAAAGGGGGAGAAAACATACAGCTGTGACGAGTGTGGGAAAGATTTTACTAAGAAGGATTCACTAAAAACCCACCAACTCATCCACACTGGAGAGAGACCGTTCAGCTGTGATGACTGTGGAAAGTCTTTTACCCGGTTTGGAAGCTTAAAAGCACACCAGCTCATCCATAGTGGAGTTAAAGCATACAGCTGTGACGAGTGTGGAAAGAGTTTTTCCTGGAAGGGTAGTCTAAAAAAACACCAACTCGTCCACAGTGGAGTTAAAGCGTACACCTGTGACGAGTGTGGGAAGGATTTTCTTAGGAAGGCTTCACTTCAAAACCATCAGGTCATCCACACTGGAGAGAGACCGTTCAGCTGTGACGAGTGTGGACAGACTTTTTCTCGGAAGAATGGTCTAAAAAAACACAAAGTCATCCACAGTGGAGTTAAAGCGTACAGCTGTGATCAGTGTGGCAGAGCTTTTACTCAAAGTGGCCACTTACAGAGTCATCTAGTTACCCACTCTGGAATTAAAGCATACAGCTGTGACATTTGTGGAAAATCTTTCAGCCTGGAACAGAGCCGAAATACACACCTACACATTCACACCAGACATGATGTGTACAGCTGTGAACAGTGTGGTAAACACTTTGCTAGAGATGCAGAACTACAACGTCACATGTTTACCCACTCTGAGGAACTACCTTATAAATGTGATCTGTGTGAGAAGACTTTTAAATCTCCACATTACCTGAGACAACACCAACAGATCCACACCAGAAAGAGACTCTACAAGTGCAGTTACTGTGAGGTATGTGTTTATATTTTTATCGTGTCATTTTAGCCTGACTGTTTGGAACAACTCTGCTCATTAAACCGTGTTAGCATGTTGCTAACACAATTTAATAAGCAGAGTTCTACAGAATGGAGAGACGGTGTTGTGTGATTATTCAGATTTTCATTTCAGTTATCATTTTTGTTTAAATGATCCTAAAAAACTAAACTGAAAGTGCTGAAAACTGATATGATGGTGTTATTTAAAATTCACGTAGTTTCGTGGTATTCAATTCAGTTTTATTTATATAGCGCCAAATCACAACAGTAGTTCCCTGAAGGTGCTTTATGTTGTAAGGTAGACCCTGCACAGTTACCAGCTGTCAGTTACTTAGAAAAGGATCCTGGTGTTATTTGTCTCTCAGAAACAGTTCATAACTTCAACTCATTCATGTCACCTAAAAGGTAAACCTGTTTCTCCATCACCTGTTCAGCTCTGATGATTCAGTAAGGACATCTCCTGGTTTCATCTGCATGTTTCCCTCTCACCACATATCCAAACCGACATCATGACCAGCAGGTTTTACAGCTGTGGCTCCAGCAAACATCAGCTGATACTAGAAAGTAATATTAAATAAATTCTAACAACAGCTGATCGAGCTTAAATGTGCTGCTGTTGTTTAGCGCGACATCCGCTGGTTTCCTCTTTCGGCGCAAAGTGGGCGATAAACAAACAAGAGAGGAAAGCTGATCAGCTGATCATTGATCAGTAGCAACAGGAGAGGGAAGGAGGAGAATGAGAGAAGAAGAGGCAGCTGTGCAGCGTAACGACAGAATAAATCAATCTTTGTGTCTTTTTTTTCTTTCTAGCTGAAGTTCGGGACAAACTCTGTTCCTTTTCACCTCAATACGAAACGCGTAATAATTTCTCTGAATGAGGGACGATTCCGTCTTTTTACAGGCAACTCTACTAACTAACCTTATGAATAAAATACAGTTCACTATGGTATCACTAACATCAAAGCACCCACCCAGCTGTATAGGAACTCCGTCATGCTAGCTAGCACGCAGTACGAGTTATTGTAACTGACTGTAAAAAGTCAGCACAACGAAAATAAACTCCACCTAAACTTGGTTTATATCTGACCCAGATAGACTGCAGGTCATAACTTCTTACCTGAAGTTCAGTTCACCTAACACTCGGACCGGTGGCCACCTCGGGTCTCTCCTCCTCCTTCCTCCCCTTTCCCTCATCCACCCGCTGGCCTCCACCACTTGCTAATTTTACTGAATCTGAGGAAGCTCCGCCACAGCCACCACCAAACAACTGAGTTATTTTTACAGCATCTGGCCAATCCACCACCTTTCATTGTTTATACCGTTACAAAGGGGAAAAAAAAGTCACCGGGCCACCGAGCAAATGCCTGATGGCCAGTCCAGCATTGGTCGTGCCATCAGTTAACCCTTCGTGTGCCAACTGTGGCACACGTGCCTACGGTTGCCGACCCCTGCCCTACAATAGTACATACAGAGAAAAGCCCAACAATCATATGACCCTCTATGTGCGAGAGAGAGAGAGAGGGAGAGAGAGAGAGAGAGAGAGAGAGAGAGAGAGTTTTGAGTCGTGAGAGATTTGTGATGTTTAGCGTGTTTGGAGTGTGTAGTTAATGTGTAGTGTTGTGGATAGTTTTGTGTTGTGTGTCAGAACAATGAGGCGACTGCTGTCTCCAGGTAGAAACAGGAGTGATACAGCTGCTGCTGTCAGACCTGCAGGTATCAGGCTGTGATGTTTCCTTTATAGTGGACAGAAATTTTTGGAGTGGCACAAATAATTTGTGTGGCATCTTATTGAAGAACAGCTGATTGTTCTTAAATAGTTTGAAGTGGTTATTTATAAAATCAGGATAAAAGGTAAATGGATGCAAATAACTTTGTTGTTTGCAAAACTTGTGCGTAGGATTTTAAAATTGACAATTTATATTTGCATTTAAAGTTATGAAATATGATTCATTAAACATGGTTGTGGTTGTTACAGTAAAAAATATAACGTTTACTACTCTGATCTTATGTTTTTGTCTGACCTTTAGATCAGTTGTGTTAATACAGTATGTAAAAATGAAAACATGACTGTAAATTCAGGGTCACCTGGTCCAGCCCTAACTATATGCTTTAGCAAAAAGGAAAGTTTTAAGCCTAATCTTAAAAGTAGACACTGTGTCTGTCTCCTGAATCCAAACTGGAAGTTGGTTACACAGAAGAGGGGCCTGAAACCGAACGATCTGCCTCCCATTCTACTTTTAAATACTGTAGGAACAACAAGTAAGGCTGCAGTGCGAGAGCAAAGTGCTCTAACAGGGTGATATGGTACTACAAGGTCATTAAAATAATATGGGGCCTGATTATTTAAGACCGGATTTTGAATTCAATTCTGGATTAAACAGGAAGCCAATGAAGGGAAGCCAATGAAGGAGAAATCTGCTCTCTCTTTCTAGTCCCTGTCAGGACTCTTGCTGCAGCATTTCGGATTAACTGAAGGCTTTTCAGCAAGTTTTTAGGACATCCTGATAATAATGAATTGTTTAATGTGCATTGAAGGACATGTCCTGGTCAAAATGACTCCAAGGTTCCTCACAGCGTTACTGGAAGTTACTGAAGTGTTTCCTTATAATTGCACACTCTATAAAACTCAGTCGACGGGACTGAGCTCTGCAGCGTGGGTAATTACAAGGAAGCACTTCATAATTTGTAGATTCAAGCTGCTCTACATATTGTGAACAGCAGATGTCACCAAAGAGGCGACAGAATTTGTCCTGGTCCAAAATGAGTCCAAAGTTCCCCACAGTGTTACTGGAGGCCAAGGTAATGCCACCGAGAGTAAGAATCTGGTTAGATACAATACTGTTCAACTGATGCTCACAAGGGTGTGGTACCACAGTGTGTGTTTGTATAGCCCAGTAAACTGTTAACTGAAGGAGTAAAATGTAATTGGACGTCTGCAGAGATGCTCTTTATTTCAGGCGACGTTCAGGATGAAAATGTTGAAGGACTGACTTACACTGTCTTTGTGTCTTTGTTTAGAAGCAGAGCGACACAGATGGATCCAGTTCTCAACCCTGTCGTCGCTGTGGTGGTGGGAAAGACTTTCGTTGTGACCTTTGTGGAAAAACTTTCAGTCATTCAAACACCCTAAAACTACATCAACGTAGACACACTGGAGACAAAATGAACTACTGCAAAGAATGTGGGAAAGGCTTCCCCACAAAACGTGACTTAAAACGACACGAACTCTTTCACAGTGGGGTCAAAAAGCATCTCTGTGATCAGTGTGGGTCATCCTACACCTCTGCAGGTGAGCTTAAAAGACACAAACACGTCCACACAGGAGAGAAACCATACAAGTGCAGACACTGTGACAAAAGCTTCTCACAATCAGCTAATCGTAACAATCATGAACGTACACACATGGAAGGAAACTACAGCTGTGACCAGTGTGACAAGAGCTTCAGGAATTTCAGTTCATACTCCAAACACAAACGATCCCACGTTACTAATAAACTCTTTCACTGTTACCAATGTGCCAAAATATTCACCACATTGTCTGCTCTATGCAAACATCAGCGTGATCATGCAGGACTGAAATCACTCCCATCTCTGTGAATCTGCAGAGACAGAAAGATCCTCGTCTGGGTTCAGGGTCAGACTTAAAACCCTTGAGATCAGGCTCCACAGAGTTCACAGTGAATCTCCTGTAAAGATCTGATGAGGCAGCTATGAATGAAAATGTGCCTCTTGTTACATTTTAAGCTTTCTAAACTGTTCTACTGTAGTGTTGGTGTTGAGTGGTTAGCTTTGTTCCAGCAGTTGAATCAAAAAATCTGTTTCCTCTTATTATGTTTTTATTGAATGTATTTTGATTCATGTGTTTTTGTTGGGTGGTTTTTTTTTTTTTTGTTCAGGTTGTTTGTGTTATGAAATCCTTCAACAGTTAAACCAAAATTTGAAATCTTAAATAAAGAAATAGTTTAACGACAAAGAGTTTGACCCATGATGTCATTTCCTGTATATCAAACCAAAAACTGACGTGACAAATGTTCTCAGTGACACAGATGGAGGTTTATCAGAGGAGACTTGGCTGTTCTGACACTGAACAGGGTTCCTGCAGCTTACTGAAAATCCTGACCTGAAATTTATGAAAAAATAAGATCTTTAAAATCTTTTCTTGTTTAACAAAGTTGCTGTAGGTATCAAAAATTCTGATTTGTGTTTGAGATATAAAAAGATTAATTTTGGAAAATGATCTTTTAAAGTTGTGGTTTGATTTGCACAGCTTATCAGAGTTTCCTTTGTTGGCACTGCCTCTCTTCAGAAGTTGTTGGTCTATATTGACATGACAGCTGATTTTTCGGCTGGACGTCCATGATGTGAATCTTATTTCACCACATCCCAAAGATGCTCTATTGGACTGAGACTCAGGTGGGCTGTGGTCTGTAAATGATGTCAGTTGGTACTAAGGGACCCAAATTGTGCCAACCAAACATCTCCACGCTATTGCACCAGCAGCAGGATGGATCCATGCTTTATGTTGTTTAAGACAAATTCTGCCCCCAAAATCTGAAAGTTGCAGAGATTGAAAAATGTTGCCTGGACTGATGGGTCTCAATCTTTTCTTGTCCACTTTTGTTGATCTCGAATGTAAAAGAGCCCACCCATCACGTTAATCACACTCTAGAACTTGTTTTAACATATGACATAGAAACTGAACATTTAACACTGTTTCCTGTAAACCCTCTCTTGTCTGATCGTTTGATAATAACATTTAAATTTACAATAATGGAATGAAGCCAGATAACACGCATATAAAGACCTGGGTGACCTCTAACTTCCTGCTACTGATTATACTGGGCCTACAGTACCTAGAAATATGGTATCGAACCAGATACTGTCCTATATCCTGTCAGAGTGACACTCAAAAACTACTTCCAGTTGGGATTGGTGAGGCAGACACGATCTCTACTTTTAAGATTAGGCTTCAAACTTTCCCTTTTACTAAAATATATAGTTAGGGCTACATCAGGTGACCCTGAATTCTCCCTTATTAATGCTGCAATGGGTGTAGGCTGCTGGGGGATTCCCATGATGTATTGTGTTAAGGAATATATTCTAAAACACTTCTTCAGTAAAGACTCAGAGAAGAGAAACACACAGAACTTCTTGCTAGCAAGGGCAGTCTCCAAAACTGAGACTCGCGCTAAGAAACTGCCCCGGTCTTTATTTATACTTCTCTGTGTGTGTGTGTGTGTGTGTGTGTGTGTGTGTGTCCTGCTGACCAAAGGGTCAAATAACATAAAAGCACAAAAGGAAACATCCTTGGTCAGGAAGAGGGTAGTCTCCCCCTCACCCTAGATGGTTCACCCTAGATGACATGGTGAGGAAGTCCAGCAGTTCATCTATATGTAAAGAAGCACTTAAACTAAAACAGACGTAACTACGTTAATCCTGCCGTAAAACAATAAGACAAGGTACGACCTCTCTCATGCTCCCAGGACGTGGGGGTGCATTCCTGGAGTGCACACCAAGCCTTTTGCAACCTGCTAGAGATCACACATCCTATCACTACACAATTGATTATATGCCTCTAAGCATACATGGTTGAATATTTCCTAATACAAATAACTACATGCAGTATTCTACCATATGCGAACTTATATCACTAAAAGATTATACTGACTACTAAGTACAATTTTCCATTGACATATTGAGTATTTCTTCCTCAGTCAGCTTTCTCACTCACTATGTGTTAATAGAGCTCTCTGCATTGAATCATACTTGTTATTAATCTCTGTCTTCCACAGCATGTCTTTTCTCTTGTTTTCCTTCTCTCACCCCAACCGCCTGTGGCAGATGGCCGCCCCTCCCTGAGCCTGGTTCTGCCGGAGGTTTCTTCCTATTAAAAGGGAGGTTTTCCTTCCCACTGTCACCAAAGGGATTGTTGGGTTTTGTATGTGTTATTGCAGGGCAGGGGGTCCACTACCTCCATGATCCAATCTGGAGCCACTAACCCTGAGGGTACATCTTTCACCATCTTACAAAGCTGGGATTGCAGCCATTCCCCAACTCTCTGTGAATGGTACTCATGGAATTTGATCTGTGGCTGTTGATCAGTGGTAATGATTTGCATATTAATGATGAAGAAACTTGTCTTACAGCTCATTGTTCATTCAGTGGGCTGTTTTCGTCATTGTGCAAATGTACTGTTTACTAGGTTTGGGAAACCTTCAGTCAGCTGAGATTGAAGAAGTCACTTGCAACACTGAAAACGCCATGTCCAGATGAACAGAATCAATTATTTTGGTACAAACAATTCACCACAAAAAAGACTCAATATTCAGAAATGCTTTAAACTGTGCAGTAAATATGTATGACAAACTCAAAACATTGTAATCTAAAACATACTGCAAAACAGTGCTGGCTCTCATTTCAGTGGGAGAAATGTTCATGGGCATGTGCAGCTAGAATTTTACTTTGGAGGAAATGGGGTCAATGCAATTCTTAAGCATGTGTGCAAATGTCCGATGGATGGATGGAACTTTATTAATCCCTCGGGTCGGTTCCTCCGGGAAATTCAGTTTCCAGTAGCACAGCACCGACAGAAGTTGCATGTTACAGATGCGCTAAGGGAAATGAGAGTAAGGATATAAGCACACAGCCCCACTCCACTGACGACTTGCTGTTGGCCAAAGCCCTCAACGACTTTTACTGCCGGTTTGATGAGACATCAAGCAGCCTTGACATCTCCACCTTCCCCAACAATAGAGACATCATCCCCCCACCTCCCCACTCCCACCAGCACAGAGCCATCACCACCATCAAAGACTTCACCCACAGGAGCCCCCTCCTCACTCCACAGCTATGAGGATTTCACACCACCATCTCCCACTACAACCCTTCATATTCATGAAGCAGATGTGAGGAAGCAGTTTAACCCTTTAGACCTACCACAGAACCAAGTCTGCCTGAGCTTATCTTTATATTTTTACATGTTGTACTTCCATTTCTGGGAGCATTTCAAGTTGCTATACATCAATACAACCCTTATATCCCACATTTTAATCATATGTATGCATTAAGTCAACAGTAACTACATAAATTGCAAAAGTGGTATTTTTACACACATTTCTAGTTAAAGAAATTTCAGAGGTTCATCCCTCAAAATTGTAAATGTAAAAAAGTTGCATAAAACAGTTTGTGTGCTTCCAACCAGACGAAATAAATTTTGAGTGTCTTCATAGTTTTATTTTTGAGATACACCAATTTGTTTATACTGCAGCCACCAACTTTGTAATTCTCATTTACATGACTTATTTAAACATTCTCCTCTTGAATGCAAAATTCTTAAAAACATCGTTTATTCTTTAAGAGTAAACAAATCTGAAAGCTGTTCCATCCTAAAAGAGTACAACAATGTGTAGTTTATGATGTTCTAAAGGTTTCAGCATCTTTTTGAATTTGTCACATGAGGAAAGGTATGAGTGAGCTTTCGTAACGTACCGTGAGTGATGCTCGTCAGCACACAAACCCAGAGTTTCTCTACAGCAGGGGTGTCAAACTCAACTGCACAGGGGGCCAAAACACTTTAGGTCGCAGGCCAAACAAGATAAACATTTTTTGAACACACTTAAGCAATTTTTAAAACATAAATATGGATAAAAACAGACGGGAATATTATTCCGGGAAAAAAATAAGCTTAGAAAATAAACTTTAACTTTATATATTTTGCTCTTCATAAAAATATATCCTGTCAAAATTATGCAAGTTAGAAATATGAACATGCTGCCAAAAACCCCAGATTAAATAAATGAAAGCATACACAAGGTTGGAGCCGCATGTAAAGAGCTGGGGCATTACTTCAGGAATGGAACTAATAAACTGTGCGGGCCATTCAGTGTCATACTTTGCCTTGAGGGTCCCATTACAGTGGAACTCCATCTGAATCTGCACGGGTGCAGTTTTCACGTAAATGAAAAAGCAGCTCGAAATTCTCTTTGTGTGCTTCAAAGTCACCAAAGCGCCGTGCGTACTCAGTGCGCAGTGCGCTCAGTTTATCAGCAAAGTGCGCCGACATGGTTCAACATTACTTGGCAACAGTGAAAGTGAGGCAAGTTGCACTGGTGCATTTGTGACAGCTTCACTTGAAATGCCTTCACCGCATCATACATGTCATGTTCATGAACTGACAGATTTCCTTGCTGAGCACAAAAACACTATTAAGAACTTTTCCCCAACTCAGCCAACGGACCTCTGTATGATAGGGAATGTCGGCAAACTCTGAATCTATTTCCCACATAAAAGACTGAAATTGACGGTGATTTAAACCTTCAGCTCAGATAAAATTTACGGTCGGCGTTACGGTGATCATTACATGCTCCATTTTAGGACTTTACCACGCAGCCTTTCCTGGTGTGTGATCTGCTGTTAACTCACCGGTACATTTCTCCTCCTGCATCTTTACTCTCATCTTGCCGACTTGTCCACTTTTTTTCCACTGCACAACACCGGCGCTCCATCTGTTGTAAGTCCAACAAGTTTGTCCCAGGGCAGTTTCATGTCGGTTACACTTTGACATACGTTTTTAAAAACGTCTTTTCCTGTCGTTGTCCCGTGCTTCGATTTAATGTTCAATATTTCCTCTCCACTGATGAAGATGGCCAGCTGTGCAATGTCCATCATGTCTGTACGTTCATCACAGCAAGAGAGTATGCAATAAAGTTTTTGCTTCTTTCACAAAACTGTGTTCCTAAATCAGTGGCCATCTCACAAACCCGATCAGCAATCGTATTTCTCCTCAGGCTCACATTTGCCAAAATCTGCGTTTTGTCTGGATAGCATCGCACAGCTTCATCAGAGTGGTACCGGGCTGATTTGACTGTCTCCTCTGCTACAATAAAATTTGCTTTCACAACAGCTTCACCATGTGATTTACCAGTTTACTACCAATGTAAACTGCTGGTTTACCAGCAATGTCTGTAAACATACATTCAGTCTCCCACCGGTGCTGAAAGGCTCCATTTTCAGAAATAACTTTTTTCTTTGCCATTGTGAGGGGCTAGCTTCGCAATAACAGAAGTTTGACTTGATTGACGCGGGAATGTTGCCAGGTAGCCTAACATCTGGGAAAGAGGCTGCAGCGCTGCGTTACAGGATCTGTTGTTTGTGTGTTAATAGCACCTCATATCGTCCGGCCATGCATAACACTAATTAAAAATAATCTATATAAAATGATCTCGCTGGCCTGATATGAACGCTGGGCCAGTTTGTGTGTGTCCAGTGAGAATTCAGTCAAAGTATTTAATTGGGGTGTGAAAAAATAAGCTGAACTCTACAGCTTGTGTGGTCTCCTGTGGCTTTAGGTGCTGACAAGCCTTCCAGCTGTTCTCCAGCATTTTCATTTACAGCCGTAAAATATCTCCACATGTTGCTCCTGTTTCTCTCTCTCTGCAGTCCAAATGGGTTTTCTGTGTGTAGCCGAGTCACGTGACGGCACAGTATCAAATCCGAGCAGGGCAGAAGAAGGGGGCGGAGCAAAGTGAGTCTGCCGCATAAGAAGAGGTGTTCGGACAGACAGCTGCTTCTTCATCCGCAGCGAGTAAGCATCGATCGTAAACCACTACCACCGTTTGGATCGATATCTGCATCATCTGCCCACCCTTGTCTCCTGGATTGTAGCTGAGATCAGCGTGAACCACGTGGGTCTCTGCTCCCTGATCTGTTTCCTGTGTTTGGAAAGAGTTGCAGCTTCATCGCGGAGTTTCTCTCGGTTTGTGGGCTCATCTAAAGGTAAGCACCGAGCTAACTTCAACACTAGATTTACTAACCCTTGAACCCAACACCTACTAAAATCACTGAGTTTATTTTCTGGTGCAAGTCCCGAGGTGTTAATCACCCCTGCTGAGATTTTTACAAGTCATGTGCTCGATTCTCCTGCTTTTGTTGCGCAAACCACCCATTGTCTTTGAGGCCTGGCACATTTGCTTTCAACGTGCGGTGGAGATGAAGCCAGCTGCGGAGGTGTGCGGGTGGATAGCGAATGAGCAACAGTTTCTGACTTTCCAAAAGTACTCATTTATTTAGAATATGAAAAATAAAAGTGCTACCTCTACCACACATTAGTCGAGAGCACACTAGTACGCAAACTGTAAGCTGTACATCTCCGTGTCTCCTGATGACACCAGACCAAAGGATGCCCTTTTTAACTGTATTCTAGATATAAGATCTTGGATGGCAGAAAACCTTTTACAGCTTAACCAGGACAAAACTGAAGTTTTAATCGTCGGTCCTGAGGCTCAGAGAGAGAAACTCTTGTCTAAATTAGAGGCATTTTCACTATGTCCTTCACTACAAGTGAAAAACCTGGGTGTTATTTTTGACTCTGAGCTTGGTTTTATCCCACATATTAAACATGTAACCAAAATTGGATTTTATCATCTAAAAAATATAGCCAGAGTCCGCCCTATTCTCTCTCAGGCCAACACGGAGATGCTGATGCATGCTTTTATTACCAGTCGCATTGATTACTGTAATGCCCTGCTCTCTGGTCTCCCCAAAAAGAATATTTCACCTTTACAACTTTTGCAAAACTCTGCAGCTCGTGTGCTGACGAAGACCAGAGGGCGGGCCCACATTACACCGGTTTTAGAATCGCTGCACTGGCTCCCCGTGTGTTTCAGGATTGATTTTAAAGTTCTTTTACTGGTTTTTAAATGTCTTAATGGTCTCGGGCCTTCTTATCTCTCAGATCTGCTTTTACCATACGAACCCTCGCGGACCCTGAGGTCCTCTGGTACTGGCCTTTTGATCGTTCCTAAAGTCAGGACACATACTCACGGAGAGGCAGCTTTTCAGTGGTACGGTCCTCGTCTGTGGAACAGCCTGCCGGAGGAGCTCAGGGCCGCAGAGAACGTACATGTTTTTAAGAACAGGCTCAAGACCCACCTTTTTAATTTAGCTTTTACTTAACGTTTATTTATTTTATGCTTATTTATTCTATCCTGTTATTCTATTATTAATTTAGGCTTTACCTAATATTTATTGATTTTATTCTTATTCATTTTTTAATCTTCTTACTCTATTTATATTTATATTGTATCCCGTTCTTATTTATTTTATCGTTTTACCCTGTATATATCCTATTGTCATATCTCCAGTGTTTCCTCGGAGGGGGCTCTCTGCACCGGGGCTGTGATCGACCGTGGCTGCTGGGGCTCTGGGGGTCCTCTCAGCCTGGCTGGGGGGCTTCTTTGCCTCCCTCCTGCTGTGTGCCCAGCCTGGAGGCTGCGGTCTGTGACCGGCTCCCGGTGCAGACGGCTCCCTGTGATAGTGTTTCCTCACCGGGCTCATGTGAACCCAGCCCAATTTTACTCTTTAAGTGTGTGTGTGTGTGGGGGGGGGAGAAATGTGTGTATTCACATCATTTATGTTAATGAGAGTGTGGGGAGTGAGTTAGAGGGTGGGGTGGGCTGCTTTTAACCATGTAAAGCACTTTGTGCTACATTTTTTTTGTATGAAAAGTGCTTTATAAATAAAGACTGATTGATTGAAACACACGGGAGCATCCATTACAGGGAGAGTGCGAAGTTGTTCAGCCGCTGGTTTCCTCTTTCTGGCGCAAAGTGGGCCAAACATAAAGAAGAGAGACGGACTCGCGACAGAAAAGCTGATCATTAAGCAGTTTCATGATTGAAGTAGCAACAGCAGAGGGAGAGAGAGAGGCAGTCGCTCCATATATCGGTTGTTAAGCTTAACGTGGGAATGCTTTACAAACATTCAAAGATGAACTTACACACTAGCTTTACGTCTCTCTCAAATCATTGTTAGAAGTCCAGTCAAACAATGATTTATTGATTACACGTACGCGGGAGAGATCTGCAGCGCCAGTCACTTACAGAGATCTCAACAAGGAAGCAGACATCACACTATTTTTGTATATTAAGGTCCAGCCTCACAATACGTTAGCAGATAGGGCTGGGCCATATTATACCGTTCACGGTAATACCGGTATAATGTTAGGCAACGATAGGAAAATGAAATATCGCGATAGAATGGGAGTAAAACGCGCATGCGCAGTGCCTTTGTTTTCATACGCACATGGCCGATTGTTGAGTGAAACAGATGAACCAGAATTGGTTTGTAAAAATGGTGCAACTTCCGTGATGTGGAACTGGTTTGGTGTTTGTCCGTCAGATACACGACAAAGAAAATTTTTTTTGCAGAACATGCAAGCGGCCGTTGTTATTGTCGTATTTGTCGGACTAAGATGCTCTTAAATCTGGGAGTAATCTGGGTCCTAAACTCTGTACGCTTCAGGTCAAACAAACACTGCAGCATCACTGAGAGTTAAAAACTGTCTAAATTCGTTCATCTTTAATAAAACGATCAGCATTGCTGCTTTACCAGGTGTAACTATAAAGTTTAACTTCCAGCCATCCATGAAAACAAAAGTTATTACATTTAACGGAGTTAGAAGTTAGCAGGAAGCTAGCGGAAGTTAGCTCGCTAGTTTCGCTAGTTACCTAAGCATGATATAGCATGTTCTGACTGAGAGATTTCTGGAAACATTCAAACGTACAGCTCTGCTATCACTTCCAACATAAATGAAGACAGGAAACTAAACAGCAGTGACGTTTGTAGGGTTACTGAAGTTGGGCTAGCTGGTATATAATGATGTGCTACGTGATCGCTAGCGACACAGCTATGTTAGCATAACATAAACAGTGAAGCTGGAGGACGAACACTAACACTTTTCCACTTATAAAAGTTAACGTGAAGATTCCTGATGGTTAGAGACAAATGCAATCACATGGCAGGATGCTGTAAACGGACCAAACTACAGTCAGGAGAACAACTGAGATAATCCATCCACAATACGAGGTTAGTCATTAATATACTGCAACAACATGGGAATAGAGCAGCTGCCAGAGAATTCAACATTAATGAATCAATGGTACAGAAGTGGAGGAAGCAAGAAGAATGAGTTTAATAAAGTTTGATTTATCAGACTGCTTTGTTTCGCTTAATGTGCCTTATAATCCCGTGCACCTTATGGTCCGAAAAATGCGTACTGCACACTGCAGTTTAATGTTGCAAAGCACCTCTTTTTAACTTCAGTGGATATTATACATGGTTATGCTCAGGATATGTCAGCCCATTTCTACTGGAAATGCCTTTTGGTTAAACTTTCAGCAAGGAATTTGCATTTGCACTGTTACATTTTTATAAAGCTTTAATGTACATAAAGACCAGCTTCTTGTTTAAGTGAAAAAAATGGGAAGGTTGTCTTTTTGCGCTAGTAATGTTGTGGAGTTGTATTTTGTCTCGCATCAATTATATCGTCAGTTATATTGTTATCGCAAATTTTCAAATATATATCGTGATAAATATTTTTGGCCATATCGCCCTGCTCTATTAGCAGATATAATATACACCAGTTACAGTTAGACACATTTCCTTTTTTAACTCTCTTGACTTCTATAACAATTAAAAACCCTCTTCACGTCTCACACTCTGTGTGTTTCCTGCCGTTGTTTTCTCCTCATACATGTCTCTGAAACATCCTGTGCTCATCTCACTGAACAGGTGTACGGGCACTTTGCAGGCCAAATGTCTCTAATCTTTGCCCTAGAAACAAGTCTCATATTTATCTTTGTCTGGAAGCGTGTTTGACCCTCAAAAGACTCAATGCCATCTCTCATGAGCACATTTGCAATGTGTGTATGAAAATGAGTATAACTACTTACTGAGCAAAAGCTTTGCACAAAGTACCACTAATAAAAGCCCGGTAAGAAGAATGTGTTTCCCACAACTCACTGCCTCTGTTTGTATCTCTGTCACTGCAGGACCAACATGGAGCGAGAAGTCAGCGCTCTCAGGAGGCCGACAAACCTCACAGAAGAAAGGGAGAGAAAAAACACAGCTGTGACGAGTGTGGGAAGGATTTTACCGTAAAAGCTTCCCTAAAAATGCATCAGGTCATCCACACTGGAGAGAGACCGTTCAGCTGTGGAGACTGTGGAAAGTCTTTTACCCACTCTGGAAACTTAAAAACACACCAGGCCATCCACACTGGAGAGAGACCATTCAGCTGTGGAGACTGTGGAAAGTCTTTTACCCAGTCTGGAAACTTAAAATCACACCAGGCCATCCACACTGGAGAGAGACCGTTCAGCTGTGGAGACTGTGGAAAGTCTTTTACCCAGTCTGGAAACTTAAAATCACACCAGGCCATCCACACTGGAGAGAGACCGTTCAGCTGTGGAGACTGTGGAAAGTCTTTTACCCAGTCTGGAAGCTTAAGAAGCCACCAACTCATCCACACTGGAGAGAGACCGTTCAGCTGTGGAGACTGTGGAAAGTCGTTTACTCAGCCTAGAAGCTTAAAAACACACCAGCTCATCCACAGTGGAGTTAAAGCGTACAGCTGTGATCAGTGTGGCAGAGCTTTTAATCACAGTAGCAGCTTACAGAGCCATCTAGTTACCCACTCTGGAATTAAAGCATACAGCTGTGACATTTGTGGAAAAACCTTCAGCCTGAAAAAGAACCGAAATACACACCTACGCATGCACACCAGACATGATGTGTACAGCTGTGATCAGTGTGGTCAACTATGTTTATCAGGCGCACACTTACAACAACACATGTTTACCCACTCTGAGGAGAGACCTTATAAATGTGACTTGTGTGCGAAGACTTTTAAATCTCCACGATACCTGAAAGCACACCAAAAGATCCACACCAGAAAGACTCTACAAGTGCAGTTACTGTGAGGTATGTATTTATATTTTTATCTTGTCAACCCGACTGTTTGAAACGACTTGTGTTAGCATGTTAGCAATTTTACTGCATGGATAAACACCTCTGAATGATTATTCAGACTCTAATCACAGGTTTTTAGTGATAGTGTTTGAGGATTGTATTACCGTTATTGTAGCATTAAACTAGTATTAATTTAATGGTTTTACTCTTATCGTTTTTATAGCAATTTAAATTGAGCCGAGTGTGATAATGTAAACAGTAAAATGTAATTGGACTTTGGCAGAGATGCTCTTTATTTCGGGCAACGTTCAGGGTGAAAATGTTGAAGGACTGACTTTTACACTGTGTTTGTGTCTTTGTTTAGAAGCAGAGCGACACAGATGGATCCAGTTCTCAACCCTGTCATCACTGTGGAAAAACTTTCAGTCATCGAAGGACTCTGAAAATACATCAACATAGACACACTGGAGACAAAATGAACTACTGTAAAGAATGTGGGAGAAGCTTCACCACTTCAACGGACTTCAAACAATATGAACTCTTTCACAGTGGGGTTAAAAAGCACGTCTACGATCAGTGTGGGTCATCCTTCATCAGTGCACATCAACTTCAAAAGAGAGTCCACACATGAGAGAAACCATACAAGTGCAGACACTGTGACAAAACCCTTTCACAATCATGTGATCACACTAAGCATGAACGCAGACACATGAAAGAGAACTTCATCTGTGAGAGAGTTTGAGTAATCTCAGTTCATACTCCACTCACAAACGATTCCATGTTACGAATAACCTGTTACATCTTGATTCCTGCTTTTAAGTAAATCTTGTAAACAGTACATTTGCATAACGACTGAAACCAGTCCAATGAATGAACAATGGGCTGTGAGGTCAATTTCTTGATCATTAATAAGCAAATTCTTATGACCATTGATCAGCAAACCTGGGTTAATAGCCATGAGTACCTGTCACAGAGTAAAGATTTGCATAATGATTATGAAGGAACTTGTTTTACTGTTACAATGTTCAAAAACATTTACTGAATTATCTCCTCTGTGCAAACATCAGCCTAATCATGCAGGACTGAAATCATTGCCATCTCTGGATCACAGTGAATCTGAAGAGACAGAAAGATCCTCTTCTGGTTTCAGGGTCAGACTTAAACCCTTGAGATCAGACTCCAGAGTTCAGGTAGAGTCTCCTGATCTGATGAGGCAGCTATGAATGAAAATGTTCTGCCGGAGGTTTCTTCCTGTTAAAAGGGAGTTTTTCCTTCCCACTGTCGCCAAAGTGCTTGCACATAGAGGGTCATATGATTGTTGGGCTTTTCTCTGTATCTACTGTACAATATAAAGCGCCTTGAGGAGACTTTTGTTGTGATTTGGCGCTAATGGTTTTAATTTTTAAAAAAAAGAGGCAAAAATTAATTTGTTTCTTTATTCAACTTTTGAACAGTGCGACTCAGTCAGTACATATTCAGTAAATGCAAATTATTTACATGGCAGTGTGTTAGAGTTTGTATTGTTGATTGTCTTTTATGCTTAGAAACATTTACTCACATATTCTTAGAAGTATATAATCATTTGTAGATTGAAAGAATGTCTCATCCTAAGAGGTCTGTAACAACTCTGTGTAGCATGAAGAGAGGAGAGATCGTATCTTCCCTTGCTGATTTATGGTGGGATTAACATAGCTATGTCTGTTCTAGTCTGAGTGCTTTTCTGTTTAGATGAACTGCTGGACTTCCTTACCGGGGGGGTCTAGTCTACCCTCTTCCTGACCAAGGATGTTTGCTTGTGTGCTTTTATGACCCTTTGATCAGCAGTACCTCACACACACACACACGCCCACATACACGCACACACACCCACATACACAGGCAAGGTACTCTTTGTGTGTATGTAGACGTCATATGTTAATGAACCTATGCATATTCATGTAACCTCAATAAAAGGACAGTGGTATGGGAGGACGGAGAGAGTGACTGGGGTCAAGCGAAGGGACGGCGCTTTGTCCGGTTCTCTCCCGTGCACGAGTACCATGAAGAAGCTTGCCTACTGGTGTGTTGCTTTGCAATGTAATTATATTGTCTTCAACGTTCCAGCGAATAGGTTTATACTCTAAAACCTATCACAGTGCACTACAGGCATAAATCTAGACCCCTAGATAAAACATTATTGCATTATAGCAGTGACAAACCCCTCCACAGTAGCAGGTGGGGTTTTTCTTTTTTTGAGGCTCCTTTTACCTGTCACTACGGATGGTCTGTTTATGTTTTGATCAAGAGCCTTTTTTTGGGCAGTTGAAGAGGAGAAGTCTATCTTGTGGCCAACCTCTGGCTGTATCTTGGTCACATTACCCAGCAAAACCCAGTATGCAGGTTCATCTGTAACAGTCCTTGTGCCACAGATCAACACTGTTGCTTCTACATTAAACAGAAGAGCAGCGACGTGGGTGCAGGTCTCTGCGACTCCGGCCATACAGGTGCAGCGGGCGGCTTCAACCTTCCCTGTGATGCTCACAGTGACCCATGGCTGCAATGCTGGTTCATTCAGTCTTTGAGAGTGCAGGACCTGAAACACACACAGACAAAGTTCATTTAAAGACAAGAACTATGATCCAAGGCCGACACAAATGTGTTTTATCTACTTTATCATAAATGTAACAAAGTGTTTAGAAAGTTAGCACATACATGCAATATTTCATTTTTTTAAGCATCGATCTATATAATGCTGCATGTTATATTCTAAATCTGCCTGTTCTCTGTCAGAAACCTGCCTGCAGAAAATGAACCTAAAGTATGTAATGCAAGGATGTCATCACTTTAGAGATGGAGAAAGCATAAAATGACAATTATGAATCACTTAATATGATAGGGAGATTCTGCAGGTCAGTAATCAAAGTATAAAACTAAAATAAAATGTATTTTTAGTGACACAGGATACAAATATGGAAGCAAGATGTGTAATTAGAATTATTTAGAATAAATATGAATAAATTATTGCAATTTCTTTAACCATAAAGAATAACTAAATCCTTCAGGACAATGTCACATCAGTGCACTGAATTCACTATGTTATCCCTCTAACAGCCTCCACATGTTCTCACTGTAATTTCCCCTCATGAATGAATTTATGCTGCACTAATCTGAATGTTCGGGGAAATTCAAACGCATTTTACTTGCAGTACTCGAGCTGACTTACCTTTGTTTGAATGACGACTTGTACGCGCTGACTCCACAGACAAGGTACGAAAATATATCCGGCTACGTCAATAGCGGTTGGTCTTCAGGGTTTCTACTCCACGGCCGTATTTCATACGGGTCCACATTTCCAATGCACGCTATTTTCTACAAGTACCGCTGCTTCGCCTCTGGACGCAATCGGTCTCTATACAGTCCATTCGCTCCCACAATGCATTGCGGCGTGACGTCAACTCCAAAGCCCTATCCTCATAGTTGTGAAGCGAGGAGGGGGCTCCTGTGGGTGAAGTCTTTGATAGCATCGATGGCTCTGTTGTGGGGGGAGTGGGGAAGGTGGGGGGATGAGTGACCAAAGGCTGTGTCCGAATTCAGGGGAAGGATGTTCATAAGGACACTACCTACCTACGTCACAAGGTAGTGTCCTTAGACGGACGGGTAGTCAGGAAGTGAGCGGCTGTGGACAGCCCCCTTTTTTTCTCCATAGAAACTTTATTGAACAAACAATGAGTATCCAACATAACAGATGGGCTGTGGACTAGTGATGGTAAATTTGATTCTTTTTATTGAATCGAGTTTTAATGAGTCACTCAACAAAGTGAATCGGGTTTTTTGAGTCATTTGATTCACTGAGTCAGTTGACCAGAGAGTGCAAAAAAATCTACATTTTCACTCAAACTTAATTTGTTTCTCTTTTCATGTAAATCCCACTGCTAAGAAGAATGATTCTAAAAAAACAACAACTATTTTATAGAGCAAAAACATTTCTAAAATTAAGCAATTTCCTATCAAAATTGCTTAATAAACATTTATTTTGTTTATTTTTATTTTATTAGTATTTTCCTTAAATGTGTTAAATATATGTTTTCTCATCTAAATGTCCACTGCGCTGTGAGCCAGGGGGCGGTAATGCGCCTTAACATTGGTTGCCAACCAAGAAGAAGAAGAAGCTGTGAGCCAGGAGGGAGGGGGTGAGTGAGTGAGTGATTCGTTCGTTCGCTCTATGATTCAGCACAGGAGGGAGGGGGTGAGTGAGTCCTGAGTGATTCGTTCGCTCTTTGATTCAGCACAGGAGGGAGGGGGTGAGTGAGTCCTGAGTGATTCGCTTACGCTTACGATTCAGCACAGGAAGGGAGGGGGTGAGTAGCTCAAATGTGTTGTTAGTATGTTACATCAGCTACAATGTTTTACCTACACTAGATTTTTAAAAGCAATAACAGAATTAGCAGAAGAGCAAATATTTTTAAGTATACAGGCAACAAAGTTGTAATCAGCTTGACCTAAGGGAACAAACTGCTACATTTACTGCCAGCGCCTTGAGGCGACTTTTGTTGTGATTTGGCGCTATATAAATAAAATTGAATTGAATGTTAGCAGAGTGATGCTACTGTGAACCGAGGAGCTATTTTCTTGATGTGAGCTTCTATTCAGGGTTTTTTCTTCCAGTTCAGAGCAGAAATGCTTTTGTTAAGAAACTGGCTGTTGTCCCCCCCGCAATTTTAATTATAAGCTATATATATTTCTACTAAGCGAATTAGTTTGCTAACAGAAACAGGGATGAGTCAGTGAGTCAGTTGGGCTTGTGAATCATGATTCACGAGTCAGTAAAGTGATTCTCAAGTATTGAACGATTCGTTCACGAATCGAACATCACTACTGTGGACAGCCTCCTAGCCTTCAACTCCGCCCTTACTTGCGTTTTTTTCTAGTCGCTAGCACCACAGTGCGAAAACTTCAAAATGGACCCAGAAATGTCGCTCCGTTTTAATTTTAATTCTCGAGGAGCTAGAGAAACCTTATCGTCGTCGCCCACACGTTTTGTACCTTAGGCTCATCAGAGACAATCATATCCAGGTAAAATAATTAAGTGTGCCTATGCCAAAAGGCACACTTATTACTATTGCTCGGATTTATTATTCTTATTATTATTATTATTATTATTTTCCTTTTTCAGCCTGAAATTTCCGCGCGTAACTCATCCCACAGTTTTGACACAAGCTTCATATATGTTATATCATTTTGTGCGGCTGGATCAGGAATGGTGTGCTATGACTTTTGGTGTTTATTACTTCTATAGTTTTTTAAATATGAATATTTTAATGCAAGTTTTTTCCCATTGAAATGAATGGGACGGAAAGTGAAACTTAACTTGAAACGAAAGTGAAACTTAATTTGTGGAGTGTTGGCTCACTCACTTCATTTGTGGTGTGTTGGCTCACTCTAGTGGTATGCCAGCAGTAGTACGGCCTGTCTACCCTTATTTGGATTTTTTTTTTGGAGCCGTATGAATGGCAAACTACACTCATTGGCAGCGGCATAGGCACACTTAAAATTTCTTCAGAAATTTTCACTTTCTAGTTTCCTTTAATCTTTTAGGAATTACTTAGCTAATTACACGGATAATTGAATTATTGCCAGCGTTGTGCCAAAAAAGTGTTCGCCTGCCAAAACTGATTTCCAATGTTTCCGTGTGTGTATGTGTAATATCTTTATGTATGTTGGTAAACAGGTGAACATGGTTTACAAAAGGGTTTTATATATACAGTAATTACCTGTTGTTCAAGTATCTTTATAACTCTGGTTATAATGTAGGTACAAGGGTGTAGATTTGGTTGTGGCATTGGTGGGGACGGATGATTCAACCATCGACCCCTGCCCCGTTTCTTATTTTTTCCTTTTTGTTTTTGTGAACTATATAATGTTAAATTACTATTAAACAAATGACTGACTAAGTATTTCAGGCTTTAGTTTACTTCAGCCATATGCCATATAAATCAGGTATCATACAAAAGTAAAAATAGCTTCAAATACAGTCATGACAATAAAAGAATATGACTTTAAGGACTTAACAACATTACTTCAGTTATAGTGCACCAACATCTCTGACACATTAGCACTAAGGGAGCACTGAATGATCTGGTGCTCCCAGAGTAACAGATCTCTCTGCAACATTATGCAACATTTTAGGCACTACTGCCCTCTATCAGATAGGGGGCTGGGATGTTTTATTCTAAACATGAACTACTGTTACAGCAACAGACATGGGGTCCGTTCTTCGTACCTCGCTTACTACATCCAAGATCAAATGACACATCCAAGATCAAATCATCGCACCAACTTTGAGCTCGCTATTCCGGTTCTCCGAACACACCTGTTGTTGACGATTAGTACAGCTGGATGAAGTAATGTGAGATCACTGGGTGGCTTATATGGGGCTACGCATCGATAGTAGAAACATTGATCGGCAACCCTTTGATTGGTCGGGAAAATGTCGTTCATAACAGCAACCAAGAAAAGGGCAGAGCAAAAAAAGACAGGTGGTGGTCCTGCACCCCCTCGTCAACAAGTTGGTTAAGTAAATAATACCCTCACGGGAAAATCGATATCTCTCTATGAGCACACTGTCGCGCTGAGCTAAAGGATCCTGTCTATCCCGCAATATACGCTGAATTCTGAAAACTCTCCTTATCAATCTTGCATCTTCCGCAATGGGTGGCTCGCGTACAAACGGACAGGACATGGCTGCGACAGGCTTCCCAAATCCACCTTTGCTTTTATAGCCGTGGTCTCTCATCTTGATTACACGAAGTAATTTACTATTACTACTCTAAAATATGAATTACATCTGAAATAATCAAATACATGAAATAGAATGATTAATAGTACATTTCCCTTTTTTTAGGAAATGACCTGTATGTATCTGTATGAAATCAATAAAAGAATCAAATACTGCATTATCTTTAGTTACATTGATAATATTTAGTTATGGAAAAACAGTGGGAAAATATCGCTGTTGCTTTCGTATAAATGAAGCGGACATACCTGAGTGGCCGCGATCTAATCCTGTTTACATAAAGTAAATCGTCAAGAATCAAATCCAGCTAACTTACTTAGCGAGGTACGAAGAACGGACCCCTGGACTACATGCCCCACAAAACAAACACATGCCTGCTCCTCTTGTTAGCTGAAATGAACTGCTGGCATATTGGTTTTACATCTATACTGTCCAGTCTCTCCTGGTGGACATGGCATCACATTATTCATGGTTACATACAATTTTAGACTGATGTGGACCAAGCCTAGCACCTACTTGCCAACCTTGAGATCTCAGAATTAGGGAGACATTCAAAGGGGCTGGGGGGAAATACATGTACATATATATACAAAAAACTTGAATCTTACAGTGTTTATTTATAAAATAAGATAAAATAAGTTAAATGTCACCGTTATTATTGTCCGGCCGGAAACAGGCCGGGGGTGTCCAAATTCAGAGGCTGCGCCCACCTGAGGACCCGGCCTTTGTGGTCTAAGTGAGCCGGGTCCTCCGAAAGCCAGAATCAGAATCAGAATCAGAATCAGAATACTTTATTAATCCCTGGGGGAAATTATTTTTTGTTACAGTGCTCCATTTTAAACCAACATTAAGACAAGACAGACAATACACTAACTAAGAATAGTACAATATATACATATATACACTAGGGGTGCAACGATACACAAAATTCACGGTTCGGTTCGGTTCGATACTTTGGTGTCACGGTTCGATATTTTTTCGATACAAAAAAATGTTCATGCATTTTTAATTTGTCATTTATTAAAATTATAAATATATATTTTAACTCAAAAGTACAGTTTTTAAATTTAACCCTAACCCTTGTGCGTGTTTTTTTATTTTGACAGCGAATGCGCACCTGCGGAACCACTTATGTGCAGCCCTGGTTATTTAGCTCATCATATTGCAGCCACAGAAAATTCTTTTGTCCATGAACCATAAAGCTGCACTTTCTTTTTGCCTTATAGTCTGATTTGTCATAACTTCTCCGTTTTGTGGTAAGCTTTTCTTTGGCTGTCACTTCTTCACCCTGACCTGTCTTATTTGGCTCAGCAGAACTGAAATGCTTTTACACGCTCACTCACATAAGCTCAGCGATTCTCTGCGCGATCAACCTCTCACATGTTTAAGCTGCGGGAGATTTCACTTGTCATGTTTGCATAGTAAGCTAACGATTAATAAGACGATGTCAGAGGAATTGGTGCACAAATTATCATCACTCACAGATCAGTGCTGTCGCTCTCTATACACAGTTCGCACGATTGCAAAGTGAAAGCAAAAAACAAGCGCAAATTCAAACGCGACTTCAATATGTCACATATTGACAGTGGCTCACAGATGCCAATGACATAATTACCCAGCTACATTTCTGAAAGAATGAAAAAGCATTGACATATATTTTTCCTACAATAGCCCGACGGGCAGGGAAGAGATAGATTTGGTAGCCCGACTGAAAAAATCGCTAGCTCCGGGACGTCGGGCTAGCGATATTGCAAGCCCTGTATCTGATTGAGGAATCACTCATCTTTGGAAAAGAGAGTTTATTACAGAGAAATGGCTCTTTCCAAAATAAAAGCTATACTATCCGCTTCTTCTGGCCTATATTCTCAGCAGCATAAGGAGAATCATGTGCTAACAGCTGTCTAAATGACTCGGCTAAAGTTAGTAGCATGCTTGCTTTTTTTTGTCTGCTTCCACTTGTCTTTGCACTAGGATGATGTCGGCGTAAATGTGCAGTCATATTCGTTGTGTTCCCACTAGTGCTTTCAGGTTAATCTCGTTGAAATGACCTTAACGCCACAACACGGCAAATCTCCGTTAACGAGCTACCGCCGATCGCTCCGTGCATGGGGCTAGACGGCAAACACGTTAACGAGCTAACTGCGCTAACACACTAGTTCACACCAATGTAATTGAGCATTGCATGGCACATCCAACATACTGTTTTTACTTTAGTCCATGACTCGCTTACCTTCAGGGTCATACGTCACATGAAAACCAAAATAATTCCAAACGCCAGATCTGAATGTTGCAAGTAGAGCTTAACTTCTGTCTCGCTAGCTTGCCCTGCGCTCTTCCTTCTGACTATGCTGTCTGTGTTGAGTGCTCAGTGGATCTGCGCTCGACAGTGCAGCCTAGGCGGAGTAGTCGAACACAGATTCACTGAGCGCTCAACACAGACAGCATCGTCAGAAGGAAAGTTGATAAAATAAATTACAAATGTTGTATTGTTCGATACATATGCGTACCGAACCGAAAGCACTGTATCGAACGGTTCAATATCGATACGAATATCGTTGCACCCCTAATATACACATACATACTTCACTCATAAATAAATAGTTGGAAAAGAAACATGTGTAGTTGTAGCAGCAAACAGTGTGTTAAGTGGATGCGTTGTACAGGGAGATGGCCACAGGCAGGAATGATTTCCTGTGTCGTTCAGTGGTGCTTTTCGGTAATCTCAGTCTCTCACTGAACGTGCTCCTGTGACTGACCAGCATGTCATGGAGTGGGTGGGAGGTGTTATCCAACATTGTCTTTATCTTGGACAGCATCCGCCTCTCCGACACCACCTTGAGGGTGTCAAGCTCCATCCCCACAACATTACTGGCCTTACGGATTAGTTTATTAAGTCTGTTGGCATCTGCGACCCTCAGCATTTTCTGGCATATGTTGAAGGACCTCAGTCGCCTCAAAAAATAGAGACGACTCTGGCCCTTCCTGTAAAGTGCTGTGGTGTTTTTAGCCCAGTCCAGTTTATTGTCAATGTGTACTCCAAGGTATTTATAGTCCTCCACGATGTCAACACTGACCCCCTGGATTGAAACAGGGGTCAAGTGTTTCCTGGTCTTCCTGAAGTCCACGATCAGTTCCTTGGTCTTTGCCACGTTGAGCTGCAGATGATTCTGCTCACACCACGTGACAAAGGAGTCGACCACAGCCCGGTACTCTGTCTCATCATCCCTGCTGATGCATCCAACCACCGCAGAGTCATCAGAAAACTTCTGAAGATGGCAGGTCTCTGTGCAGTGGCTGAAATCTGTGGTGTAGAGGGTGAAGAGGAAGGGGGAGAGGACAGTCCCCTGTGGTGCCCCTGTGTTGCTGATCACCTTGTCAGACACACACTGTGTGAGACGTACATATTGTGGTCTTCCTGTCAGGTAATCAACAATCCAGGACACCAGAGAAGCATCCACCTGCATCGCTGCTAACTTATCACCCAGGAGGGTCGGCCTGATGGTGTTGAAAGCACTGGAAAAGTCAAAAAACATGACCCTCACAGTGCTCGCCGGCTGGTCCAGATGGGTGTAGACACGATTGAGCAGGTAGATGATGGCGTCCTCAGTTCCGAGACGAGGCTGATAAGCGAACTGAAGGGGATCCAGATGTGGTCTTACAATGGGTCGCAGCTGGTCCAGGATGAGCCTTTCCAGGGTCTTCATGATGTGGGAGGTCAGTGCCACGGGCCTGTAATCCTGGGGGCCACTGGGACGTGGCGTCTTTGGTACAGGGACGAGGCATGATGTCTTCCACATCACTGGGACCCTCTGCAGACTCAGACTCAGCATAAACAGTTTATGAAAGACTCCACACAGCTGGGGGGCACAGGTCTTGAGGACGAGGGGACTCACTCCATCTGGTCCAGCAGACTTGCCTGAGTGAAGTCTCCTCATTTGCATCTCAACCTGGTATTGAGTGAAGGTGATGGGTGGGGGAGGGGTGTCAGGAATCTCAAGGGAGGCAACATGTGAAGAGAGAGGCTGGCACAGTGGTGTGGCTCTGGATTCCAGGCTGACTACAGGTGAGGTTGTGGGGGTGGGAGCAGACACTGTGGTGTCGAATCTATTGAAAAACAGATTCAACTCATTGGCTCTATTCTCACCTCCCTCAGCTCCCCTGCTGTTGGTTGGCCTGAATCCAGTGATGGTCTTCATGCCCCTCCACACCTCTCTCATGCTGTTCTGCTGGAGTTTCCACTCCAGCTTCCTCCTGTAATTGTCCTTAGCCTCTCTGATCTTGTCCTTTAGTAACACCTGGATCTTCCTCACCTCCTCTTTGTTGCCCCCTCTGAAAGCCCTCTTCTTGTTGTTGAGGAGGGCTTTGATGTCCTTAGTCACCCACGGCTTGTTATTTGGGTAACAATGAACAGTCTGAGCTGGAACAATGGAGTCGGTGCAGAAAGTTATGTAGTCTGTGATACACTCAGTAAGCCCATTGATGTCCTCGGCGTGAGGCTCACAGAGTGTTTCCCAGTCGGTCACCTCGAAACAGCCCTGTAGTTCTGCTAAGGCCTCCTCTGACCACCTCCTAACAGTCCTGGTGGTCACAGGTTCCCTCCTCACAATTGGCACATAGCGGGGGGTGAGGTGAATCAGGTTATGATCTGACCTACCAAGTGGGGGGAGGGAGGAGGAGCTGTATGCATCCTTGACGTTAGCATACAGCAAGTCTAAAGTTTTCTCTCCCCTGGTGGGACAGTCCACATATTGTTTGAATGTTGTTAGTGTATTGTCCAGTGAAACATGGTTGAAGTCACCCGAGATCACAATAAAGGCACTCGGGTGCTGAGTCTGTAACCGAGCTATGGCAGAGTGGATAGTGTCACATGCAGCTGTGGGGTTAGCAGAGGGGGGTACATAAACAGCCACCAAGATGACGTGAGAGAATTCCCTGGGTAAATAATACGGCCTGAGTCCAACAGCACACAGTTCAGTGTCCGGGCAACAAATCTTTTCTTTGATTGTTATGTTGGCAGGGTTACACCACCGGTTGTTAACTAGAACAGCAAGCCCACCTCCTTTCCGCTTACCGCTAGCGATGCTGTCCCTGTCCGCCCGAACAGTGTGGAAGCCGTCCACGGAAGCATTCTCATCGGGAATGTCCTGGTGCAGCCATGATTCGGTGAAACACATCAGGCTACACTCTCGGTATTCCCTCTGACTCCGTACCAGTGCTGAGAGCTCGTCGATTTTAATTGCCAACGATCGCACATTACCCATCACGATAGACGGCAGACACGGTTTAAACCTCCTCCTCGCTTCGAGCCTCCGCTGTCTCACCGTCACCTTTTTTCTTCTCTTCTGTCCTTGACCTCTGCATCCCCGATGTGTTTTCCTCCAAATTTCAGCTGGTACTTCTGCGGGCCTGGCTAGCGAGCCGGCCGGCATCAGGGCGATCAGCTGATCTCTGGAGTAAACAGTCCGTGAGTGTAAGAGATGTGCCGCGGTCCCGTTCCTTGATAAAAGTAACAGTTCCACGGCCAGCAGAAGAACAAAAACTCTCTCAATCCACATGATTGAGTAAGAGATAGAAAACGGAGGAAAATACAAGTCAGAAAAAAAAAAAAAAGAATACGTAAGAAAAAAGAGCTAAACTAAGAGAAAAGCAGGAGCGACTGTAACAGGCTGCACGCTGGTTGGCGCATGCGCATGCGCACGCGCACAGGTAGACCGGAAATGACCGGAAACTGTGAAATTGGACGGTCTAGCCTTCAGAATTACGTCACCTGCCGTCTGCTCCTTGCTGTCTAAAATATAACCGGACGCTGGCGTAGATGGTCGAATAAACTGCTGTTTTCACACAGCAGTTTATTCAGCTGTGTGAGAACCCGGAGTGTTGCCCTATCATATATGTATGTGCTCTTAATCTGAAAGGTATAAATACGGAAGTGTGTGTGCAATAAATGATGGCGCAGAGGAAGGCGTGTGCCTCTGATGTAAAACTCTAACAACGTGTGTGTGGTTTATTCCTCCGTGAGATATGCGAGTTACCACGGTATTTCTGCCCTAAAAAATGGAACCTCCAACACGGAGGAATCCTCCCGAGGGATTAATAAAGTTTTATTTAATCTAATTTAATCTAATAACTTTAGTCTCAGCCAAAACGATTTACTCACCAACAAATAAAACACAACTAAAGCACTGAAAAAGGCCAAACAATAACACGTTTAAGTTATTTAACGTTTACACAGCTACATTCTCGCCTGAAAATGTGTTAAAAGTTTATTTTGCGACCCAGAAAGAGTAATAAGAGTAATATTAAAACTAAGTAGCTGCAGTAATAGTAGCCATTGTTGGAAACTGGAATTGGCTGGGCCGGTCTGGGATATGGTTTTCAGTTTTGTTGTCCGGGTGGAAAATCAGGAGAAATTGGGGGGAGAATGGTCGCCCCGGGAGATTTTCGGGAGGGGCACTGAAATTCGGGATTTCTCGGAAAAATCGTGAGTGTTGGTATGTATGGCCTAGCGTAGCCTGTAATGTTATTGTGACGGACACATTATATGAGTGAACTTGACTTTAAGTGACTTACAGGTTTCTTTGAAAAACAATTTCTTATATCCAGGATCTTTTTGCTGCCATCCTCCTCTCCTCCTGGCAGCGCAGGTTTGCCGCTGCTGAAACTAAACAGAGCTCCCTGAAAGGCTCAGCCAATCACATTGGCCATATTTGTCACATGACGTAGGACTCCAGTAGAGAACATAATTTAACTCTTTCTGCACCGCTCGCTGAATGAGACCCTGACAGATCGTTTTTTTCTTACTATCGGGTTTGTTTTTCTTTACTCGAAGAGATCAAATTATTGGTGGGGACATGTCCCTTCCATCCATGCCAAATCTACGCCCTTGAGTGATGGCCAAATGAAGCTTTCTGAAGCACTGAGGCTTGTATTGAAAAACAGTTCATTACTCGAAGCTTTTCAACACAGTCCTCTCTGGTGACATCTGGTGGCCAAAAATATGAAGAGCAGCTTGAATCCACAAAATAAAACCAACTGCTTCATTATGATTGCCCACTCACTCTACAGAGTGGAATTCTGTGTGATATTGGGCCACCGTTGTGTTGCTTTGAACGTCTATTTTTTGGGGTTAAAAATGTGGTTTATTTGTTTAATAAATAATTTTGACCAGCAAATTTTCCTTGTTTAAACATGCACCATTGTGTGGTCTTTCTTTGCTTTTCACTTCTTGATGTTGGTAAATACAATAATTGGAAAACACCACTGTAGCGAACCCCCCCCGAATGAAGGATGACACTTTACTGATGACGTTTTGAAGGTTTAATGGCAGTAAACCATCAATCTCACCGTAAGAGCTGGGGATGTATACATAGAAACAGCGTGTAAGCAAAATAATCCACACTCTTACAATCGTAAACCTTATAACATGAAGTTCATTTCAACGTAACATTTAACAAATGTAGCGACTGTCACAAAAACATCTAAACGTCTCCTTATTTACATCATAACCATACCTTGTGCCTCTATCAAGGGGGGCTGCTAATGACAAAAGAAATCACCATAGGCTCCGTTAAGCCATCACTTTTCTAAACTCCCGCGACTGCTGCTGAAAACTGCGCCAAAAACAGTTTTGAATTTGAATTTGATTTGAAATTTTTTTTACAGGAAATCGTCCCATCAAAATAAAAGCTTCTACACACGGACAGGAAGTTGGTAGTAGAAAACAGGAATGAGTGCCAAAATAAGGTGCAAGGAAAGGCATTCAGGGTTATTTACAACCACGTTACATATAATATACATATAATAATGTACAACACATTATGGAGTATGCTTCTGCTGTGAGGTCCTGCCTCCATGCACTTGTGAAATTAATCGCAAGATGGGTGTATTTATCAATAATATTATATTAGGGAAATTTTCCTATAAATATTTCTGACCTGGGGGTAGAATTGATTGTGAAAGGGAAAATGCATTTGAACTTGCAAACTAAAACCATGATGCATTTAAGGTAACCCTTTTTCATTTTTATTTAAGAAGAGAATTTGTTCCACTGTACGATGGCTGAAACTGTTCCTTTTCGTGGAGATAATTTCTCCTGCCTTAAGGAAAATCCCTTCACGTTGCACAGAAGAGGCTGGAGTGCAGAGAAACTGGTAGAGATGCAGTTATACAGTCTACCTGGGCCCCACAAACTATCAGCTAAAGAGAATAAATACATTAAATTGCTGCACATTTGGCAGACTAACATTTTAAGATTAATTGAAAAATAAAATATATATTTTAACATTAAATGTAACGAGTCAAATGGAAGTTTTTCCAAAGATATTTGATGATATTTATATTATGAAAAACAGATTTTTGGCATTTTGAGTTTTTCCCGTTTTCAGATAAAATAAACACGCACAAAACAAAAGCAAACAGCCAGAACACAAAGCTGGAAAACCCACCGAATGACCAAAATCTACTCAAAATACTCCCACACAACAGAACCTCCTCTCCTCCTCGCTGGCTCCATGTCTCTCAGTAGAAAAATCAGTGGTTTGCTACCTGTCACCACCAAAACACTCCACAAATCCTGCGAAAGATTCACTTCCTTATAAAGCATTGAACGAGACACCGAAGCAGTCACGTTCTAAACGACGCTTCGGACGTCACTGATCACGTGACTCTGGCCAAACGAATCAAGCTTCGACACAGAGCTTCTGAAGCAGTGTGTTGATTTTTTTGACACACGCACCGGAGCGTCAGCTTCAAGCGGACCATCACTACAAACTATACCACTACCAACGTTTCCCTCATCTGTTTCCTGGGTATTTTTGAAAACGCAGATTTTTCTATGCGTTTGCACCTTTCGTCCACGCGTAAATGGCGTTTTCGGGCACTGAAAAACGCCCGCCAGGGTGGATACTTTCGAAAAGTCCGTTTTGACTATTTTGAAATCTCCGTTTTCAAAATACCCGTGTACGTGTGGACGTTGCCACAGCTTCATCACGGAGTTTCTCTCGGTTTGTGGACTCATCTAAAGGTAAGCACCGAGCTAACTTTACTGTGAGCAGGGCTCTAGACTAACTTTTTGACACGAGCGCACCGGTACGCCTAACTTGAAAAATTTAGGCATACTGGCACAAAAGTTAGGCGCACTCAAATTTTTCAACCGCATCGCTTAACACCGCAGTTATACATGTACACTTTCTTTGGGGGGGAGTCCATACAGACAATATTCATTTCTAAATTATTAACTAACAAACTTGTGCTTAAAGTGCTTTGTCAATATTGTAGAAAATGTTAAACTTAATCATCATTTCGGCTCCTCTGACGACCTGTTTGCTGCTGTCTGCTGCTGAAAGGCAGTGGGGAGAGGGGACACTTGGGCAGTGCATTTATTGCAGCATATAATGTGTTTCCTGGATACACTGTGCTTTTTCCGAGCACTGGCTATGAATTTCAGAAGGATCAGGCCTTAACTTAACAAAAAAGTTATCTCCAACGGGAGATCGAGAGACCAGTGTCAGAGTGCTAAATTCGGAGCTGCTCGCTTAAAGGAGAAATCAACAATATTCAACATATGGACACCACGGTGCCAGCTGCTCAGGCCCAAGGCTGGAGCCCACCAAAACAACTCCCTGATAACGACTGTGTGTTGACTGTTCTTCCCATCCCATGCAAGGCCACCTGGGTTGGCTGGCAGACTGTTTACTTAGCCTGATAGAGCGAAGGACACTGTCTCAGCTGAACTCTGGACACACTTACACTGATAAGCACGCACTCATCCCCCTCCCTTTCCAAACGCCTTCGATGCTTGTTTCCTGCGGGGGAAGACTGCGGGTCTGCGTGCCGCGCTGAAATGGTAGCGCTGTGTAGGACGACTGCTGTGTTCCTTCGGATTACCCCCCACCCCCCTATCCAACCCCTGTGGCTTGTCACGTGCTCTAATGTTGTGATGTGGACATTAATGTGCTCTCTGTGCAGAGGAGTTTTTTTGTTTCCTGTTCTCATGCTGTCCTCCCATAGGTGCTGTTACGAGTTCAAAATTGGGGATGGAGACAAGAGAAAAAACCACAATAACAACACTGGTCCGGCCGGGTTGAGTCAAACGATGATTTTAATGATCACACGCGTGGGAGATGGACACTGTATGCAGACAGCCTCAGATCTCAAAATGGTGGAGCATTGCTCAAACTCTTATAGCCTCTGGTTCTCCCACCTTATCATAAAAGCCTAAACATTCACATGCTTTCTCTCACACGGCGCCTAAGCTACGACCTTGGCTCCCCGTTTATCTGCTCCTGCTGAGATGGGGCAGAAAACTCCAGCATGCTCTGTTCTCTTCTAATCAGACAAATAAGGCGATGACTTTCTGCAAACAGTATTTTCTTATAACATCATAAAACAATATCATTCATCCACAATAAATCAGCAGTCTAATTTAATGCAAATCAGTTTAACTAATGCAATAGTTATCAGCTTCTTCTAATTCAGGAGAATAATGCAAACTAAAACTACATAATAATTCACAATCTTTAATTAGGGGTCTAACATGGCATAAAATAATATTATAATCTAACAGTGCCCAGCGTGAGAAGAGGTCTCTTTTTTTCCTCTTGTACTTTTCCCATTGTTGTGTAATTTTTCAGTGTTATTCTCTGCAACACTGCCGATCTCCGACTGTATACCCATGTGATGTCTTTGTTGTGTGTGTAAGTCGGGGGGGGGGGGGGTCCTATTCCTCTGTGGGGCAACCTGCATATGGCCAATAAAGCATTAACTTAACATCAATGGTACTAAGAGTAGCTGTAGATAATATTACATCTGTGGGATGATTACTGGTAATTTTTTCTCTAATGATAAAAATTTTATTTGTGAAGAAGTTCATGAAGTCATTACTAGTTAACGTTAAAGGGATGGTTGGCTCAAAAGAGCTCTGACTTTTTGTCAGCCTGGCTACAGTGCTGAAGAGAAACCTGGGGTTGTTCTTATTGTCTTCAATCAGTGATGAATAGTAAGATGTTCTGGCTTTGCAGAGGGCTTTCTTATAAAGCAGCAAACTATTTCTCCAGGCTAAATGATGATCCTCTAGATTTGTGACACGCCATTTCCTCTCCAGATTACGAGTCATCTGCTTTAGGCTACGTGTTTGAGAATTATACCACGGAGTCAGGTACTTCTGATTTGAGGCCTTAGTTTTCACAGGAGCTACAGTATCCAGAGTCGTACGTAGTGAGGATGTGAAATGATTAACAAGATAATCGACCTCTGTTGGGGTAGCGTTCAGATAGCTGCTCTGCTCTGTGTTGGTACAGGGCATTGGAGATGATAACAGTGGGTGGATTATATTCTTAAACTTCGTTACAGCGCTTTCAGAAAGACATCTACTTTGATAAAGTCTACTCTTCACCACTGTGTAATCAATTATTGTAAAAGTAAATGTTATCAGGAAATGATCAGACAGGAGAGGGTTTTCAGGAAACACTGTTAAATGTTCAGGTTCGATGCCATATGTTAAAACAAGATCTAGAGTGTGATTAAAGTGGTGGGTGGGTTCTTTTACATTTTGAGAGAAACCAATTGAGTCTAATAACAGATTAAATGCCATGTTGAGGCTGTCATTTTTAGCATCTACATGGATGTTAAAATCACCCACAATAATTATTTTATCTGAGCTCAGAACTAAATTAGATATAAATCTGAGAAATTCAAACGTACAGCTCTGTTATCACTTCCAGCATTCCAGTTTGTAGCGTTACTGAAGTTGGGCTAGCTGGTATATAATGATGTGCTACGTGACCGCTAGCGACACAGCTATGTTAGCATAATATAAACAAGCTAACTTTTTTTCCAATCGATAAAAGTTACCGTGAGTGTTCTCGGTGGTCAGGAACAAATGTAATCGCATGGCAGGATGCTGTAAAAGGACCAAACTTCAGCCAGGAGAACAACTGAGATAATCCATCCACAATACGAGGTTAGTCATTCATATACTGCTGCATGGGCTGGGCTGTAGTTACATCCTAAGGTTTTAAAAACTGAGCTTAAATAAATGATTAGCGGTAATAAAAGCCGAGGGAGGTCAACAGTGATCACTGACTGTTTTAGGAGCTTTTTGAGATCAAATAGAAGAAAATACATAACATTAAACATGTTAACAACACAAAAGCCATATTAAACGCAGACTACTTTAGACCCGGAAGTAGGATTCGTCGTGTCATCACTGAGCATCACTGCTCATATTTATAATTATACGCTTCTTGGAGTGAGTGCATACACTCATGAAGTTTAGAAACTTCGGGTCACTGCAACAAGCCCAGGTACAGTTTACCGACGGATGGGTACAGGACCATGAAATGCACCGTGTAGAACGAAAGACCATCGTACGTATCATAAGTTTACCAGTCTCACAAATCGTCTTCATAAATACACATTCGTTAACCGTTTATTAATAGGACCTTTGAGCTCAACGGTAATTAATTAGTAGTGGAAATAATTTCTGGTACTTATCACAGAAATGTAGCAGTGACAATAATACTGTATGCTGTAATCGTACTGGGCGATTGGTGATAGAAAACAACAGTTTTATCCTGTGAATAAAAGTACATGTTTTTGTCAATGTACCATGGTAATAACAGAAGCGAAACACAATATTGTGTCAGGACAATTCACTATTTATGCACAATAAATAAAGGAGCATAGCGCGACAATTTCTGTTCAGCGCCAGACTTGCTTGTAACCTATATCACCAATTATGTTATGAAAAATGACGTATTAACTACAACAGCAAACTGACCTTCGTGTAAATGCTTGGAGCAGACTAACCTGTGAGCTGGAGTGTTCTGGGACGTTATATTTGCTCTTTGAATGGCTGCAATCCAGTCCATCCGTCGGGTCTTTGTTACTTCGGAAACATGGCTCGAACAATTTCTCTTCAACGACGTAATCCGATAACAATCGATCTCTTTACCCGTCGGCTTTCCGTGGCTGTCATGCGACCGGCTATTGCAGTTAATAATACAACAGCTTCTTGCCATTTTTTGTGTTTCTTTTTATCACAGTGTAACTGATTTCAATTGAAAGCCTGCGTGCGCTTGTACCTCTTGCCACGAGTTCCCAGAATCCTTTGCGGTTTTACCCCTGAATGACGTCACATTTTCAATCTCTATTGGGCTGCGGGCCAAATTTGGCGCGCGGGCCAGAGTTTGACGCTTTACAGCCTGATTTCTATTTGAAGTGATAACAGGAAATCAGAGCGATCTGCTGCAGTATCGGGGTCACAATAAACTTTAATGTCCAGCTGCTGTGGATGAACACTAGGGCTGGGTATCGTCACTGATTTCTAGAATCGATTCACAAGGTCCCGAATTGATTCGATCCACGATTCGATTTAATTCGATTCGATTTAAATCTGGGAAATTTTGACAGTCAGAAATATTATAATTCAGATCAGTACATTTACATATTTTTGTATCAATAAAAAGAAAGCTGACACACGCAAGACTTTTTCAAAGGTGTGAGCGTCACAGCAGAGGCCTTTGTGTCAAAGTAGCTGAAGATAAAACACAGAAAAACATGAAGGTGATTTTCCTGGCCTGGGATTTTATAAAAATATTCTGCAGTACGTCAAAAACGAAAGAAAACCATTAATCAACATATGAACATTACCTCTGACGTTACAGCGGTTTTATTAGAGACACGGTTAAGCGTTTTGCATTTTTAATAATTTTAAAAAGTTTAAATTTGTTCAGTATTGAACAGCAGAAATGAGGTTTTCTTTTCGGAAGAATGTAAAAGGGAAAAATAACAGCAGCCGTCAGCGCTGTAAACAACAGTAGACTTGTGCGTAACAAGCAAGCGAATAATGAAGAAAGGGAAACTGTTCTTGAAGTACAGAGAGAGAGAGCTGTGCATCGCGGTGGAAGCAAAACAGTAAAAGAGTGAATTCATGACGATGTTTATGTGAAGCGTTTGGATCTTCTTTTGCTGCTGGTTCGGTCAATATTGTTTGGAGAGACATCAAACTAACAGCTTTAGAATCAGCGCATAAAGGGCGTGAACACAAAGCGCGGACCCGCCGACAGGTCAGAATCAGCGAGCTGTCGGCTTTCAGCCCCGACTGTGAGAAAGGCGACATCTAACTGATTCTGATCCGCGGGTCGCGCTGTGTTTTTAAGTCTATGTGCAGAATCCGTGTATCTGCTCTCATTTACTGTCTTAACTGTTTGGTGGTTCTTGAAATTTTGTGTGATGTCACCTGAGATTCTGGCATTTCGGGCAAAATAAATTTATATTAAAAAAATCGATTCAGGATTTTAATGAATCGATTTTACGTTATCCAAGCCAGAATCGATTTTAATCGATGAATCGATTATAAAAACCCACCCCTAATGAACACATGAGAGGAAGTGAACTCCTACAAAGTCTCATTTTAATGAGTATGGCTGCTATAAAGTGATGCACAGGAAGATTTTAACAAAAACTATTCTATGAAATGAATGTTTAGCATCAAGTGAATTCAGATGTTCTGTTCAGTTTTCTTTCTATAGGCAAGGCAAGTTTATTTAGAGTGTTAGGGCAGCCTGAAAATTCTCCTGGGCTGCTCGCATGGAAATTTACAAAATCAACATCGAGATTGCAGACCCCCATCATGGCGCCAGCTGCAGGCCCAAGGCCGGAGCCGAACAATCACTCCCTGATAACGACTGTGTTCTTTCCGTCCCATGCAAGCCCACCTGGGTTGGCTGGAGGACTGTTTACTTAGCCTGATAGGCCGAAGGACACTGTCTCAGCTAAACTATGGACACGCACACACATACACTTACACTGATAAGCACTCACTCATCCCCCCTCCCTTTCCAACGCCTTCGATGCTTGTTGCCCCCTGGGAACACGAGGCGGGGGGGGGGGGGGGGGGGGGGTTTCCATCTCGCTGCAGGGCAACCTGCTAGTGACAGATAAAAGCTGTTTCATTCATTCATTATATAGCACAAGTGCTTTTCAGAGACATTAAAAAACAAAAAAATAAAAAGCATGATTTAAAAAGGGGGGGGGGGGGCAGTACATAAAATCAGTAGTTAAAATGTAGGTTTTGAAATTTAAGCTTAAAAGTAAAACCGTGCAGATTTGGTGCTTTATTCAAATGCAGCTGAGCACAGGTGAGTCTGCAACTTGGATTTAAATAAACTGAGTGTTTCAGCTGGTCTGAGGCTTTCTGGGAGTTTGTTCCAGATATATGGAGCATAAAAGCTGAATGCAGCTTCTCCATGTCCAGTCTCACAAGATTTCTACAACCAATCAGAGTGAAGTTTGTACTTTGTGTTGTCAGATGAACATCAGAATCCGAATCGTGTTTATTGGCCAAGTATATGTGCAGACACATACAAGGAATTTCGTTCCGGTAGATGGAGGCTCTCAAGCACAGCAATGTAAAAAAACACACACACACGTGTCTATATACACATTACACATACATACACAAAGCTGTGTAAACCAACTGTATGGTTTATGATGGAGACACTGAGTCTGGTTCAGCTGCTTTGTTGGGGTCTGTATGTTAAAGAGTCCGTTTGCATGGTGGAGGTGGTGGGACTGGGGGGCTGAAGGAGTGAAAGTGTGGGGTGGGGGAGTAACAGGTCTGTCCCTGTTTGTGGAAACCACAGGAGGAGCTGTTCAGGCTGTTGCTGGGTCTGAATTGTTGATGGAGTCTTTAAACTTGTAGTTGCTGTTTTCCAGACTGAAGCAGAGTCGTTAGCTGAAAACTGGTTTTAGAGGTTCATTCAGGACACCTTCTCAGGCTCTTACAGCCTTACCTGTATCATAACAAAGTGTATAAACCCCAATCCACCTTTAACATGGTCCTTCTCCCAAACCTTCAAATAGGACTTTCTGGCCCTGTCATAGTAAAGGGCTGCTTAGAATATTAGAGCCAATGTCACAAAGTTCCTCCTGAAGTATAAGTGAGTGAGAGAGTTTCCTCACTTTGCAGCACAACACGTCTCACAAGATTTCTACAAGCAATCAGAGTGAAATTTGTACTTTGTGTTGTCAGATGAACATATGAGACACTTTGACTCTTCAGTGCAGTGTGGAGCCTAACAAAGATCTGTTTTGTGTCCCAGCTGATCAGCAGGAGGAGAAGAGTCTGACGGAGCAGCAGAGGAACATTTTCAGCCATCTGGACTCAGCTGAGTCACTACAGAGGAAACAATGAGCTCAACACAGAAGGTGAGGAAAATATCACAGTTTCACCAAATAATCAGTCACGTCTAAAACTCTCATCCTCCCAACCTGTTATATGACTGTGTTGTATTTTATTATGTACTATGTTTTTATTTTATATCTATTATGTTTACAAACATCAAGAAGTCACAAGCAAAGAGAAACCACACCAGAGCACATGTTTAAATAAGGATATTCATCAAAATTATTTATTAATGAAATTTCAAAACCTTTTTAATCACACAAAAAATACACGTGCAAAGCAACACAACAGTAGCCTGATATCAGACAGAACTGTCACATGATACTAAACATAATGAAGTGCTTCATTATAATTTGTAGATTCAAGCTGCTCTTCATATTTTGACCAGCAGATGTCACCAAAGAGGACTGTTGAAAAGCAAGTAATGACAGTTTGTTCCACGACTGCATTTCACTGGGTTTTGATTATCGATTAAAATTTATTGTAGCTTGGATAACATGATATCGATTCATTAAAATCCTGACTTGATTTTTAAATATAAATTAATTTTGCCCAAAACGCCAGAATCTCAGGTTAAACCTCGGAAAATTTCACAAAACAGCTAAAACAGCAAATGAGAGCAGGTACATGACATGGACTCGACGTCGGGTGAGAAAGCCGGCAGCTCACTGATTCTGATGCGTTTGCCGGTCCGCTCTTTGTGTTTACGTCTTTTTCGGCGCTAGATTCTGAAGCTGCAGGTTTTGTCTCTCTCCAAAATAAAATTTATTAAACCAGCAGAATTCTCTCTCTCTCCATTGTTTACAGCTCTGTCGGGTGCTGTTTTTTGTTTTTTCACTCCCAGCAACAAAGCCTAATTTCTGCTGTTCAATACAGAACAAATGTAAACTTTTTAAAATTATGCAAAACGTTTAGCCGTGTCTCTAATAAATCCTCTGTAACTTTGCTCTGCTTCACTTCAGCAGCATCAGGTAATGTGCATATGTTGATTAATGGTTTTCTTTCGTGTTTGATCCACTGCAGAATATTTTTAAACCCAGGCCAGAAAATTCTCCTTCATGTTTTTCTGTTTTATCCTCAGTTACTTTGACACAAAGGCATCTGCTGTGATGCTTACACCTCTGATGAAGTCTCACACATGTCAGCTTTCATTTTAGAAATATAAAATACAGATATGTACTGATAAGTACATAGTGATCAGAATTCTAATATTTCTGATTGTCTGAGGCAAGATTTCCCCAAATCGAAATCAGTGATGATGCTCAGCCCTACATTTCACTCACTGCCTGTGTTTGTATCTCTGTCACTGCAGGACCAACATGGAGCGAGAAGTCGGCGCTCTCAGGAGGCCGACAAACCTCACAGAAGAAAGGGGGAGAAGAAATACAGCTGTGATGAGTGTGGGAAAGATTTTACTAAGAAGGATTCACTAAAAACCCACCAACTCATCCACACTGGAGAGAGACCGTTCAGCTGTGATGACTGTGGACAGTCTTTTACCCAGTTTGGAAGCTTAAAAGCACACCAGCTCATCCATAGTGGAGTTAAAGCATACAGCTGTGACGAGTGTGGAAAGAGTTTTTCCTGGAAGGGTAGTCTAAAAAAACACCAACTCATCCATAGTGGAGTTAAAGCGTACAGCTGTGACGAGTGTGGGAAGGATTTTCTTAGGAAGGCTTCACTTCAAAACCATCAGGTCATCCACACTGGAGAGAGACCGTTCAGCTGTGACGAGTGTGGACAGACTTTTTCTCGGAAGAATGGTCTAAAAAAACACCAAGTCATCCACAGTGGAGTTAAAGCGTACAGCTGTGATCAGTGTGGCAGAGCTTTTACTCAGCGTAGGAGCTTACAGAATCATCTAGTTACCCACTCTGGAATTAAGGCATACAGCTGTGACATTTGTGGAAAATCTTTCAGCCTGAAACAGAGCCGAAATACACACCTACGCATTCACACCAGACATGATGTGTACAGCTGTGAACAGTGTGGCAAAGAGTTTGCTAAACACACACAGTTAAAACGCCACATGTTTACCCACACTGAGGAGAGACCTTATAAATGTGACCTGTGTGAGAAGACTTTTAAATCTCCACATTACCTGAGACAACACCAACAGATCCACACCAGAAAGAGACTCTACAAGTGCAGTTACTGTGAGGTATGTATTTATATTTTTATCGTGTCATTTTAGCCTGACTGTTTGGAACAACTCTGCTCATTAAACCGTGTTAGCATGTTGCTAACACAATTTAATAAGCAGAGTTCTACAGAATGGAGAGACGGTGTTGTGTGATTATTCAGATTTTCATTTCAGTTATCATTTTTGTTTAAATGATCCTAAAAAACTAAACTGAAAGTGCTGAAAACTGATATGATGGTGTTATTTAAATTTCACGTAGTTTCGTGGTATTCAATTCAGTTTTATTTATATAGCGCCAAATCACAACAGTAGTTCCCTGAAGGTGCTTTATGTTGTAAGGTAGACCCTGCACAGTTACCAGCTGTCAGTTACTTAGAAAAGGATCCTGGTGTTATTTGTCTCTCAGAAACAGTTCATAACTTCAACTCATTCATGTCACCTAAAAGGTAAACCTGTTTCTCCATCACCTGTTCAGCTCTGATGATTCAGTAAGGACATCTCCTGGTTTCATCTGCATGTTTCCCTCTCACCACATATCCAAACCGACATCATGACCAGCAGCTTTTACAGCTGTGGCTCCTGCAAACATCAGCTGATACTAGAAAGTAATATTAAATAAATTCTAACAACAGCTGATCGAGCTTAAACGTGCTGCTGTTGTTTAGCGCGACATCCGCTGGTTTCCCCTCTCTGGCGCAAAGTGGGCGATAAACAAACAAGAGAGGAAAGCCAATCAGCTGATCATTGATCAGTTTCATGATTGAAGTAGCAACAGGAGAGGGAAGGAGGAGAATGAGAGAAGAAGCGGCAGCTGTGCAGCGTAACGACAGAATAAATCAATCTTTGTGTCTTTTTTTCTTTCTAGCTGAAGTTCGGGACAAACTCTGTTCCTTTTCACCTCAATACGAAACGCGTAATAATTTCTCTGAATGAGGGACGATTCGTCTTTTTACAGGCAACTCTACTAACTAACCTTATGAATAAAATACAGTTCACTATGGTATCACTAACATCAAAGCACCCACCCAGCTGTATAGGAACTCCGTCATGCTAGCTAGCACGCAGTACGAGTTATTGTAACTGACTGTAAAAAGTCAGCACAACGAAAATAAACTCCACCTAAACTTGGTTTATATCTGACCCAGATAGACTGCAGGTCTTAACTTCTTACCTGAAGCTCAGTTCACCTGACACTCGGACCGGCGGCCGCCTCGGGTCTCTCCTCCTCCTGCCTCCCCTTTCCCTCATCCACCCGCTGGCCTCCACCACTTGCTAATTTTACTGAATCTGAGGAAGCTCCGCCACAGCCACCACCAAACAACTGAGTTATTTTTACAGCATCTGGCCAATCCACCACCTTTCATTGTTTATACCGTTACAAAGGGGAAAAAAACTTACCAGGCCACCGAGCAAATGCCCGATGGCCAGTCCAGCATTGGTCGTGCCATCAGTTAACCCTTCGTGTGCCAACTGTGGCACACGTGCCTACGGTTGCCGACCCCTGCCCTACAATAGTACATACAGAGAAAAGCCCAACAATCATATGACCCTCTATGTGCGAGAGAGAGGGAGAGAGAGAGTTTTGAGTCGTGAGAGATTTGTGATGTTTAGCGTGTTTGGAGTGTGTAGTTAATGTGTTGTCTTGTGTAGTGTTGTGGATAGTTTTGTGTTGTGTGTCAGAACAATGAGGCGACTGCTGTCTCCAGGTAGAAACAGGAGTGATACAGCTGCTGCTGTCAGACCTGCAGGTATCAGGCTGTGATGTTTCCTTTATAGTGGACAGAAATTTTTGGAGTGGCACAAATAATTTGTGTGGCATCTTATTGAAGAACAGCTGATTGTTCTTAAATAGTTTGAAGTGGTTATTTATAAAATCAGGATAAAAGGTAAATGGATGCAAATAACTTTGTTGTTTGCAAAACTTGTGCGTAGGATTTTAAAATTGACAATTTATATTTGCATTTAAAGTTATGAAATATGATTCATTAAACATGGTTGTGGTTGTTACAGTAAAAAATATAACGTTTACTACTCTGATCTTATGTTTTTGTCTGACCTTTAGATCAGTTGTGTTAATACAGTATGTAAAAATGAAAACATGACTGTAAATTCAGGGTCACCTGGTCCAGCCCTAACTATATGCTTTAGCAAAAAGGAAAGTTTTAAGCCTAATCTTAAAAGTAGAGATAGTGTCTGTCTCCTGAATCCAAACTGGAAGCTGGTTACACAGAAGAGGAGCCTGAAACCGAACGATCTGCCTTCCATTCTACTTTTAAATACTGTAGGAACAACAAGTAAGGCTTAGAGCAAAGTGCTCTAACAGGGTGATATGATACTACAAGGTCATTAAAATAATATGGGGCCTGATTATTTAAGACCGGATTTTGAATTCAATTCTGGATTAAACAGGAAGCCAATGAAGGAGAAGTCTGCTCTCTCTTTCTAGTCCCTGTCAGGACTCTTGCTGCAGCATTTCGGATTAACTGAAGGCTTTTCAGCGAGTTTTTAGGACATCCTGATAATAATGAATTGTTTAATGTGCATTGAAGGACATATCCTGGTCAAAAGGACTCCAAGGTTCCTCACAGCGTTACTGGAAGTTACTGAAGTGTTTCCTTATAATTGCCCACTCTATAAAACTCAGTCGACGGGACTGAGCTCTGCAGCGTGGGTAATTACAAGGAAGCACTTCATAATTTGTAGATTCAAGCTGCTCTACATATTGTGAACAGCAGATGTCACCAAAGAGGCGACAGAATTTGTCCTGGTCCAAACTGAGTCCAAAGTTCCCCACAGTGTTACTGGAGGCCAAGGTAATGCCACCGAGAGTAAGAATCTGGTTAGATACAATACTGTTCAACTGATGCTCACAAGGGTGTGGTACCACAGTGTGTGTTTGTATAGCCCAGTAAACTGTTAACTGAAGGAGTAAAATGTAATTGGACGTCTGCAGAGATGCTCTTTATTTCAGGCGACGTTCAGGATGAAAGTGTTGAAGGACTGACTTACACTGTCTTTGTGTCTTTGTTTAGAAGCAGAGCGACACAGATGGATCCAGTTCTCAACCCTGTCGTCGCTGTGGTGGTGGGAAAGACTTTCGTTGTGACCTTTGTGGAAAAACTTTCAGTCATTCAAACACCCTAAAACTACATCAACGTAGACACACTGGAGACAAAATGAACTACTGCAAAGAATGTGGGAAAGGCTTCCCCACAAAACGTGACTTAAAACGACACGAACTCTTTCACAGTGGGGTCAAAAAGCATCTCTGTGATCAGTGTGGGTCATCCTACACCTCTGCAGGTGAGCTTAAAAGACACAAACACGTCCACACAGGAGAGAAACCATACAAGTGCAGACACTGTGACAAAAGCTTCTCACATTCAGCTAATCGTAACTGTCATGAACGGACACACATGGAAGGAAACTACAGCTGTGACCAGTGTGACAAGAGCTTCAGGAATTTCAGTTCATACTCCAAACACAAACGATCCCACGTTACTAATAAACTGTTTCACTGTTACCAATGTGCCAAAAAATTCACCACATTGTCTGCTCTGTGCAAACATCAGCGTGATCATGCAGGACTGAAATCACTCCCATCACAGTGAATCTGCAGAGACAGAAAGATCCTCGTCTGGGTTCAGGGTCAGACTTAAAACCCTTGAGATCAGGCTCCACAGAGTTCAGAGTGAATCTCCTGTAAAGATCTGATGAGGCAGCTATGAATGAAAATGTGCCTCTCGTTACATTTTAAGCTTTCTAAACTGTTCTACTGTAGTGTTGGTGTTGAGTGGTTAGCTTTGTTCCAGCAGTTGAATCAAAAAATCTGTTTCCTCTTATGTTTTTATTGAATGTATTTTGATCCATGTGTTTTTGTTGGGTGGTTTTTTTTTTTTTTTGTTCAGGTTGTTTGTGTTATGAAATCCTTCAACAGTTAAACCAAAATTTGAAATGTTAAATAAAGAAATAGTTTAATGACAAAGAGTTTGATCCATGATGTCATTTCCTGTATATCAAACCAAAAACTGACATGACAAATGTTCTCAGTGACACAGATGGAGGTTTATCAGAGGAGACTTGGCTGTTCTGACACTGAACAGGGTTCCTGCAGCTTACTGAAAATCCTGACCTGAAATTTATGAAAAAATAAGATCTTTAAAATCTTTTCTATTTTAACAAAGTTGCTGTAGGTATCAAAAATTCTGATTTGTGTTTGAGATATAAAAAGATTAATTTTGGAAAATGATCTTTTAAAGTTGTGGTTTGATTTGCAAATGCAGATTGAAAAATGTTGCCTGGACTGATGGGTCTCAACTTCTTGCTAGTAAGGGCAGTCTCCAAAACTGAGACTCGCGCTAAGAAACTGCCCCGGTCTTTATTTATACTTCTGTGTGTGTGTGTGTGTGTGTGTGTGTGTGTGTGTGTGTGTGTGTGTGTGTGTGTGTGTGTGTGTGTGTGTGTGTGTGTGTGTGTGTCCTGCTGACCAAAGGGTCATATAACATAAAAGCACAAAAGGAAACATCCTTGGTCAGGAAGAGGGTAGTCTCCCCCTCACCCTAGATGGTTCACCCTAGATGACATGGTGAGGAAGTCCAGCAGTTCATCTATATGTAAAGAAGCACTTAAACTAAAACAGACGTAACTACGTTAATCCTGCCGTAAAACAATAAGACAAGGTACGACCTCTCTCATGCTCCCAGGACGTGGGGGTGCATTCCTGGAGTGCACACCAAGCCTTTTGCAGCTTGCTAGAGATCACACATCCTATCACTACACAATTGATTATATGCCTCTAAGCATACATGGTTGAATATTTCCTAATACAAATAACTACATGCAGTATTCTACCATATGCGAACTTATATCACTAAAAGATTATACTGACTAATAAGTACAATTTTCCATTGACATATTGAGTATTTCTTCCTCAGTCAGCTTTCTCACTCACTATGTGTTAATAGAGCTCTCTGCATTGAATCATACTTGTTATTAATCTCTGTCTTCCACAGCATGTCTTTTCTCCTGTTTTCCTTCTCTCACCCCAACCGCCTGTGGCAGATGGCCGCCCCTCCCTGAGCCTGGTTCTGCCGGAGGTTTCTTCCTATTAAAAGGGAGGTTTTCCTTCCCACTGTCACCAAAGGGATTGTTGGGTTTTGTATGTATTATTGCAGGGCAGGGGGTCCACTACCTCCATGATCCAATCTGGAGCCACTAACCCTGAGGGTACATCTTTCACCATCTTACAAAGCTGGGATTGCAGCCATTCCCCAACTCTCTGTGAATGGTACTCATGGAATTTGATCTGTGGCTGTTGATCAATGGTAATGATTTGCATATTAATGATGAAGAAACTTATCTTACAGCTCATTGTTCATTCAGTGGGCTGTTTTCATCATTGTGCAAATGTAGTGTTTACTAGGTTTGGGAAACCTGCAGTCAGCTGAGATTGAAGAAGTCACTTGCAACACTGAAAACGCCACGTCCAGATGAACAGAATCAATTATTTTGGTACAAACAATTCACCACAAAAAAGACTCAATATTCAGAAATGCTTTAAACTGTGCAGTAAATATGTATGACAAACTCAAAACATTGTAATCTAAAACATACTGCAAAACAGTGCTGGCTCTCATTTCAGTGGGAGAAATGTTCATGGGCATGTGCAGCTAGAATTTTACTTTGGAGGAAATGGGGTCAATGCAGTTCTTAAGCATGTGTGCAAATGTCCGATGGATGGATGGAACTTTATTAATCCCTCGGGTCGGTTCCTCCGGGAAATTCAGTTTCCAGTAGCACAGCACCGACAGAAGTTGCATGTTACAGATACGCTAAGGGAAATGAGAGTAAGGATATAAGCACACAGCCCCACTCCACTGACGACTTGCTGTTGGCCAAAGCCCTCAACGACTTTTACTGCCGGTTTGATGAGACATCAAGCAGCCTTGACATCTCCACCTTCCCCAACAATAGAGACATCATCCCCCCACCTCCCCACTCCCACCAGCACAGAGCCATCACCACCATCAAAGACTTCACCCACAGGAGCCCCCTCCTCACTCCACAGCTATGAGGATCTCCCACTACAACCCTTCATATTCATGAAGCAGATGTGAGGAAGCAGTTTAACCCTTTAGACCTACCACAGAACCAAGTCTGCCTGAGCTTATCTTTATATTTTTACATGTTGTACTTCCATTTCTGGGAGCATTTCAAGTTGCTATACATCAATACAACCATTATATCCCACATTTTAATCATATGTATGCATTAAGTCAACAGTAACTACATAAATTGCAAAAGTGGTATTTTTACACACATTTCTAGTTAAAGAAATTTCAGAGGTTCATCCCTCAAAATTGTAAATGTAAAAAAGTTGCATGAAACAGTTTGTGTGCTTCCAACCAGACGAAATTAATTTTGAGTGTCTTCATAGTTTTATTTTTAAGATACACCAATTTGTTTATACTGCAGCCACCAATTTTGTAATTCTCATTTACATGACTTATTTAAACATTCTCCTCTTGAATGCAAAATTCTTAAAAACATCGTTTATTCTTTAAGAGTAAACAAATCTGAAAGCTGTTCCATCCTAAAAGAGTACAACAATGTGTAGTTTATGATGTTCTAAAGGTTTCAGCATCTTTTTGAATTTGTCACATGAGGAAAGGTATGAGTGAGCTTTCGTAACGTACCGTGAGTGATGCTCGTCAGCACACAAACCCAGAGTTTCTCTACAGCAGGGGTGTCAAACTCAACTGCACAGGGGGCCAAAACTCAAGGCACACTTTAGGTCGCAGGCCAAACAAGATAAAACATTTTTTGAACACACTTAAACAATTTTTTAAACATAAATATGAATAAAAACAGACGGGAATATTATTCCGGAAAAAAAATAAGCTTAAAAAATCAACTTTAACTTTATATATTTTGCTCTTCATAAAAATATATCCTGTCAAAATTATGCAAGTTAGAAATATGAACATGCTGCCAAAAACCCCAGATTAAATAAATGAAAGCATACACAAGGTTGGAGCCGCATGTAAAGAGCTGGGGCATTACTTCAGGAATGGAACTAATAAACTGTGCGGGCCATTCAGTGTCATACTTTGCCTTGAGGGTCCCATTACAGTGGAACTCCATCTGAATCTGCACAGGTGCAGTTTTCACGTAAATGGGTTGCGAAGCAGCTCGAAATTCTCTTTGTGTGCTTCAAAGTCACCAAAGCGCCGTGCGTACTCAGTGCGCAGTGCGCTCAGTTTATCAGCAAAGTGCGCCGACATGGTTCAACATTACTTGGCAACAGTGAAAGTGAGGCAAGTTGCACTGGTGCATTTGTGACAGCTTCACTTGAAATGCCTTCACCGCATCATACATGTCATGTTCATGAACTGACAGATTTCCTTGCTGAGCACAAAAACACTATTAAGAACTTTTCCCCAACTCAGCCAACGGACCTCTGTATGATAGGGAATGTCGGCAAACTCTGAATCTATTTCCCACATAAAAGACTGAAATTGACGGTGATTTAAACCTTCAGCTCAGATAAAATTTACGGTCGGCGTTACGGTGATCATTACATGCTCCATTTTAGGACTTTACCACGCAGCCTTTCCTGGTGTGTGATCTGCTGTTAACTCACCGGTACATTTCTCCTCCTGCATCTTTACTCTCATTCTGCCGACTTGTCCACTTTTTTTCACTGCACAACACCGGCGCTCCATCTGTTGTAAGTCCAACAAGTTTGTCCCAGGGCAGTTTCATGTCGGTTACACTTTGACATACGTTTTTAAAAACGTCTTTTCCTGTCGTTGTCCCGTGCTTCGATTTAATGTTCAATATTTCCTCTCCACTGATGAAGATGGCCAGCTGTGCAATGTCCATCATGTCTGTACGTTCATCACAGCAAGAGAGTATGCAATAAAGTTTTTGCTTCTTTCACAAAACTGTGTTCCTAAATCAGTGGCCATCTCACAAACCCGATCAGCAATCGTATTTCTCCTCAGGCTCACATTTGCCAAAATCTGCGTTTTGTCTGGATAGCATCGCACAGCTTCATCAGAGTGGTACCGGGCTGATTTGACTGTCTCCTCTGCTACAATAAAATTTGCTTTCACAACAGCTTCACCATGTGATTTACCAGTTTACTACCAATGTAAACTGCTGGTTTACCAGCAATGTCTGGAAACATACATTCAGTCTCCCACCGGTGCTGAAAGGCTCCATTTTCAGAAATAACTTTTTTCTTTGCCATTGTGAGGGGCTAGCTTCGCAATAACAGAAGTTTGACTTGATTGGCGCGGGAATGTTGCCAGGTAGCCTAACGTCTGGGAAAGAGGCTGCAGCGCTGCGTTACAGGATCTGTTGTTTGTGTGTTAATAGCACCTGATATCGTCGGGCCATGCATAACAGTAATTAAAAATAACCTATATAAAATGATCTCGCGGGCCTGATATGAACGCTGGGCCAGTTTGTGTGTGTCCAGTGAGAATTCAGTCAAAGTATTTAATTGGGGTGTGAAAAAATAAGCTGAACTCTACAGCTTGTGTGGTCTCCTGTGGCTTTAGGTGCTGACAAGCCTTCCAGCGGTTCTCCAGCATTTTCATTTACAGCCGTAAAATATCTCCACATGTTGCTCCTGTTTCTCTCTCTCTGCAGTCCAAATGGGTTTTCTGTGTGTAGCCGAGTCACGTGACGGCACAGTATCAAATCCGAGCAGGGCAGAAGAAGGGGGCGGAGCAAAGTGAGTCTGCCGCATAAGAAGAGGTGTTCGCACAGACAGCTGCTTCTTCATCCGCAGCGAGTAAGCATCGATCGTAAACCACTACCACCGTTTGGATCGATATCTGCATCATCTGCCCACCCTTGTCTCCTGGATCGTAGCTGAGATCAGTGTGAACCACGTGGGTCTCTGCTCCCTGATCTGTTTCCTGTGTTTGGAAAGAGTTGCAGCTTCATCGCGGAGTTTCTCTCGGTTTGTGGGCTCATCTAAAGGTAAGCACCGAGCTAACTTCAACACTAGATTTACTAACCCTTGAACCCAACACCTACTAAAATCACTGAGTTTATTTTCTGGTGCAAGTCCCGAGGTGTTAATCACCCCTGCTGAGATTTTTACAAGTCATGTGCTCGATTCTCCTGCTTTTGTTGCGCAAACCACCCATTGTCTTTGAGGCCTGCCACATTTGCTTTCGCACACTGTAACTTGCGGTGGAGATGAAGCCAGCCGCGGAGGTGTGCGGGTGGATAGCGAATGAGCAACAGTTTCTGACTTTCCAAAAGTACTCATTTATTTAGAATATGAAAAATAAAAGTGCTACCTCTACCACACATTAGTCGAGAGCATACTAGTACGCAAACTGTAAGCTGTACATCTCCGTGTCTCCTGATGACACCAGACCAAAGGATGCCCTTTTTAACTGTATTCTAGATATAAGATCTTGGATGGCAGAAAACCTTTTACAGCTTAACCAGGACAAAACTGAAGTTTTAATCGTCGGTCCTGAGGCTCAGAGAGAGAAACTCTTGTCTAAATTAGAGGCATTTTCACTATGTCCTTCGCTACAAGTGAAAAACCTGGGTGTTATTTTTGACTCTGAGCTTGGTTTTATCCCACATATTAAACATGTAACCAAAATTGGATTTTATCATCTAAAAAATATAGCCAGAGTCCGCCCTATTCTCTCTCAGGCCAACACGGAGATGCTGATGCATGCTTTTATTACCAGTCGCATTGATTACTGTAATGCCCTGCTCTCTGGTCTCCCCAAAAAGAATATTTCACCTTTACAACTTTTGCAAAACTCTGCAGCTCGTGTGCTGACGAAGACCAGAGGGCGGGCCCACATTACACCGGTTTTAGAATCGCTGCACTGGCTCCCCGTGTGTTTCAGGATCGATTTTAAAGTTCTTTTACTGGTTTTTAAATGTCTTAATGGTCTCGGGCCTTCTTATCTCTCAGATCTGCTTTTACCATACGAACCCTCGCGGACCCTGAGGTCCTCTGGTGCTGGCCTTTTGATCGTTCCTAAAGTCAGGACACATACTCACGGAGAGGCAGCTTTTCAGTGGTACGGTCCTCGTCTGTGGAACAGCCTGCCGGAGGAGCTCAGGGCCGCAGAGAACATACATGTTTTTAAGAACAGGCTCAAGACCCACCTTTTTAATTTAGCTTTTACCTAACGTTTATTTATTTTATGCTTATTTATTCTATCCTGTTATTCTATTATTAATTTAGGCTTTACCTAATATTTATTGATTTTATTCTTATTCATTTTTTAATCTTCTTACTCTATTTATATTTATATTGTATCCCGTTCTTATTTATTTTATCGTTTTATCCTGTATATATCCTATTGTCATATCTCCAGTGTTTCCTCGGAGGGGGCTCTCTGCACCGGGGCTGTGATCGACCGTGGCTGCTGGGGCTCTGGGGGTCCTCTCAGCCTGGCTGGGGGGCTTCTTTGCCTCCCTCCTGCTGTGTGCCCAGCCTGGAGGCTGCGGTCTGTGACCGGCTCCCGGTGCAGACGGCTCCCTGTGATAGTGTTTCCTCACCGGGCTCATGTGAACCCAGCCCAATTTTACTCTTTAAGTGTGTGTGTGTGTGGGGGGGGGAGAAATGTGTGTATTCACATCATTTATGTTAATGAGAGTGTGGGGAGTGAGTTAGAGGGTGGGGTGGGCTGCTTTTAACTATGTAAAGCACTTTGTGCTACATTGTGCTTTATAAATAAAGACTGATTGATTGAAACACACGGGAGCATCCATTACAGGGAGAGTGCGAAGTTGTTCAGCCGCTGGTTTCCTCTTTCTGGCGCAAAGTGGGCCAAACATAAAGAAGAGAGACGGACTCGCGACAGAAAAGCTGATCATTAAGCAGTTTCATGATTGAAGTAGCAACAGCAGAGGGAGAGAGAGAGGCAGTCGCTCCATATATCGGTTGTTAAGCTTAACGTGGGAATGCTTTACAAACCATCAAAGATGAACTTATACACTAGCTTTACGTCTCTCTCAAATCATTGTTAGAAGTCCAGTCAAACAATGATTTATTGATTACACGTACGCGGGAGAGATCTGCAGCGCCACTCAACAAGGAAGCAGACATCACACTATTTTTGTATATTAAGGTCCAGCCTCACAATACGTTAGCAGATAGGGCTGGGCCATATTATACCGTTCACGGTAATACCGGTATAATGTTAGGCAACGATAGGAAAATGAAATATCGCGACAGAATGGGAGTAAAACGCTCATGCGCAGTGCCTTTGTTTTCATATGCACATGGCCGATTGTTGAGTGAAACAGATGAACCAGAATTGGTTTGTAAAAATGGTGCAACTTCCGTGATGTGGAACTGGTTTGGTGTTTGTCCGTCAGATACACGACAAAGAAAATTTTTTTTGCAGAACATGCAAGCGGCCGTTGTTATTGTCGTATTTGTCGGACTAAGATGCTCTTAAATCTGGGAGTAATCTGGGTCCTAAACTCTGTACGCTTCAGGTCAAACAAACACTGCAGCATCACTGAGAGTTAAAAACTGTCTAAATTCGTTCATCTTTAATAAAACGATCAGCATTGCTGCTTTACCAGGTGTAACTATAAAGTTCTTATAAACTTCCAGCCATCCATGAAAACAAAAGTTATTACATTTAACGGAGTTAGAAGTTAGCAGGAAGCTAGCGGAAGTTAGCTCGCTAGTTTCGCTAGTTACCTAAGCATGATATTGCACGTTCTGACTGAGAGATTTCTGAAAAAATTCAAACGTACAGCTCGGCTATCACTTCCAACATAAATGAAGACAGGAAACTAAATAGCAGTGCCTTATAATCCCGTGCACCTTATGGTCCGAAAAATGCGTACTGCACACTGCAGTTTAATGTTGCAAAGCACCTCTTTTTAACTTCAGTGGATATTATACATGGTTATGCTCAGGATATGTCAGCCCATTTCTACTGGAAATGCCTTTTGGTTAAACTTTCAGCAAGGAATTTGCATTTGCACTGTTACATTTTTATAAAGCTTTAATGTACATAAAAACCAGCTTCTTGTTTAAGTGAAAATAAAAGGAAGGTTGTCTTTTTGCACTAGTAATGTTGTGGAGTTGTAGTTTGTCTCGCATCAATTATATCGTCAGTTATATTGTTATCGCAAATTTTCAAATATATATCGTGATAAATATTTTTGGCCATATCGCCCTGCTCTATTAGCAGATATAATATACACCAGTTACAGTTAGAAACAGTTAGACACATTTCCTTTTTTAACTCTCTTGACTTCTATAACAATTAAAAACCCTCTTCACGTCTCACACTCTGTGTGTTTCCTGCCGTTATTTTCTCCTCATACATGTCTCTGAAACATCCTGTGCTCATCTCACTGAACAGGTGTACGGGCACTTTGCAGGCCAAATGTCTCTAATCTTTGCCCTAGAAACAAGTCTAATATTTATCTTTGTCTGGAAGCGTGTTTGCATTGACCCTCAAAAGACTCAATGCCATCTCTCATGAGCACATTTGCAATGTGTGTATGAAAATGAGTATAACTACTTATTTAACAAAAGCTTTGCACAAAGTACCACTAATAAAAGCCCGGTTAGAAGAATGTGTTTCCCACAACTCACTGCCTCTGTTTGTATCTCTGTCACTGCAGGACCAACGTGGAGCGAGAAGTCAGCGCTCTCAGGAGGCCGACAAACCTCACAGAAGAAAGAGAGAGAAAAAACACAGCTGTGACTAGTGTGGGATGGGTTTTACCGTAAAATCTTCCCTAAAAATGCATCAGGTCATCCACACTGGAGAGGGACCGTTCAGCTGTGATGAGTGTGGAAGGTCTTTTACCAAGTCTGGAAACTTAAAAACACACCAACTCACCCACACTGGAGAGAGACCGTTCAGCTGTGGAGACTGTGGAAAGTCTTTTATGCATGCTTCACACTTAAAAAGACACAAACTGATCCACAGTGGAGAGAGACGGTTCAGCTGTGGAGACTGTGGAAAGTCTTTTACCCACTCTGGACACTTAAAAACACACCAACTCATCCACACTGGAGAGAGACCGTTCAGCTGTGGAGACTGTGGAAAGTCTTTTACCCACTCTGGAAACTTAAAAACACACCAGGCCATCCACACTGGAGAGAGACCGTTCAGCTGTGGAGACTGTGGAAAGTCTTTTACTCAGTCTGGAAACTTAAAAACACACCAGGCCATCCACACTGGAGAGAGACCGTTCAGCTGTGGAGACTGTGGAAAGTCTTTTACTGTGTCTGGAAGCTTAAGAAGCCACCAACTCATCCACACTGGAGAGAGACCATTCAGCTGTGGAGACTGTGGAAAGTCTTTTACTCAGTCTGGAAGCTTAAAAACACACCAACTCATCCACACTGGAGAGAGACCGTTCAAGTGTGATATTTGTGGAAGGTCTTTTTCCTCAGCTTCATACTTAAAAACACACCAGTTCATCCACAGTGGAGTTAAAGCGTACAGCTGTGATCAGTGTGGCAGAGCTTTTACTCAGCGTAGGAGCTTACAGAGTCATCTAGTTACCCACTCTGGAATTAAAGCATACAGCTGTGACATTTGTGGAAAAACCTTCAGCCTGAAACAGAACCGAAATATACACCTACGCATTCACACCAGACATGATGTGTACAGCTGTGATCAGTGTGGTAAACTATGTTTATCAGGCACACACTTACAACAACACATGTTTACCCACTCTGAGGAGACACCTTATAAATGTGACTTGTGTGCGAAGACTTTTAAATCTCCACGTTACCTGAAAGCACACCAAAAGATCCACACCAGAAAGACTCTACAAGTGCAGTTACTGTGAGGTATGTTTATATTTTTATCTTGTCAACCCGACTGTTTGAAACAACTTCTGTTAGCATGTTAGCAATTTTACTGCATGGAAAAACACCTCTGAATGATTATTCAGACTCTAATCACAGGTTTTTAGTGATAGTGTTTGAGAATTGTATTATTGTTATTGTAGCATTAAACTAGTATTAATTTAATGGTTTTACTCTTATCGTTTTTATAGCAATTTAAATTGAGCCGAGTGTGATAATGTAAACAGTAAAATGTAATTGGACTTTGGCAGAGATGCTCTTTATTTCAGGCGATGTTCAGGATGAAAATGTTGAAGGACTGACTTACACTGTGTTTGTGTCTTTGTTTAGAAGCAGAGTGACACAGATGGATCCAGTTCTCAACCCTGTCATCATTATGGGAAAGACTTTTTTGTGACCTTTGTGGAAAAACTTTCAGTCATCAAAAGACCCTAAAAATACATCAACATAGACACACTGGAGACAAAATGAACTACTGTAAAGAATGCGGGAGAGGCTTCACCACTTCAAAGGACTTCAAACAATATGAACTCCTTCACAGTGGGGTTAAAAAGCACGTCTCCGATCAGTGTTGGTCATCCTTCATCAGTGCTCATCAGCTTCAAAAGGGAGTCCACACATGAGAGAAACCATACAAGTGCAGACACTGTGACAGAGTTCAGGTAGAGTCCCCTGTAAAGATCTGATGAGGCAGCTATGAATGAAAATGTGCCTCGTTACATTTTAAGCTTTCTAAACTGTTCTACTGTAGTGTTCATGTTGAGTGGTTAGCTTTGTTCCAGCAGTTGAATCAAAAAATCTGTTTCCTGTTATCATGTTTTTAATGAATGCATCGATCCATGTTTTCTGCAGTTCTTTTTCAGCTTGTTCGTTATGAGATCCTGCAACAGTTAAACCAAAATTTTACATGTTAAATAAAGAAATTGTTTACTGACAAAGAGTTTGAGCCATGATGTCATTTCCTGTATATCAGAGCAACACCTGAAGTTACCAATGTTTAAAGTCATAGTCAAATTATGTGTCAGCATGACCTTATGAAAACTGCTTGGCAATCCTTCACTGTGTTATCTGCTAACTGTTAGGGTGTAGAAGGATGAAACTCCCAGGATGACCAGTGGCAGGACCTTCCTGATGCAGAGAGTTGTATAAAGGAGTATAAAGGAGAAGCTGAGGCATCCCAAAGTTAAAGCTGGCATAACTGAACTTTAATGTTTGATGTGTGTTGTGGTTCTCTTGCGCGCAGTAATTAATAGCTTGAACACAGCAGAGCTTGATATAAAGACCTGGGTGACAACTAGCTTTCTGCTCCTGATTATACGTGGCCCTAAAATACCTAGAAATGTGGTATCTAACCAGATACTTGCTCTGGATGGCATTACCTTGGCCTCCAGTAACACCTTGGAGTAATATTTGACCAGGACATTAAACAAATATTTAGGGCTGTGTGATAGACCAAGTTGAAAAAGCAGGAGTCACAGGAATTATTAGAAAAACAGGGTTTTTATTCATTTAACCCAAAAATTATATTTACAAAAGTAATTAATGTTGAGCTCATAAAAAAGGTCAAAGAAACAAAACTGAACTCAGGCAAAGAACTGCAAACTTAACAAACCAAATGACTGCACAAAGAAATATAACTGACCTAAACATGAAATGGCACAGAAGGGTATATATAAAGTCTGATCAGACCACTATGACACACGAGGAGTAACTAAACAAACCACAATTGTAAACAACAAACATGGCAGTAGTCTGGTTTGTTAGTAAACTAAAAACCAAAGAAGGAAGTAAAAACTACTAAAGCCTAAACTCAAACATTAAGTACAAATACTTTGTTTTAAAAGTAGAATGGGAGGCAGAGCCTTCAGTTTTCAGGCGCCTCTTCTGTGGAACCAGCTTCCAGTTTGGATTCATGAGACAGACACTATCTCTACTTTTAAGATTAGGCTTAAAACTTTCCTTTTTGCTAAAGCAGGCTGCCGGGGATTCCCATGATGCATTGAGTTTTTCCTTTCCAGTCACCTTTCTCACTCACTATGTGTTAATAGACCTCTATACATTGAATCATATCTGTTATTAATCTCTCTCTTCCACAGCATGTCTTTATCCTGTTTTCCTTCTCTCACCCCAACCGGTCGCAGCAGATGGCCCCGCCCCTCCCTGAGCCTGGTTCTGCCGGAGGTTTCTTCCTGTTAAAAGGGAGTTTTACCTTCCCACTGTCGCCAAAGTGCTTGCTAATAGGGGGTCATATGATTGTTGGGCTTTTCTCTGTATCTACTGTACAATATAAAGTGCCTTGAGGCAACTTTTGTTGTGATTTGGCGCTATATAGATAAAAATTGAATTGACTTGGTTCTTTAGTAGGTCTAGAGGGGTTAAACTGCGTCCTCACATCTGCTTCATGAATATGAAGGGCTGTAGTGGGAGAAGGTGGTTTGAAATTCTCATAGGTGTGAAGTGAGGAGGGGGCTCCTGTGGGTGATGTCTTTGATAGCATCGATGGCTCTGTCGTGGGGGGAGCGGGGAAGGTGGGGGGGTGGGGAGTGACCAAAGTGTATCTATTGTTGGGGAAGTCTCTATTGAGGTGTGAAAGCCGCTTGATGGATCATCAAACCGACAGTAAAAGTCGTTGAGGGTGTTGGCCAACAGCAAGTCGTCAGTGGAGTGGGGCTGTGTGCTTCCTGAAGTGAAAATCTGGCATTTAAACATAAATAGGAAAAACTCGCTCACAGCTGACTAATGAACATTTGCATGCATGCTTAAGAACTGCATTGACCCCATTTCACCCAAGTAGGGATGGGTACCGGTATCCGGTGCCATGATGGCACCAGTTCTGTCATAAACGGTAGTAACCAGACCGAAAAGCAGCGCACATTTCGGTGCTTTTTTTCCCTGAGATGTCATACACTTTGAATTCTAGCCAATCATTTTATGTTTCTGAGGACAGTAGGCGGGTCCAGGTACGTACGTTCTTTTAGAGCAGAGCTACAGATTAAAAATGCCCAAGGCAAAGCGGTCTAAAGTCTGGCTGTACTTCACAGCAAAGTATGCAAATTCAGCAGCCTGCAACAAGTGCTTTAAGCTGATACTGTGATACTGTCAAAGGAGGTAACACCTCGAATCCGATGAAACACCTGGCGACACATAGCATTTTTTTTAAAAGCCGAGAAATGCACCGTATTTGATAGCTTGCTGTGAGACCTCACACCGAGCACATCTACTGCGGGTGGATTGCCTGTTATCGGACCCGGAGTTAGCAACATCCCCCAAAAACCCGAAGAATAGAGTCCTGGCCCCTAGCCCTGCCAGTGTAGCAGAAATGATGAGGATGATGATGGCAGCAGCAGCCGTTCTTCTCTGCGTGAGTAGCTTAATGTTGTTCGTGTATAATTTACGTTGAGTACTCTAGCCACGTTATTAAATTAATGCATGTAAGGTGAACTAGCAAACACAGTTGTTGTTACATGCAGCTGTCTTCTTGTTTGTCGATACCCATCCCTACACCCAAGGTTTAAAATTCTGCCTGCAAATGTCAGAGGTGTACTCGTCTGTGTTCATATTTTCTCCAGCATACGGGGGATTCCCATCATAATGAGTCTTTTGGTAAAAGATGATAAAGAACCTAATCAAAATTTTCCATCCAAATTCCCTCCATCTTTGTGAGGTAGTGCATTTCCATTGTTGTTTCCATATTTGAGTCCATTCATCCTGTGTTATGCACACTAGTAGTAGTAGTAGTAGTAATAGTAATCCAGTCTAGAAGTAATAAATTAATGAACAGCATCACTCTGAGACGGGATATTTTGAGATGTTTAGAGATATTGCGCATATGAAATAAAGCAGCTCTACATATTTGTATAATGTCCTGGTCAAATATTACTCCAAGATTCTGACAGTGCTACTGGAGGCCACGGTAATTCCATCCAGAGCAAGTATCTGTTTAGATATTATATTTCTAGGAATTCCAGGGCCACGTACAATCAGCAGCAGAAAGTTAGACATCACCCAGGTCTTTATATCTTTAAAACATTTCAGCAATTTAATTAATTGGTGTGTGTTACCTGGTTTTATGGATAGACAAAGCTCAGTGTCATCTGCATACCATCTACTGCAGGGGTCCCCAGTCTTAGTCCAGTGTCCCTGCAGGTTTTAGATCGCACCCTGGGTCAACACACCTGTATCACATGATTAGCTCATTACCAGGCCTCTGGAAAACTTCGGCTGTGTCCCAATTAAGAGACCGCTCGCTTGAAGTACGCGCACTACGTACGGTGCGTACTATAAGTACGAGAAGTGGGGAAGTCAGAGGCTTGTGAAATGGGACGTTCTAGCCTTCATCGCGCTGTTCGGGTTGCCTAGCAACCATGATACTAACCACGAGAAACGTTACATACAGCTTTGTTTGACAGAAATGAAGGCGAAAAAAAATGTTTTGTTGGTCATTCATTTTTGTCATGACATCACTCTGATTAGTTGAGTATCTGAGGCTGAGACCACGGGACTGTAAAACATGATTGTTGGGCTTCATTTCTGTGCTGAACTGTCATTTAAGATTAGTTAGTAATAACAATTAGCTCACGTTGTTCATGAGACTGAAATCATCTCACTGTTGGGGAGAGAGAGGGGGAGCGAGAGAGCGAGAGAGGGAGAAGAAAGTATACAAACACATAACATCCTTATAGAATATGATGTTACACTATAGATCACATATAAACAATTACAGCAATATGATGCAACAAACACAGCAGCTACTGATCCAAAATACTCAAAGCTTCATAGAACTGAAACAAACATTTATTTTTAGCTCCATTCTGCTGCTGATACAGACTTTAGGTTTCTGAACATTAAACTTGTTGCTGCCTTTCATAGTGTGTAACTTGAAGGCCCTGAGTACTTTCTCCCACACTGAAAACACTGGGATGATAAAATTATTTGAACATTACCTAATAAGACTGATTCAGGACAGACAGTTATGTTAAACTTTCCTAGCAGTCCTTCACAAACAGGGAACACTCTGTCTATTCTCTCCATCTGTCAGCTGCTGCTAGCTCTTCCTCCTCCTCTTCCTCACACACTGCTGAGTTTGTCCTGGTGGGATCATCAGGGGTGCAAAGCCTCACAGATGATGTGCAGCAGTGGGTCCCTCAGTCTGTCCTCACTCTGGACACTTGCAGTTGTCACACATGGAAATCAAATGTGTGATAAGCTGCAGGATTCAAACACAAGTGTAACATATAAACACATGTTCATACTTTTATTCCACAATCAGAAAGAAACGGAGAGAGAGTGCAGGACAGACAGACAGGTGACAGTCTCAGGTGTACACACTGCTACAAAACAGGAGGATTTAGTGTTTGTGTTATTACGAGTGTAAACAAGAAGAGTTCCAGATGGTGCAGTGGACACATGTGTGACTGCTGTGATTAAAGCATCTTTCTTTCAGCTTAACGAGTGAACCGTCAGCTCGTTCAAACACACGTTAAAGTCCGTTTGGCTCGACACCACCGAACAGAGGCAGCAATATAACACAGCTAACATTAACAGTGCAGTGGATCCTGCTTGTGCCGTGATATTCAGGACTGCAAACCGAGCAGCATCACTGACTTTCAGCTTGTTGTGTTTGTGGATATATGACTGACTTTAATTATCCACAAAATCATCAGATTCTCTGTAAGATTAAGGTCAGCTATTGAACGGCGTATATTTTAAAGTAAAGGCTTTAAAACCAAGTAAATGCTGAAAGTACAAACATGACTAATGCCACATAACTTTGCCGACATGTGGCCAACAGTAATGTTTTAATGTTCTTCATTATTAAACATTTGCACATAAATAAGTGATATATTATTCAGTACTTACTTTTATCAGTTTACTCCTTGGCCGCTCCGCTTCTGCCGTCTGCGGCAAAATTATCCACACCGACTGCCATGCTATGAATTGTGGGATATATTGGGCCACGAAGTCTACACCGCCACAGCCTTAAATTTCAGGGAAGTGAAGGACGCATTTGAGGGCCGCATTTCGAGCAGCCTTTGAATTGGGACAGCCTTCATCGCGTCGCTGTGATGTAATCGGCCTTAAAATGCGGCCTTTAAGGCTGCAGACCCTGAATTGTGATACAACCTCAGTGAGAGAGAAAGGTGACTGAGAAAGAAATATTCAATGCATCATGGGAAACCCCCAGCAGCAACCACCTATTGCAGCATACCTAAGGGAAGATTCAGGGTAGCCTGTCTAGCCATAACTATATGTTTTAGTAAAAGGGAAAGTTAAGCCTAAACTTAAAAGTAGACAAAGTGTCTGCCGCATCAATTCCAACTGGGAGACAGAGGGGCCAAAAAACTGACGTCTCTACCTCCCATTCTACTTTTAAATACTAAAGGAACAAGAAGTAAGCGCTGTCAGTATTCTTGCTGCAGCAATTTTAGATTAACTGAAGGTGTCTCAGCGAGTTTTTCGGACATCCTGATAGTAGCAAATTACAGTAGTCCAGTCTAGAAATAATAAATGCATGGAGTAGTTTTTGAGTGTCACTTTCACAGGATACTCCCAGAAGATGGAAGAACAGCTCTCAGCCAACGACCCAGCGTCAGTGTGGAGGGGCCTGCAGGAAATCACCAGCTACAGACGCCCCCCACCCACTGTTGAAGCAAACAAAGACCTCGCCAACGAGTTAAACACATTCTACTGCAGGTTTGAGACGGACCGACTCCCACGCCTCACCCTCCCCTCCCCAGGGACACTACTTCAGACACTGACCCCCAACACACCTTCCATCTCTCCCCCCTTCACCCTCACCCACCCCATTCCAGTCTCAACGACCAAGTGAGGCTGGGGGAGATCACCTCTGAAACTCGGTCCCTAAGATTCACATCATGACGTCCAGCCGAAAAATCAGCTGTCATTTCAATATAGACCAACAACTTCTGAAGAGAGGCAGTGCCAACAAAGGAAACTCTGAAACTGAGCAACTCAAACCACAACTTTAAAAGATTATTTTCCAAAATTAATCTTTTTTATACACACAAACACAAATCAGAATGTTTAATACCAACAGCAACTTTGTTAAAAAAACTTAAAAGATTTTAAAGATGATCTTATTTTTTCATAAATTTCAGGTCAGGATTTTCAGTAAGCTGCAGGAACCCTGTTTAGTGTCAGAACAGCCAAGTCTCCTCTGATAAACCTCCATCTGTGTCACTGAGAACATTTGTCACGTCAGTTTTTGGTTTGATATACAGGAAATGACATCATGGGTCAAACTCTTTGTCATTAAACCATTTCTTTATTTAACATTTCAAATTTGTTTTAACTGTTGAAGGATTTCATAACACAAACAACCTGAACACAAAAAAAAAAAAAAAAAAAAACACCCAACAAAAACACATGGATCAAAATACATTCAATAAAAACATAAGAGGAAACAGATTTTTTGATTCAACTGCTGGAACAAAGCTAACCACTCAACACCAACACTACAGTAGAACAGTTTAGAAAGCTTAAAATGTAACAAGAGGCACATTTTCATTCATAGCTGCCTCATCAGATCTTTACAGGAGATTCACTGTGAACTCTGTGGAGCCTGATCTCAAGGGGTTTAAGTCTGACCCTGAAACCAGACGAGGATCTTTCTGTCTCTGCAGATTCACAGAGATGGGAGTGATTTCAGTCCTGCATGATCACGCTGATGTTTGCACAGAGCAGACAATGTGGTGAATTTTTTGGCACATTGGTAACAGTGAAAGAGTTTATTAGTAACGTGGGATCGTTTGTGTTTGGAGTATGAACTGAAATTCCTGAAGCTCTTGTCACACTGGTCACAGCTGTAGTTTGCTTCCATGTGTGTACGTTCATGATAGTTACGATTAGTTGATTGTGAGAAGCTTTTGTCACAGTGTCTGCACTTGTATGGTTTCTCTCCTGTGTGGACTAATTTGTGTTTTTTAAGGTGAGTTGCAGTGGTGAAGGATGACCCACACTGATCACAGACGTGCTTTCTAACCCCACTGTGATAGAGTTCGTGTTGTTTTAACTCACTTGTTGTGGGGAAGCCTCTCCCACATTCTTTACAGTAGTTCATTTTGTCTCCAGTGTGTCTACGTTGATGTCTTTTTAGGGTGATTTGATGTCTGAAACTTTTCCCACAAAGGTCACAACGAAAGTCTTTCCCACCACCACAGTGATGACAGGGTTGAGAACTGGATCCATCTGTGTCGCTCTGCTTCTAAACAAAGACACAAAGACAGTGTAAGTCAGTCCTTCAATATTTTTATTGCTAACGTCACCTGAAAATGACAAAAAACAAAACATCATCTGTGTCAACATCCAGGACTAAGACAAGACATAAAATAACATCCATTTACTTTTTGCATTATAATACTCAGCTTAATGTGTTGCAAAAACTATAATAGAAACAATACTACAATAACACTAATATAATTCTCAACTGCTACCACTAAAGTACTGTAATTCAAATCTGAATAATCACTCAGAGCTGCTTTTCAATGCAGCAGAAATGCTAACACGTTGCTAACAGATGTTTCAGAGAGTCTGACTAAAAGCACAACATAAAAATAAAAATACATACCTCACAGTAACTGCACTTGGAGAGTGTCTTTCTGGTGTGGATCTGTTGGTGATCTTTCAGGTAATATGGAGTTTTAAAAGTCTTCTCACACAGGTCACATTTATAAGGTCTCTCCTCGGAGTGGGTAATAATATGGTTTTGTAAGTTTGTGTTTGTAGCAAACTCTTTGCCACACTGACCACAACAGTACACATCATGTCTGGTGTGAATGCGTAGGTGTCTGTTTCGGGTCCCTAGCCGGCTGAAAGTTTTTCCACAAATGTCACAGCTGTATGCCTTAATTCCAGAGTGGGAAACTAGATGACTCTGTAAGCTGCTACGCTGAGTAAAAGCTCTGCCACACTGATCACAGCTGTAGGCTTTAACTCCACTGTGGATGACTTGGTGTTTTTTTAGACCATTCTTCCGAGAAAAAGTCTGTCCACACTCGTCACAGCTGAACGGTCTCTCTCCAGTGTGGATGACCTGATGGTTTTGTAGTGAAGCCTTCCTAAGAAAATCCTTCCCACACTCGTCACAGCTGTACACTTTAACTCCACTGTGGACGAGTTGGTGTTTTTTTAGACTACCCTTCCAGGAAAAACTCTTTCCACACTCGTCACAGCTATACGCTTTAACCCCACTGTGGATGCGTTTATGATATTCCAAGCTATCCTTCCGAGAAAAACACTTCCCACACTCATCACAGATGTACGCTTTAACTCCACTATGGATGAGCTGGTGTGTTTTTAGGTGTGCATGTTGGCTAAAATCCTTTCCACACTCATCACAGCTGTATGGTTTAACGCCACTGTGGAGGAATTGGTGTGTTTTTAAGCTTCCAGAGTGGGTAAAAGACTTTCCACACTTGTCACAGCTGAACGGTCTCTCTCCAGTGTGGATGAGTTGGTGGGTTTTTAGTGAATCCTTCTTAGTAAAATCTTTCCCACACTCGTCACAGCTGTATTTCTTCTCCCCCTTTCTTCTGTGAGGTTTGTCGGCCTCCTGAGAGCGCTGACTTCTCGCTCCATGTTGGTCCTGCAGTGACAGAGATACAAACACAGGCAGTGAGTGAAATGTAGGGCTGGGCATCATCACTGATTTCGATTCGGGGAAATTTTGCCTCAGACAATCAGAAATATTAGAATTCTGATCACTATGTACTTATCCATATTTTATATTTCTAAAATGAAAGCTGACATGTGTGAGACTTCATCAGAGGTGTAAGCATCACAGCAGATGACTTTGTGTCAAAGTAACTGAGGATAAAACAGAAAAACATGAAGGAGAATTTTCTGGCCTGGGTTTAAAAATATTCTGCAGTGGATCAAACACGAAAGAAAACCATTAATCAACAAATGAACATTACCTGATGCTGCTGAAGTGAAGCAAAGCAAAGTTACAGAGGTTTTATTACAGACACAGCTCAGCTAACCATTTTGAAATTTTGCATAATTTCAAAAACTTTACATTTGTTCTGTATTGAACAGCAGAAATGAGGCTTTGTAGCTGGGAGTGAAAAAAAAAGAGAAACAAACAAACAAAACAATAACAAAAAAGAAACAGCACCCGACAGCGCTGTAAACAACAGTCTTCTTTTGCTGCTGGTTCAGTCAGTTTTGTTTGGAGAGTGACAAAACCTGCAGCTTCAGAATCTAGCGCCAAGAAAGATGTAAACATAAAGGAACTGAGAACGCATCAGAATCAGTGAGCAGCCGGCTTTCAGCCCCGACGGCACGGACGTCTTTGTGCAGAATCCGTGCACATGCTCTCATTTACTGTTTTAGCCGTTTGGTGGTTGTTGAAATTTTCCGAGGTTTAACCTGAGATTCTGGCGTTTTGGGCAAAATTAATTTATATTTAAAAATCAAGTCAGGATTTTAATGAATTGATATCATGTTATCCAAGCTACAATAAATTTTAATCGATAATCAAAACCCAGTGAAATGCAGTCGTGGAACAAACTGTCATTACTTGAAGCTTTTCAACACAGTCCTCTTTGGTGACATCTGCTGGTCAAAATATGAAGAGCAGCTTGAATCTACAAATTATAATGAAGCGCTTTATTATGTTTAGTATCATGTGACAGTTCTGTCTGATATCAGGCTACTGTTGTGTTGCTTTGCACATGTATTTTCTGTGTGATTAAAAAGGATTTGAAATTTCATTAATAAATAATTTTGATGAATATCCTTATTTAAACATGTGCTGTGGTGTGGTTTCTCTTTGCTTGTGACTTCTTGATGTTTGTAAACATAATAGATATAAAATAAAATAAAAACATACTACATAATAATATACAACACAGTCATATAACAGGTTGGGAGGATGAGAGTTTTAGACGTGACTGATTATTTGGTGAAACTCTGATATTTTCCTCACCTCCTGTGTTGAGCTCATTGTTTCCTCTGTAGTGACTCAGCTGAGTCCAGATGGCTGAAAATGTTCCTCTGCTGCTCCGTCAGACTCTTCTCCTCCTGCTGATCAGCTGGGACACAAAACAGATCTTTGTTAGGCTCCACACTGCACTGAAGAGTCAAAGTGTCTCATATGTTCATCTGACAACACAAAGTACAAATTTCACTCTGATTTCTTGTAGAAATCTTGTGAGACGTGTTGTGCTGCAAAGTGAGGAAACTCTCTCACTCACTTATACTTCAGGAGGAACTTTGTGACATTGGCTCTAATATTCTAAGCAGCCCTTTACTACGACAGGGCCAGAAAGTCCTATTTGAAGGTTTGGGAGAAGGACCATGTTAAAGGTGGATTGGGGTTTATACACTTTGTTATGATACAGGTAAGGCTGTAAGAGCCTGAGAAGGTGTCCTGAATGAACCTCTAAAACCAGTTTTCAGCTAACGACTCTGCTTCAGTCTGGAAAACAGCAACTACAAGTTTAAAGACTCCATCAACAATTCACACCCAGCAACAGCCTGAACAGCTCCTCCTGTGGTTTCCACAAACAGGGACAGACCTGTTACTCCCCCACCCCCCACTTTCAACTCCTTCAGCCCCCCAGTCCCACCTACATAGTGTCTGAAACTAGCACCACTGAAGGAACAATGGGCTGGGAGGTCAGTTCCTTGACCATTAATATGCAAATTCTCATGACCATGTGATTGCAGCCATTCCCCAAACTCTTCGTGAAAGGTACTCATGGCCATTGATCAATGAGCTTCTATCAGTGAAAAGACTTTTCTGCTCCAACTTCTCCCAGCGTGCTGAGCCAATGATTAGTTGGTGTTTTTCTCCAAACACTCTCTCACTCTTCTCTCAACGTGTTCACAATAAACTGTGAACAGACACCGAGGAGAGCAGCAGAAGACCTCATTCAGGAGCTAAACTCAACATGAACTGAACTCACAGTAAAGTTAGCTCGGTGCTTACCTTTAGATGAGCCCACAAACCGAGAGAAACTCCGCGATGAAGCTGGAACTCTTTCCAAACACAGGAAACAGATCAGGGAGCAGAGACCCACGTGGTTCACGCTGATCTCAGCTACGATCCAGGAGACAAGGGTGGGCAGATCGATGCAGATATCGATCAGGACATTGGTAGTGGTTTATGATCGATACTTTACGTTCGTCTCACTCGTCTAAGTTTAGAACTTTACTCTCTTTGGATGAAAAAGCAGCTCTGTCTGTGCAAACACCGCTTCTTATGCTGCAGACTCACTTTGCTCCACCCCCTTCTTTCTGCCCTGCTGGGATTTGTTACTGTGCTGGCACGTGACTCAGCTACGCACAAAAAACCGCATTTGAGCTGCAGAGAGTAGTGATGGGATTTCCGGCTCTTTCTACAGAGCCGGCTCTTTCGGCTCGACTCACTAAAAAGAGCCGGGTCTTTCGGCTCCGAACTGGCTCTTCAGGTTGTTTTGTTGCTTTAATTAATTTATCTTTAACAATAATATAAAATTATGCAATTTGAATTACTAATGTAAAAAAAGTGGTTTTATTTATATATGTTTATATATGGCCCCTAGAGACAAAGCACGTACAAACTCTAAAGCATATACAAACTCCAAAAAGCACGTACAAACTCCAAAACACATTTCTAGCATTAACTGAACTTCCAAAACAGAGCTACCCAGATCACTTAAATTACACAATTGAAAGCATGTGTGTATTGTTTGTGTATTTATAAACAAGCACTCATATTTATTCAAATAATTTTAAAAAAAAGTTCATTTACCTGTTACTACCACACACCAAATCTGGTTGTTGATACTTCCTGGCTTGTGTAGCCACTAGGTAACAAAAGCTCAACACTGCGCCTAGCATCCTGGAGCACTTCTGTTGTCTTTTGTACGTGATTCTGAGTTTGCACATGCTTCTGAGTTTTTACGTGTTTTGGAGTTTGTACGTGCTTCGGGGTTTGTAAGTGCGTCTGAGTTTTTACGCGTTTTGGAGTTTTTACGTGCTTCAGGGTTTGTACATGCTTAGGAGTTTGTATGTGTTTTGGAGTTTGTATGTGCTTTTTCTCTAAGGGCCACCATAAATATACTTTATTTATTCATTCCACATAAAATGTAATAAATAAAGCATATAATACAAAAAACAATTATTTACATTGTAAACTTTTAACTATTTAAATTTTCAGCTTTTTCTTTTTAAACAAATTTAACATGAAACAACACAAAACACTGCAAACCACAACACAATTAAATATAAATTAAAATATTAAAACAAAAAGAAGATGCACATTCTCTCTCATATGGGCCTGCATGATTTCTGAATCCTTTATCATCTGCAACTGAAAATAGTGGATGATTACTATACCTTTCTAATGTGACGTTGTTGTCCCTCGCTCTCTTTCTCTCTGGCTCTGTTCCTGTGCTACTGCGAGTGTAACTAACGCCCCTCCCCCCTCTTCTGAGCGCAAAGTACAGGCCGCGCGTGTGGAGTTTAGCGGAAAAAAGGGTGAGAGAGAGAGGGTGAGAGAAAGAAAGAAAAACCTCACGGCTCGCGTCGTTCACTTCAAAGAGTCGGCTCTAAGAGCCGTTTCGTTCACGAACGACACATCCCAAGCAGAGAGAAAGAGGAGCATCATGTGGAAATATTTTATGGCTGTAAATGAAAATGCTGGAGAACAGATGGAAGGCTTGTCATCACCTAAAGCCACAGGAGACCACAACAAGCTGCAGAGTTCAGCTTTCGGCTCGTTTGTTTGCAGTGTTGAAAAATAGGCAGCATAGTGGCTCAGGCCTGACAGGAGGACTGGAGGAGCTTGTGCAACCTCAGTCTCTTCCTGCGAGCAGTTTGCATGTTCCCGTATTTCCAGGTTCTCCAAAAGTTGATTCTGTTCATATAGAACGGTATGTCCAGGTAAACAGAATCAACTTTTTGAGTTTTACTTACCTGGATGATTGAGCATGCATTAAGATATTTCCGGGTTGTTCTCCGGGTATTTTTCCAGCTGTCCAAAAACTTGCGCCATGTAGTGCTTGTATAATCTCCACAGAAATATCAGCTGTTACACTCCTTCTTTAATTAGCATTTCATCCACTTGTAGTGACTGTATTACTCATGTTACATGCAGCTGCACTTCACAGACATTTCCTGAACGAACGCCTCATATGGAAGAAAATAAGAGATGTGAGATGAACAAATACAAGAAAAACTCATCCAAATGACTTCGTGCTCAGTTAACGGCCTGTGAAGAACAAACACATTTCCTTCTTACTAGGAAATATGCAGAATTATATTATACAGCTGACACGACCTCAATATTAAATACTGTGATTTTATATTTTTTCACACCCCAGTTAAAGGCTTTGGCTGAATTTTCTCTTCACACATTTTAATATCAAACTTAGTGTTTGTGTACACCTTGGACATTATAACCTGACTCTGATCAGTGCTGCTCTGACGATCACACTCACATCCATGTAATCATTTAACTGGGATGATCTGGGTTTACTGCACAATGCTGAATGTGTCCTTACAGTACAGGGAATAACTCTGTCTGTGTTCCTGTAGAGAAACTCTGGGTTTGTGTGCTGACGAGCATCACTCACAGTAAGATACAAAGGCTCACTCTTAACTTTCCACACATGTGACAAATTCAAAAAGCTGCTGAAACTTTTATAAAATGATAAACTACGCAGTGTTGTAATCCTTTAGGATGGAACAGCTTTCAGATTTAATTACTCTTAAAAGGTAAAAGTTGTTTTTAAGAGTTTTGCATTTTGGAGAATGTTTAAATAAGTCATACACATGGGAATTACAAAGTTTGTGGCCCACCATTAACCTCAAATTTCACTAAACCAGACTCTGAAACAATCTTCTGAATGTTGATGTGTGACTGTCAAGCTTTGGCTCTGTTTTAAAACTCCTCAAGCTGAGTGTTCAGAGGCAAGCCCTCTTGTTGTTCCTCAGTAACACTTTTTTCATCAAACAGAGCAGGAATGAACAGACATGAGCGTCTTTTTTCTCGGCTCTGTGTGCACAGCGATCGACTCCTCTCTGCTAAATCTGTGACAAATAAAAGTGTTAGTGTGTTCTTTTTCAATTGGATTTTACTTTAATCATAAGGGGTGGGCAACTCCAGGCCTCGAGGGCCAGTGTCCTGAAGATTTTAGATGTGTACTTGATCCAACACAGCTGATTCAAATGGCTAAATGACCTCCTCAACATTTTTTGTAGTTCTCCAGAGGCCTGGTAATAAACTAATTCTTTGATTCAGTTGTGTTGACCCAGGGTTATATGTAAAACCTGCAGGACATCTGCCCTCGAGGCCTGGAGTTGCCCACCCTGGAGTACGGGGACAAGAGCAGAGGACATTTGGTGGATGACTAAGGTGGAGGACTTGTAGCAGGCAGGAGGAATTGAAAATGCCAGAAAACACTGGGGCCAGCTCATTTGCACAGTGAGGCAGGAGACACACCGTCTGGGCCAGGAGCTTTCTGAGCATTCGGGCTCTTAAACTGCTTCCTCACATCTGCTTCATGAATATGAAGGGTTGTAGTGGGAGAAGGTGGTGTGAAATGCTCTCAGGTGTGGAGTGAGGAGGGAGCTCCTGTGGGTGAGGTCTTTGATGGTGGTGATGGCTTTGTGCTGGTGGGAGTGGGGAGGTGGGGATGTCAAGGCTGCTTGATGGCTCATCAAAGCAGCTGTAAAAGTCATTGAGGGTGTTGGCCAACAGCAAGTCATCAGTGGAGTGGGGCTGTGTGCTTCCTGAAGTGAAAATCTGCAATTTAAAGATGAATGGGAAAAAAAATCGCTCACAGCTGACTAATGAACATTTGCATGGATGCTTAAGAGTTGCATTGACCCCATTTCACCCAAAGTTTAAACTTCTAGCTGCAAATGTCCATGAAACTATCTCCCACTGAAATGAGAGCCAGCTCTGTCTTGCAGTATGATTTAAGTTACATTGTGTTAAGTTTGTCAAACATGTTTACTGCACAGTTCAAAGCACCTGTCAATTTTCCTGGATATTTAGTCTTTTTGTGGTGAATTGTTTGTACCTAAATGTTGTCCCAAAAAGTTGATTCTGTTCATCTGGACGTGGCGTTTTCAGTGTTCCGAGTGACTTCTTCAGAGAAGAAAACAGGATAAAAGACATGCTGTGGAAGAGAGCCAGAGATTAATAACAAGTATGATTCAATGCAGAGAGGTCTATAAACCAGTGTTGGTCAAAGTACATGAAAAAAGTAATCAGTAACTAATTACTGATTACTTCACCAAAAAAGTAATCACGTTACGTTACTGATTACTTCTTTTCTTTTCTTCAAATTGTTTTATTTGTTTTCTACAATACAACATCAAATAATCACAGTGGGGGGGGGGACGGACAAAACAAAACAAAAAACAGAAAATACAATGAGATTATACAGAATCGGGCCTCCCATTTTGTACATATTTCAACCATTTCAACCACTAATCTTCAAATGAGTCCGCCTGCCACTTTAGCCTAAAAATTGTTCTTTCCATAACAAAAATAGTATCACATCAATCCACTCATTTATAGTAGGAGTGTCTCTTTTAAGCAATGGCTTTTTTTCGCAGCCTACCAACAGGCCCCACTCAACACCTATTTTATTCCCGTCTGCATAGATTAAGACTCTCTAATTTACTTAGGTACCATACTCTGCAACAATGAAATGGACTATTTTCTTTTGCAAGATTGTTTCAGGACCTTATTTATTCCCTTCAAAGATTGAGCCACACGGGAAAATTCCCAAAAAATGTGGAAATGATTTGATGCTGCATGTCTCACATCGCCCTCCAGCCTGTTCATGTTATGAGACTAATTGGCTTTTTGAAGCAGGGGTATAAAATGATGAATTACATTCTTCAGCTGAATTCCCTCCACGAGGGGGAGGTTGTTACCGACCACTGCTGCCTACAGATCCCATCCCATTCCTCTCCTGTTAGGGATAGATTACTCTCTGTTTCCCATCTTTAAAAAGTTACTAAGAACTTTCTGTAGGTTTTGATAAGTGAACCAAAACATCATCTGCGAACAAGGCCAATTTCTGCTCACTTCCAACAATATTAATCCCTTTTATTTTATCATTCTGCCTAATCCTTTGAGCCAGCAGCTCTATAGAAATGGCAAATGAGAGTGGACTCAGGGGGCATCCCTGTCTTGCGGACCTTTCAAGCTTAAAAGCAACTGAAAGTTCACCGTTGGTCTTTATTTTTGCAGTTAGACTATTATACAAAGCCCTCAATATTGTAATGATGGATCTGATTGCTTATTTTCAAAAGTAATTAATTACTTAGTTACTTTTTAAAAAGACAATTTACAACCTGAACGGGTGATAAAGCGATAGATTTTTCAGCCCAATTCTACTATTTCTGCATAATCTATCATACAAAATGTAATCAAATGGAAAAGTCTCTTTTTAAAACTTGTTTTATTAGTTTTAATCTTTTAACTTTTGCATCAAACAAAAATTAAATTATATGCAACATTCTCTGACTGGAAGAAATTTCTTTAACATTTAAACCTATTTTCTGCACATTCCAGCATATAAAATAAAAAAAAAAATTGTGTTTACACTCAGTCTTTCAAATAGATGCAAGTAAAACACAGCAGAAAATAAATTAAATCAAAGACTAGCGGTCCTGTTGCTCCCTTTTCACCTGTAAAGCAGCGGTCAATGGAATAATCTGCAAATTTCTCTGTGATTTTTCCCATTGCATGGTAGCGCACTTGGTGCTTGCTTGGAAGTTTAGGGTTTTTTTCGCTGTAAAAATAAGTTTTCTTCCCACGAACAATGAACGCTAATGTTTTTGTCACTTTTCATGGAATCAAACTCAAAGTAAGGTCAGCACTACCACGCTTTAAACGCTGGATGCTCATACTCTCTCTTGCACTCGATATATTATCCATTGTTGATCTGCACACAGCTTGTAAGTGTCACAGAAATGGCTTATGTATACAGAAGTTTAATAGATGGTTCCAGCAGTTAAAATGTTCTTGCTTGTACATTTCTGTGGACAATATTGTAAAGGTGTGTTTATCTTGTATAGGAGACATGTTAATCTTGTCACAAAGAACAAGTTTTGTTACACCGCTGTTATCGCGAGGTTTGGGCATGATAATATAGGCTGTGAGCCCACGTTTAATAATCACGCTAAGGAGTTCAGCGAGCTATTGGCAAAGCCCTGTTTAGTCTACCAGCTGTACAAGGTATTTGTCATTTGCTATAACTGTATTGTAATATTGTGAAAATTTGTAATGTACAGTGTTCTAATTATTTTATGTTTTAATTTAGAATCCGCAAGACTGTAAAGGTATTCTTCTAGGACCTCCGAAGTGGCAGGCGGCCACGAGGTAATTTTTTGTTGTTAAAGCACAAGTGTTATTTCTGATAGACTGAAGCACTTAAGCCTTTGAGTTTTATGTTTATAGTTTTCACGGCGTTCAATAAATGCAGCGAAGCGCCCGTCTTGAAGAAGCCGTGCCTGTGTTGTCATTTTGGAGTTACAGTGAAAACTCGCCCCAGCCAGTGCCGGTGAGAAGCTAATTACGAAGACGGCAGCTGCAGAGAGTGACGGTGAAGTGGAGCGACACAAGAGGGCGCCATTGCATAAGCTCACCATTCTCAAGCAGCCAAGCACAGCAGCAGCAACGTTATACAACTGGAGTAAGGTGGAAATTGTTAAAGGACAGTGTTAAAGGTAGAATAAGAGTGGTTTAAGTCAAGTTTAAAGAGCCACAATAAGTTTCTATAACACATTTGTCAAAGTTTATTTCATTTCTACTGTACTTCAAGGTATGCTTTGTAGTTTGGTGAATAGTTCTGTGTGCTTGCTTAAGGTCAAAGTTTGAGTGAAGTTTACAAGGTCCTTTAAGAAAAGGTGCACTTAAAGTATACAGTAACAGTAACCCCAAAGTAACTTAAGTCACAAATATAAGAAGTATTTGAACTCTGAACACAGTGCGTTCAATGACATTTAACTAGACTCCGAGATCGTTGACAAAGATCTCGAAGAGCACCATGCTGTACCACTTACCGAAGTGGAAGAAAATGATGATGAACAAATTACAGAACTACAGACTGTTTGTAAAAGTGAAAGAGTAAGAACACTAACAGAAAAGGGTAAAGAGCTTCAAGAGAAGAAACTCAAAGGCCTCCAACACAGATATGCCGTTGTTTTTGAAAAATGGAGATATGAAGCAAGATTGAGCAAAGTAATATTAAGAAATGAAGTTTCCGAGAGTGGATTGAATGAGCTCATCAACAATGTAAATGTTGCCTGCAAAGATGTACAAATCATTTATGAACAAATATGGCAAATACAAACTCCTGATGCAGATGAAAGATGCAAAGTGGATACATGTACATCACTTTCCTCGTTCATTGTCAGAAGAGCTAAAAAACACTTACAAGGAGACCTTGCAGATGGTGATGAAGAGCCATGGCCAGATGTTGGGTCGTGCTTAGGATCTGAAAGTACTAAATCAAGATCAAGATCACGAAGGTCTAAAAGTGGTTCAAGCCAGTCATACTCACAAATCAATAGAAGCAGAGGCTGAGGCAGCTGTGTGTCAAGAAATATTAGCAGTAATGGAGGATCAAGAAAGGGAAGCAGCTGAACTAAAAAAGTTGGAACTTGAAAACTTAGAAAGGCAACAAGCAATGGAGGAGCAGCGCAGAAAGATTGAACGCTTGGAAGAGGTTAAAAAACTGAATGCTGCAAGAGCTAAAGTAAAGGTTTATGCAGAAGCTGAAAGTATTTCTGAAAGTCGTAGTTTAGTGCGCAGTACCAAAACTGACAGCGAAACCTCAGCAATCCCTGCTCCACCACAAGTTCCCTCTCAAGCGCCAAATACAACCCAAGCCCATAATGCCACAAGCCCTGCATTTGTTCCACGTACTCCCACAGTCATAAACCAAGCCCAACAAAATCCTGGTGTGCAACCTAAGGGCACCACAGGCCAAGCAGTTAACGCATCAAGTCTGCCATTTATCCCTAAAGCAACACAAGCTGCCGCTTCAGCAACTCATCCACAGCCAAACTTGGATCTAGTCAGCATACTAGCAGACGCAATAAGTGCTAATCGTCTTCCAACTCTGGAACCTGCACTGTTCACTGGTGACCCTTTAAAGTTCAAGGACTGGCAGTTGTCATTTGAGACCTTGATTGAAAGAAAAAACATTCCAAAGAACGAAAAGCTCTATTATCTCAGGAAGTATCTTGGTGGACCCGCAAAGAGAGTGGTTGAAGGATTTCTCCTAGTGGGCACAGATGAAGCGTATGATGCAGCTTGGGAAGTGCGGGAAAGGTGCTTTGGAGATCTGTTCACTATAGGAAAATGCTTCAGAGACAAACTTCACAGTTTACTTTACTGCAAAAGAAATGGTCACACACTGGATAAATGCTTCAAATTCACGGAAAAATCAGTCCAGGATCGTATCAAGTTTGTACAAGCAGAAAGGTTGTGTTTAGGATGTTTAAAGGGGGGACATCATTGTAAGAAGTGTGATAAAAGGAACACGTGTGAAAAATGCCAGAAGAAGCATCCCACGTGTGTGCATGATGACAAGTTTGCAGAGCGTAGAAGGATAATGCCTGAAATGAATGATAACTCTCAAGACAAGGGCGAAGGAGATGAACCAGCAACCGCAATCTCTAATAGAGTAACTCAAGTAACTTCGAGCACACTGACATCCACCATTTTACCGGTCTGGGTTTCGTCAAAAAATCACCCAGACAGAGAAGTTCTAGTGTATGCCCTCCTCGATTCTCAGAGCGATACATCCTTTATCTTGGATGAAGTGGCCCAGGATCTCGACACAGATAAGAGTAAGGCTCATCTAAGACTATCGACCATGTCCGCCAAGTCAACAGTCATACCATGCGAGAAACTGGTAAATCTTCAAGTTAGAGGCTACAAGCAGGAAAAGAGAATTACATTGCCACTGGTCTATACAAGAGAGTTCATCCCTGTGAACAGATCACACATCCCGACGTCTGAAACTGCTTTGAATTGGCCTCACCTTGAAAAGGCTGGCAGATAGGTTACCTCCAATGCTTGAATGCAAAGTTGGTCTGCTTCTCGGCTATAACTGTCAGCAAGCCCTTCTTCCACGGGAAGTTATTGCAGGTGAGGAGAGTCAGCCTTACACACAGCTAACTGATCTCGGCTGGAGCATAGTTGGTTATACATTTCAAGTTCAAAATCACAATGATGATATTGGCATAAGCCACAGAATCATTGTTCGAGAAGTTACTCCTGCAGTACAACAAGCAGTTGAACTCAAGCAAGAAGTGCATTTTGTATGCAGAAGTGAAGGAAGTTGGTCCAGTTGATGTAATAAAGGCTTTGGGATCTGATTTCTCTGAGCATGCAACAGATGACAATCCAGTCTCTCAGGAAGACATTTTGTTCATGTCAAAGGTGACCAAAGGCATAAGGCAAAAGGAAAACGGTCACTATGAAGTCCCATTGCCATTCAAAACCGACAACCCAAATCTTCCAATCAACAAACAATGTGCTGAGCATAGACTGTCTTCGTTGGAACGTCGGCTCAGAAGAGATAAGAAATACTATGAAGATTACGTCAAGTTCATGGACAACATCATAGCCCGTGGAGATGCAGAGAAGGTTCCAGAGCAAGAACTGGATAATGAGGCAGCATGGTATATACCGCACCATGGGGTCTACCACTCCCACAAACCTGAGAAAATACATGTGGTTTTTGATTGTTCGGCCCATTTCCAGGGGACATCTCTTAACGATCACCTTCTGACTGGACCAGATCTTACCAATGCACTGATTGGAGTGTTATGTCGATTCAGAAAGGGCCCCATCGCCATCATGTGGGATGTGGAGAGGATGTTCCACCAATTCCACGTCACCAAGGAGCATCAAGACTATTTGAGATTTCTTTGGTGGGACAAAGGCGATTTAAACTCTGAGCCTTCAGTGTACAGGATGAGAGTGCATATTGCTTCTCAAGGTAGAAACAGATTCAGCTTAAAAACCTTTCAATGGATCAGAAATCCCAGTTTGCAATTAATACAATACAAAATATTACATAGAGTGCGCTATACTGGTCATAGGATGTTCAAGATGGGCTATACGCCTTCCAACAACTGCTCACACTGTCTAGCAAATACACCGGACAATTACATCCACGCTCTTTGTTTCTGTCCACCAGTTCAGAAGTTTTGGCGTGAGATATGTGAAGACTCATCAAAGTGTCTGACAGCACCTCCGTTCTCGTATTGTGGTGTCGACTGTTTTGGTTCATTCATGGTAAAGGAAGGAAGAAAGGAAGTCAAAAGGTATGGACTATTGTTCACGTGTTTATGTTCACGAGTTGTGCACATTGAAACGCTAGATGACTTATCGACAGATGCCTTCATGAACGCTCTTCAAGTTCTGATAGCCGTAAGAGGTCCTGTCCGGCAATTAAGATGTGACTGTGGCAGCACGAAGTGAGAATAAAGTAAATACTCTTCACAGTTTAAAAGACAACGCCACTCTGGGAATTTCACCCAGAGAATACTGGAAGTAACACTAATCACCAAGAAGGCAGTTAGGTTTGTTATACTCAGTACAGAGACGAGGTTCAATGATAAAACAAGTTGACAATTTATTAATAATTATTTAAAACACCATATAAAAGCACAATCATAAATATCCATGTACAAATATGCTTAAAAAGGTATTCAGAGCTGAGGCTTACCAGTGGAGGGGCAGGGATGCCACGCACAAACTCAAAAAAAAAGAAACACACCAAGATACAAGTGCAACACAAAATCACATGCTCACACTAATAAACTAAACAAGGCAGGTGTGTACACTCAAAGGATCCCACCACCAAGGCACCCTAGTCTACTCCACGTCGGCACTCCGCATCTGAATAAAAGAACAAAGAAAATTTTAATATATTACAACAAAACTAATGTAGCGCTGGGGGATAACCCAACTGCAGGACCACACTGGTGATCTGCAGCTAGAAAAAGGGCCTCCCACCAGTGGCGTAACAAAAATCCAAACTACAAATCAAAACAACAGAAAAACAACATACAATCTGGATAAAACGTTAAAATCTGGAGCAAACGGAATCGCCGTGTTGCTCCAACTTGCCGTCTGCCCGACTATAAGTTAATCATCCGGTCAATTAATATGTACGCCAGCTGATTCCCATAACCGGGATGCATATGGCCGCTGTCCACGCCGACGTCCACTTTAAAAAGCTGGCAGCAGCAGGAAGAGAAACCTCGCAACGGGAACAGACGGTAAAAGCAAAGCAAAGCAAAGCAGCAGCACTTCAGTTAGCGTAGCGTTGCGTAAAACTAAGGCCCACACTTCCTGCAAAGCATAATAAGTAATTACTATAAAAGAACAATAAAAGGCAGAGATCGTAACAAAATTGAATTATGTACCGAGTAAACCGCGTCATGAAACATGAGCAGAGTGGCTCATAGGAGGCTTCTACAGCTATGACCTAAAAACAATATCTGTTTACCACCAAGTAAGGTAATGTACACACTACAATGAGTAAACACCTACCAGCCGCGATGGAGGCTTCAGAATGATCTCTGCAACACCAAAGGGAAGTCAGGTGACCAAAAAGGAGATCACAGGTAAGCGATCCAGGAATGCTCAAATGGCCACTATTTATACTAGCGCCCCCTAATGCGCCAGGCTGAAAGTGGGTTGAACCAAGGAATAACATTCATCCTGCCACATGACCAAGGGACAAACTTTTTGGGCGCCAAAAGAGAATTTTTGGAGCTAAAGAAGGATATGGATCAAGCACCACAAAGAGCTATTGGTTGTGAATTTGTGGTGAACGTTCCGGCAGCTAGCCACATGGGGGGCATCTGGGAACGTCAAATTCAAACAGTACGAAGTGTACTGACAGCGATGCTGGACAAGTTCTGAAACAGACTCGATACAGCTAGTCTAAGAACACTGCTTTACGAGACAATGGCCATCATTAACAGCAGACCTTGTTGAGTATCTCAACAATCCCTTGGGACCAGAGCCATTAACTCACAATCACATATTAACGATGAAATCTTCAGTTATTGTTCCACCTCCAGGAGAGTTTTGCAGAGAGGATTTGTACTTGAACAAAAGATAGAAGAGAGTACAATTTCTAGCAAATGAGTTTTGGCAAAGGTGGAGGCGAGAGTATCTGTTAAATTTCCAGCGGCGACAGAAATGGCAGAACGTCTCACGAAACCTGCGAGTAAATGACATTGTGATACTGCAGGATGATAATGCTCCAAGATGTAAATGGAAACTTGCTCTAATAGTAGAGGCTATAGAGAGCCCAGATGGCAAGGTTCGAAAGGTGAAGCTCAAGACCAGTGAAACTACCTTTGACAGGGGAAAAGCACTGACAAGGCTGATATATCTGGAAAGACCTATTCACAAGGTAGTGACTTTACTGGAGACTGACATGGAAAGTGAACCAGACTTTAATGTTGACACATTAGAAAGTCACATTGCAAACAATGAGTGATTTTGGTGGGAGTGTAAGTGTCACAGAAATGGCTTATGTATAAAGAAGTTTAATAGATGGTTCCAGCAGTTAAAATGTTCTTGCTTGTACATTTCTGTGGTCAATATTGTAAAGGTGTGTTTATCTTGTCACAAAGAACAAGTTTTGTTACACCGCTATTATTGCGAGGTTTGGGCGTGATAATATAGGCTGTGAGCCCACGTTTAATAATCACACTAAGGAGTTCAGCGAGCTGTCTGCTAAGGCCTGTTTAGTCTACCAGCTGTACAAGGTATTTGTCATTTGCTATAACTGTATTGTAATATTGTGAAAATTTGTAATGTACAGTGTTCTAATTATTTTATGTTTTAATTTAGAATCCGCAAGACTGTAAAGGTATTCTTCTAGGACCTCCGAAGTGGCAGGCGGCCACGAGGTAATTTTTTGTTGTTAAAGCACAAGTGTTATTTCTGATAGACTGAAGCACTTAAAGCCTTTGAGTTTTATGTTTATAGTTTTCACGGCGTTCAATAAATGCAGCGAAGCGCCCGTCTTGAAGAAGCTGTGCCTGTGTTGTCATTTTGGGAGTTACACAGCTGTTGCCACGAACGTCGCACTCGCTTACATCACTGTCATGAGACATTCTCGAAAAAAATAAATAAGACGGTTTTAGTAACGCAGTAACGCAGCCTTCCTACGGGAAAGTAACAGTAATCTAATTATCTTTTTGCAATAGTAATCCCTTACTTTACTGGTTACTTGAAAAAAGTAATCGGATTACAGTAACGCATGCATTACTATCCATCTCTGCTATTAACAAGTAGTGAGAGAGAAAGGTGACTGAGGAAGAAATACTCAATGCATCATGGGAAACTCCCAGCAGCCTCCACCTATTGCAGCATACCTAAGGGAAGATTCAGGGTAACCTGTCTAGCCATAACTACAGTGGCTTGAATTTGAATTTGAATTTGAATTTATTTATTTAGGACAGTGCATGTTAATGAATACAAATGTGAAAAAAAAAATTACATGAATGTAAACATACCAGATTATAGCCAAGGGCTAATTTCCATCTGGGGCTCAGAATTGATGTAATCCTCCCCCCACCTTCAACCCAAGTATGTGTGGTAGTCACTGCTACCACACATACATGTCCTGAACCACGCTCACATACTTCTCTGTCACTTCTGACTTCATCATGCAGTACCACAGTGCCTCTTTTTGCACCCTTTCATGTTTTCACTAGATCTACAAAGACAGTGAAGCTCTGACTTTCTCAGGAAATTAAAGCTGAATTCTGTGAAGCCTGATCTCAAGCTTTTTAAGTTTGACGCAGCATCCAGAAGAACTTTTGTTCAGATCCCCCGTTTCTCCCACTGTGTTCAAATGAACCCTGTCAGGGTAATGTCCCATTGGTCTGCCACTTTTCTCACAGGAGGACACTTTGTGGGTCTTTTGATGGTTCCATAGACTTTTGTTATGGATGAAAGACTTTCCACACTGACCACATACAAATTGTTTAGTACCAGAGTGGGTGCGCTGATGTGATTTTAGGGGACCAATATCAGTAAAACATTTTCCACACTGCTCACAGCTGAAAGGTTTCTCTCCACTGTGGATGCGCTGATGCACTTTTAAGTAGCACTTCTGAGTAAAAGATTTTCCACACTGCTCACAGTTGAAAGGTTTATCTCCACTGTGGATGAGCTGATGTGCTTTTAAATTGCCCTTCTGAGTAAAAGAATTTCCACACTGCTCACAGCTGAAAGGTTTATCTCCACTGTGGATGCGCTGATGCACTTTTAAGTAGCACTTCTGAGTAAAAGATTTTCCACACTGCTCACAGTTGAAAGGTTTATCTCCACTGTGGATGAGCTGATGTGCTTTTAAATTGCTCTTCTGAGTAAAAGAATTTCCACACTGATCACAGGTGAAAGGTTTAACTTCACTGTGGACGCCCTGATGTCTCTCTAAGTGATCTCTATCCGTAAAAGACTTTCCACACAGATCACAGACAAATGATTTACCTCCAACATGGATCATATAATGTCTCCTTAAGTGACCTTTCTGAGTAAAAGACTTTCCACACTGATCACAGTTGAAAGCTTTAAATCCAGTGTGGATGACCTGATGTAATTTTAAGCTACATCTGAGAGTAAAGGTCTTTCCACATTGATCACAGCTGAATGGTTTCACACCGGTGTGGATCAGCTGATGTGTTTTTAAGTTCCATCTCTGAGTAAAGGTCTTTCCACATTGATCACAGCTGAATGGTTTCACACCGGTGTGGATCAGCTGATGTGATTTCAAGTGACCAATCTGAGTAAAAGACTTTCCACACTGATCACAGCTCAAGCTTCTGTCCTCCCTGTTGGCGCGCTTGCGTCTTCTGAGCTGCTTCATAGCAGGAAAAGTCTTTTCCACAGTGATCGCTGCTGGCTCATCTTTACTTGCTGGTGCTGGATGTTTTTGGTTGATGTCATCCATGTGCTGAGGTTTCGGCCTGCTTTCACTTCTTTCTCCTGTAATGACAAAGAACCCAAACAGTGACATCAGGTCTATACCTTCAGCTCATCCACAAGTGCCCCCTCTTACCTCACAAAGATAAACAGTTTCACCATCTGCCAAACGTCTCAGGTGCCTGGGGACGCTATGCTGTGGTAAATATTTGAAGTGAGCTCATTTTGGGGATAAAAGTAGTAAAAGTTCAACTTGTGAATAAAATATTGGCTTGTGTGACTTCAAAGTTTTTTAGTTTATACTTTGTTCAAATTTGAAGAACATCACACTTACAATGTGCAGTTCAGGTTGTATGTGTGAGAGCTGTACAACCAAATCCACACTGACTCAGATTTCCCTCTGATTAACCACGAGGGTGTCACACAGTTATCAAAGTCTGCAGACACTGTCAGCTGCAATCAACACCTTTTATTATAATGCACAGGTGAGTTATAATGCATCTCCACTAGAAGATGGTCCCCTGTTATCTACTTTTTCACAGGCAAGCGTGGGCGAGAGTCTACAGCAAGGTTCTCAGATGGCCCGTGGGCCATTTGCGGTGAACATCACCTCTACTTGCATATTGATGTGAAGAAATATTTAAAAAAATATTATTCAATAATGGGAAATGGGAGATGGAAGCATGTATATATGATAATAATAATAGCCACTGCAACCAAAAAGAGTCCTGATGAGCCCAGTTCTTAGTAAGCTGGTAAGACTCGACTGTACACTGTGTTCGTGTTTTCCTCCAAAACAATAAAGTTCTGCTACAGCAGCCTTTCAACGCCTCTTTCTGTCTCTCGCTAGCAAAGTTGACCCAGACAGTAAAGCTATGACACGTAACCCGAAGTATCAGCCAGAGGTCTCCTTACCACGGACCTGGCCGAGGTAACAAGAGAGTGAAAACATGTTGAAGGATTGGCTGTGTTAGTTCGGTTAGAGATTTATTTGGAAAGAAAACAATTTTCATTTGCAGTCGAAAACTAATTTGTACACTTATATCTGCCTTTTTATTTTGTTAAATACAAACAAAATTTTAGCAAAAGTGCTGCAACATGTCTGGCCAGAAAGAGCTGTTTATTTGGTAGTTCAATAAAAGGCTTCAGATAGTAAGAGTGAGAACAAAAAGGCGTTCTTGTTTGCAGTTTTGTCTTGTTATACAATGTTTTTAATTAAATAAAACAAACAAAACATTACATTTTTTGAAATATTAGTCAGTGTTTTCGTTCTTTCTTTTTTGTACTACTTGGACGCTAAAGTGGCCCTCCAATGAGAGGACGGTGCCAGAAGTGGCCCACGGCTCATTTGAGTTTGAGACCCCTGGTCTACAGCTTTCTACCCCGCAAGGACACGTAGTCTAATGCCTTTATTTTTCAGGGCCATGTCCACTTAATACTACACTATACGGTTATATGGCATTTTAATTAATATAACCGTAATATCTCAATACCTCCTCCCTGGAGATAAGGAGAAGGAGTCTCACTATCTGCCTAATGTCTCATGGTGCCTGGGAGTGTCAGTCCTGTGAAATACATATTTGATGTTTTCCTGTATGTAGAACAAAGTCACACAAAATGTACTATAGATATTACTAAAGTCATATTGTCAAAATATATGATCAACACATAAAATAAAGAAATCTCCATCACAAGATTTAGCAGCTTACACAAGAAAAGACGTCAGAAAGAATATGAAAGAAGAAAAGTGGAAAAGGAAAACAGCATTGGTTTTCATCTTATATATCTGAAAGGAGTTTTAGTGTGTCTGCAAACCAGATCATGTCGGAATCTACAAATCTGCTGTGTGGAGTTCCTCAGGGCTCTGTGCTGGGACCTATTCTGTTTTTAATATACATTCTTCCTTTAAGTCAGATAATACAGCAGTTCCCTGAAGTATCTTATCATCTTTTTGCTGACGATATTCAGCTATATTATTCTTTTATGCCTGCTGAAGCTCATAAGCTCTCCAATCTGATTGACTGTTTAACCAACATTAAACAATGGTTGAACAATAACTGCTTACAGCTAAACCCGGCCAAAACAGAAACTTTGATTATTGCACTAGGCAGTGCAATATCTGATATTAAACGGCGACTGGGTGACTTAGGTTCCTCACAGAAACATAACCTTAGAAACTTGGGTGTCATTTTTGATGAAGCTTTTTCTTTGGAGGGACATTGAAATCAGACAGTAAGAACCTGCTTTTTTCACTTGAGGAACATTTCTTAACTTAGATCCATCGTGTCAACAAGTGAACTCGAGATGATAATACATGCTTTTATCTCTACAAGACTTGACTACTGTAACAGCCTGTTTACTTGTCTAAACATGAAAGGGCTAGCCCGCCTACAGGTTGTTCAAAACTCTGCAGCGAGGCTACTGACCCGCTCGAACAAGGGTGCTCATATGACCCCTGTTTTAAAGTTGCTGCACCGGCTACCAATCAGATTCAGGTTCCATTTTAAAATTCTAGTTTTAACTTTTAGAGCATTACAGAGACAGCCCCCCCACCCCCTACATTGCTGATCTGATTCATACACATACCTCCACATGTAACCTGAGGTCAGCAAACCAAAACCTTTTAGTGGTCCCCCACACTCATTTTAAAACCCGAGGGGACCGATCTTTCCAATGCACTTCCCCTATTTCTACGAGGTTTGGACTCAGTGGAGACCTTCAAAAAGCAGCTAAAGACATTTTTATTTCAAAAAGCTTTTAATTAGACCAGGGTTTTTATGATGTATTTTATGTATTATGTTTTTACTTTGTAAAGCACTTTGTGACATTTGTCTGTGAAAGGTGCTATATAAATAAACTTTACTTACTTACATTTTTAATGAGGTCATGCTGAGCCTCTTGTCCCGATTGTTTTATGTTGGGCTGAGAACAAACAACCAATACTCAGATCAGGTCCAGTACACAACAATTATGTATTAAGCACATATGTGGGAGACGTACACAATACCACCTTCAGTCTAGTCCGGTAGATCTCAAAGAGGAAGCACAAGAACTTCTTTATTTAAAGGGTTGTACATGCCAAAGATGCATGAGCAAGTTACATATCATGCATCAGCGACAGTTAGCTGGATCTCCTTTTTACAACACTTAGAATGCAGTTTCGAGACCCTTTCACCCCCAGCTGTTTCCTGTTGTTCGTTATGAGGCCCGTGATCGTGTATGCCACATCCTGAGTACATCCTGTTCTAACCGCCCCTGTGCAGGCACGTATGCAGTTACAAGCAAAACACTTCTTTTAATGTGTTTTAGTTCAAAAATTCTTTTGCTTCTTCACTGACTGACACTTACTGAAATACTGCTACATGTATATTTCTCACAATCTCCACATAGATCACTCCACAGACATCACCTTCATATCAACGGAAACAAAGAGTTTAACTCAAATGATAAAACATTAAGTTCCTGAGGCAGACAAACAGAGAGGCTAAACAGAAGGCAGAAATCAAACCAAAGTGAGCTAAGAGAGAGAGACCCTGTAGAAAATGATAAAGTTAAGCAACCAGTGTAGTTATAACTGACTTACTCTGGATCTCCTCTCAGACTCAGGAGGGGGCGAGCGGGCCGGCTTTGTAGTTGGAGTCGGACCAGCAGAGACAATGGGCTCACTGACCTCCACTCCCCAAGTCAGTCACCACGAGGACAAGTTCTTTGTTTAGAGATGATTTAATCCAAGCTCACCAACAACATCACTCAGCTGTCCTCGTCAGAACTAATAAAATAAAAGCAGTTACATTTAGAAACGTCAGTTTACTAAACATAAAAAGATTGCTCTATTAGCCTCGCTCACATGTTCTGTAAAGATTAAATGACTTAAATCATCACGTGGTTTACAAAAACACATTTTTACTGAACTCAGCGAACAACTGCGCATCCAGAAATAACTGTTTCATCTCGTTTGACATGGAAACTTAAAATTACAAAGACACACTGAACGCACCTTCCTACCAGCTGTAACCTAACAGGAGAACGTACGTTCGTCTTCGCAGCTGCGATACATACCTCACAAAAAGCCGTTCATCAATTAGATTTAACACGACGCTTCTCCACAATACTTTGATGCGGGTTCTTCAAAAAGTGCCCATTTTTAAAACGGCAGAAAGACACAGCAAAGAGCACAGTACGCACACCCCTTATTCTTCGTCTCCTCCCCTGCTTCTTCTTCTTTTTTTTTTAAACAAACCTTTATTTAAACATCAGTACAATACAAACTGGAGTTAAACAGTACTATACTAAAGGTGTTATGCTTACAAAAATCTGTATACAATAAACAAACAAATAAACATTATTCAGAACCTACAGGGGGAACCTGCTAGGGGGAAAAGTTTAACTGATTAAAGCAAAGAGTAAAGTGATTGAAGGATCTTCATTTTTTTCACACAGAACCATAGTTTTTATAGCTTTTGGGTTAGTAGAGTTCTTAATTGAATTAAGATATTGCACAAGCTCATAGGAACATACGTAAAAAGAGGGATGTCTTCCTAAACATTTGGATTTGTGAATATGAAATTTAGCCATTAAGATTAACAAGTTAATCACACATCTGTTGTCAATGTTGAAATGTGTTTGGTGTTTGTGTAGACCAAATAATACACATTTCCAAAACAGTACAAATCCTTTAAATACATTTTCTGAGATAAAAACACATAATCTCGGCCAAAAGTCTTGCACAAGGTTACAAAACCAAAAAAGCTGTATAGTAGATTCCTTGCACTTTTTACAAAAGCTACAGTTTGCATCAATGTCTAATTTGAATTTGCTTTGAAGATAATCTTTAGATGGGTAAATTCTGTGTATTAATTTATAATAAATGTCTTTAACTTTGTTGGTAATTAAAAACATGGCTGTGACGAGACGCCTAATAAGCCCGATGAAAAGTGAGGCTGAGCAAAAGAATGCTGTCCTTGATAACTCTGCATTAACACTGTGCAGGAGATTGACGGACCAACACGGATGATCGGGCAGCAGAGAAAAGGGCGTGACAGAGACAGAAGGAGCTACTGAGGTCAAAAGGCACCTCAGAACGGACAAAATATAGAAGAAGATGCAGGTTTCACCTGCAGTGAGCACGGACACTGGAGAAAGGACTGCTCCAATTGGGGTCAGACCCAGGAGGGACAGCACTGTGAGCAGCAGCAGAAATGGTCGCAAACGGACTGAAAAGGAGGGCAGGACCGCAGGGCACGCTTCAGGCAATGGTTTACCCAAAACGCCAGAACAGGAAAGTGATGAACACACACACACACACGTTTACACACACGCTGATTCGGCTTGAAGTGAAATACACACATGAACACATGTGCGCTCGTTGATTGAGTGAGAAACGACACACACACACCTAAATTGAAATACTGATTCACTGAGAAGTGATCCACGCACACGCACATGCACGCGCACACGCACACGCTTGTGCAATGAAGAGTGATGCACACACACACACGCTGATGCAATGAAGAATGCTTTGCTAACAAATGCTTATGCTGATATGCAAAATGGTGCACACAAACATCCAAATACAGAATTTGTTATAAGAAGCCATTGATTACTTAGAATGTGTTTTATGTCACCCAGAGGGCATTTATGTAGATTTAAGGGACAAGGTCTAAGACAGTTTGGTTATGAAAACAATGTCTGTGCGTGATGTCTGTTTATGGCTCAAGGCCTCGACTGAATTGTTTACTGTGCTTGACACAGCCCCGATGAGGAGCAGTGGTACAGAGTGAAAATGATGAATTAACGATGTAAATTTTATGTCGGAGCGCCACATTTTCTGTGATTGAGATTTAATTCAAGGAGGAACAAAAGTTGCTATAGCACCTGAGGTTCTTGTTCCCACACAATATTGTCCCAGCAGGAAGCAAAAACTTTCCTGTGAATTTCTGGTTGATTTTTGGGTTTTGCTTAGCACTAGGTTGATTTTATCAGTGAGGTTTGGGTTGTTTTCTTTCTCTAAGAGAGAGAGAGAGAGATGGTTTTATGCTTGGACGTGTCTGCAATGTTGGGAAGGTTACTTTTAAAATGTATTCCACTACAGATTACAGAATGCATGCCCCAAAATGTATTTTGTAACGTATTCCGTTACGTTACTGAATGACAGTAACGTATTCTGAATACTTTGGATTACTTAATATATTATCATGCTTTTTACAACTACATGAATGTACTATTGCTGTGTGATTCAGTACTATTACTGAAGGTCCGCGGCTCCGAACTGTAGTAAAGGGACCTCTGGCTAATACGTCGGAATCGTGTCGGGCTCGTAGCCGAAAACTAGCTTTACTTTGTTGTCTGGGTCAAGTTTGCTAGCGAGAGACAGAGAGAGGCGTTGAAAGGCTGCTCCAACGGAACTTATTGTTACGGAGGAAAACACGAACACAGTGTACAGTCGAGTCTTAATAGCTTACTTACAACTGGGCTTGTCCAGCTCGTACTTTTCCTTTTTCTCCCTCCTCGCGCTCACAGACACATAACGGGTATGGCAGTCCATTCTCCCTGCACCACGGACTACACTGCCCATCAGGCTACATTTTTTAGTGCTATGCCTGTAGCATTCTGCCTATTAGCTTAGATAGATAAGAACATCTGAGAGGTGTGATCCAGCTCTTTAAACCAGGCCTGAAAGATTGAAGATTGAAATTTAAAGCGCTATGAAATATTCTTACCGGAAACAGTCGCAAAGTGTGCTTCTCCATGATTATAATGGGCTTGGGAGAAATCCACTTATATGGGACAGTGATCACATGAGATAGTCCTGAGTCTAAAAGGATTGCAGCGAGTCAATCCAGAACAAAAAACAAGGAATGGTTTCCTTTTAAAATGATGACGTCATCTTGCTGGTGATGGATGCTCGAATAGGTTGCGAGTGAGACTCCATTATCAGCAACATCTGGTATGAATGTGTGTGGATGTATGCATGTGACTGGACTGTGATGGACTGACTGTTTTGACTGACTTGATACTGAGACAAAAACGACACAGACTTTAGGATTAGTAAATGTTGAGCAACAATTAAACCACCTGCAACAGACAGGTGGATGCTTTGTTTTGTTTTTGCAGAAGGATAACAGAGATCAAAGGGGGAGACTGTAGCTTCACATGACAGTGTGGAACTGCAGACTGAAACCTTTTGGTTGCTAATTTTGAGTTACTGATGGATGCATTAAGAAAATTGTGTTTTTTGGCTGTGTTTGATTAAGGTATCACATTATATTGTTGGGACTGTCAAATGCCACAGTGGAAGAAAACGTTCAATATCACTCATGACGGGAATATGTTACTATTAACCATAGCAGGCCACTGTAAAAAGTCAGTTAAATTTTATAGAGGAAAATAGCCAAAATTAAACCTATATCTATGAATAACAGGGGAACGGTAGACATGTCACATTCAAAATAGAGATATGTAATAACAAACACTGGTCCGCGTGACCGAGGTTTTTTCCCCTTAAAGTAGTAAATTATAAACAATAGAATAGAACCAACAGGGACATGTGATAGGATGTGGTACTGCACAACAACAAGAGCAAAGTAAAGAAAGAAAACCTATTGTGTTTAGTTTTGATGAATTCAAATTAAGATGTACCATTACACTCAGAGGATCAATATAAAATCAAGTATATGCAAATTTTGTATGAAGCACATGACTGATAACTGTTCTGTCCTGAGCTTTTGTTTTTACAGCACCCACTTGACCACACATACAGTTTCCGCCACCAAAGGGGGGTACTTGCAAATATTCAAGGGAGGACTATCACCAAAAGTGGGAAAGGTAAGCACCAAAGGGGCTGATAACCCTATAAATTTCACTTATGGTCAAATTCTTAAAATTTGACACCAAACATAAAAATTCTTCAAACATTTAGAGACAGAGTGGAGTTCTAGATAAACATAATGTAGCAAACCACATAAGATGGTGAAATAACATGCAGTAGAATGTTGACCATGTTGCTATTTGTTTATTCTAGTGTGCAGAGATTGGCTAATCTGACCAGGAAATGTAATAAACAGGACTGTCAGAACAGTCGGCGTTAAAGTCATCTTTGACAGTCCAGATTAGGATGGCGTTGGACATCCTCAGGGTGGAGAAAGGGTTGGTGTGACCAAGGTGTGGTTTGACTTGTTGTATGTATTAGAGATGGCACGATACCACTTTTTTATGCCCGATACCAATATCATAAATTTGGATATCGGCCGATACCGATATGAATCCGATATAGTGTGTTTTTAATCAATAAAACTGCTTTTTTAAATATCTTGCTGAATTTTGTATAAGTTCAAACTCAAGTTAAAAAAACAAAACACTAAAGCTATCTGTGTTCAAAAAATACACTACACCCAAAATATTTCATAGTTCAGCAATACAGATGTCATGGATCGCTGTGTGGCAGGCAGGATGAGGACCCAATCGCAAAACTCACAGACTCAGGGGATGAACTCAAAAAGCAGCTTTATTGCTGACAAAGGATGACAGGAAATACAAAACTAAACTGGGAAAAACTAACATAAAGCTCACCAGGGAACACAGGGGAATCACACACAGCATGAGGGAGAACGCGACGCCGAACAGAGGGAGACGCAGACAGAAATACACAGAGGGTTAACGAGGAAAGTGGGAACACACGGGGAACACAGCTGACACAGATAACCATAACGAGACACTGACGGGAGACGGGCAGAGTCAAACAGGAAGTACAGAGGTTCAGACAGGAGGAGAGAGAGCACGGGGAAAAACACAGACATAACGGGCAGGGGAAACATGGAACAACCACAAAGGGAGACGAGGGCTCATAAATACAGAGAGGGCACACAGGGGGGAGAGAGAGCACGGGGAGAACTTAGACATAACGGGCAGGGGAAACATGGAATAAAACATAAGGAGAGACGAAGGCTCACAGATACACAGAGGGGCACACAGGGGGTGAGAGTCACAAAGGGAAAGCACTCAGGGAACACCACAACAGGGCAACTCAGGAAACAGAGCCTAAACAGGGAACTGAAATACAAAGATACATAAAACTAAGAATACTGGGCCAACATGGCCCAGGACCATGACAACAGATCAATCTAATAAACTTAAACCTGCTCCATCCTCCCTATTCTGGTATTTTAAAGAGTAAGCAACCCAACTAATAGGGTTCTAAAACTCCCAGCAAAAAAAAAATAAAAAATAGGGAACCACCCCCCACCTCGTGATGCTTAATTGACGTAATCAACTTTAATTTGATGCAGTGTGAAAAAAATGCACAGAAATCAATTATTTTTCAAGAAAAATTAAATAGATTCAACATCTTTCTTCTACAGAACTGCAGACTGCACAGATTGTACATTCCCAAAGTAAAAAGTACTTGCTTACTAGGGTATATTAGACTTAATAGTTACTATATACAGTAATGGACTTCTATACATTTTACATCAGATTAAAATTTTGGGTGTAAGATTCAGATGATTATTTATTAAAACTAGACATTTTAAATGAGAATAAGAAAGAAAAGTATGTCTTTGTGCCCCCTTTTCCCTGTTCATGCTCTATCGGCCCCCCCTGGCTAAACTTTGCTAGATCCGCCCCTGCAGTTACCAGCCGTCAGCTACGTAGAAAAAGATCCTGGTGTAGAAAGTAATATTAAATATTAAACAACAGTTTATCCCGTTTAAACGGGCTGCCGTTGTTTATCCGCTGGTCTCCTCTTTATAGCGCAAAGTGGGTGATAAACAAACAAGAAACACGGGACTTGCGGCAGAAAAGCCGATCAGCTGATCATTGATCAGTTTCATGTTTGAAGTAATAACAGGAGAGGGAGGGGAGTGAATGAGAGAAGTAGCTGCAACTGCACAGCAAAGACCTCTGATCTATTTCCTGTGTCTGGAAGGAATTCCAGCTTCATCCCTTCTCTCGGTTTGTGGGTTGTAGGGTAAGAACTGAGCAAACTTTAATGTCAGTTCGGTTAGTCTTGGGTAGATCCTGAATGTGCAAAGCGTGAAACACCGCAACGTCCGACCCGTCTGAAATAATCAGAAACCCATCTCCACATTGACACCTACTGGCCATTTCGGCTACCATTACATGTTGATGGATGCCGCTGAGTGACGCAGACGAGCCCTGCACAACCCCAACAAACTACTTATTGTACCAGACTGTCAGTAGCTGCGGTCTACACGTTTTGGAGAAATCCCGCAAAACAAGGAAAGAAAAATACTGAGACGGTTAAAGACAGAAAACTTTGTGCTTCAGCAAAATATTCCATCTTTTATTGTTTGTGTTGCTCAGAATAAATCTATTTAGAAGTCAGTTTATGATGCGAAACACACAGAGAAAGGATGCTGTGTTTACTGTAATAAGCACACAGGTTTACAGCTGGTTTTGCAACGTTGCATGTGTTTGGTTGACTTTTAGCTTTCTGTCAGTTCGTGTCATCGGGTTTGTTCTACACACTGCCAATAAAAGCCAGACGCTGGCCTAGATAATTCTGACAGATCGTCAATTTCACGCACATCTTTAAATCCTCCTCTGCTCAGCAGCCTCTGAACACGAGGAAACCTTCCTGTACTTCACACTGCTGTGGATTTTCCACAGTGAATCTGTGTCCTTTTGTTTATGAGATATTCACACAGGAAGCGCATATCGTCACGGCTGCGCAGCGCGTGAGTAACGGGTTAGCGTGACAATGACGTCAAACGATTCGGCAATTTCTTTTCAGGTGAAAGTAGAAAAAAGAGCGGATGGAGCCCGAGCTGAAGATTTCATCCTGTGTTGTTTAAAAGCAGAGGCGCGTTTATTGAGAGATTTGAATGAATTCACAGCGCAGTGTGTGGCTCTCTCCCCCTCTCTCTGCTGATGGGAGTCAATGGAGCTCACCACTCTTTGTCTCTCGCTTTCTGTCATGTGACAGTAGCCGTTCAAATATATTTATATCATTTTGACTTGATTACGCCAAAAGACATCATTGTGAAGTTTGCAGACGACACTACAGTGGTGGGTCTTATCACCAATGGTGATGAGACGGCCTACAGGGAGGAGGTCAGCGCCCTGACCCACTGGTGTCAAGACAACCATCTCACCCTCAACGTCGCAAAGACAAAGGAGTTGATAGTGGACTTCCGGAGGTGCAGAGAAGTACACACCCCCATCACCATCAACGGCGCTGCTGTGGAGAGAGGGAGCAGCTTCCGGTTCCTTGGTGTGCATCTGGCGGAGGATCTTACGTGGTCAGTACACATAAACAAAACAGTGAAGAAGGCGCAGCAGCGCCTCTTCTTTCTCAGGAGACTGAAAAGATTCGGCATGAGACCCCTGCATCCTCAGGACCTTCTATCACTGTGCCATTGAGAGCATCCTCACTGGATGCTTCACCACCTGGTATGACAACAGCACCGCCTACAACCGCAAAGCTCTCCAGAGAGTAGTGCGGTGTTCTGAACGGATAATTGGAGGTGAGCTTCCCTCCCTCCAAGACATCTACAGGAAGCGGTGCCTGAGGAAAGCGGGGAGGATCATCAAGGACTCCAGTCACCCCAGCCATAAACTGTTCAGACTACTTCCATCAGGAAGGAGGTTCTGCAGCATCCGGTTCCGAACCAGCAGACTGAGAGACAGCTTTTTCCATCAGGCCATCAGACTGCTGAACACTTCCTAGACACCTCACCTTCAATACTGGAACTTCAACATTATGCACGCCATACTGTATATAAATGCCACTTGTTTTGCACAATATCCAACTACCAACCACTGTATATTTTATATATTTATTTTATTGTTTTACTCTATTTAATTTGTAAAATATGTATACACACACACACATGTACACACACACGTTGACATACATATTTAGTATACACATTCGGTAATATGCATACACTCTTATATTGTACATATATTTATTCATATAACTCTCAGATTTAGCCATTCTTATATTTTGCTTGTTCTTATGTTATTGTACTTTGCACACCTCTGTTGCTTGTAAAGCTCGCACACAAGAATTTCACTCACATGTACTGTACCAGTGTACCTGCACATGTGATGTGACAATAAAAGTGATTTGATTTGATTTGATATATGACCATGACAATCTCTGAAAAATATTCAAATAGTTCACAGAATTTCTGCTTGAATTCTCATCTGTGCTGAGCCTTACTGTAAACATTGTTTTTGACAGCCTTGATTTTGTTTCAACCTTCAGGTTTAAAACTAGTTTGAAGGAGTTTGAAGTTTCGGTTTGTTCCATGACTGCATTTCACTCACTGCATCTGTTTGTATCTCTGTCACTGCAGGACCAACATGGAACGAGAATACAGCGCTCTCAGGAGGCCGACAAACCTCACAGAAGAAAGAGAGAGAAACCATACAGCTGTGAGGAGTGTGGGAAGGATTTTACTGTAAAGTCTAACCTAAGAAGACATCAATTGATCCACATTGGAGAGAAACCGTTCAGCTGTGACTTGTGTGGAAAATCTTTTAGTTTGAGGAATACCTTAAAGACACACAAACGCCTAGCCTCACAGAGTTCATATGTTCAAATTCTTTGGTCTAGCTTGTTTTACCGCTTCTTCTCACTAAATTCATAAATGCTTCTGTTTAGCCCCTTTTCCATTAGTACCCACTTGGGTCGGCTCGCCATGGTTGTTATGGGTTTCCATAGCCTTAGTACCTGGTTCTAGGTACTATTTTAGTACCTACTCTTCCGAGGTTCCAAGAAATTCATGGCGATATAAAAATGTGATGTCAACAGACTGTATGCCATTGATTGGCTGCTTAGTGGCATCACTCGATGGACACCATATATAAACCTCCTCATATCCACTAATTGTGTTATTGCTCAGCAGGGTTGCTATAACGATGACTATGCACTTGATTGTAATGCAAACTAGTAGGCATACCACCTTGAGTCACATTGAACCATCTCAAGTAGGTACTAATGGAAAAGGGGCTTTTGTGTGTCTGCCTCTACCCGCAGGAACGAAAAGGCAAAAATGAGCCGAGATATGAAAAACCTAATCCAAGGACATCAAAAGGAGAGAAATCACACAGTTGTGGTCAGTGTGGGAAGACTTTTCCTACTGCAAAACAACTCAGAAGTCACCAACGAACCCACAGTGGAGAGAAACCGTTCAGCTGTGAGCAGTGTGGACAGGCTTTCACATGGATGGTTAACTTTAAAAAACACCAACATATTCAAACTGGAATTAAACCATACAAGTGTGACCAGTGTGGGAAGTCTTTCACTCGGGGAGATTACCCGAAGACACATCAGCTCATCCACAGTGGCATTAAACCTTTCAAGTGTGAGCACTGTGGGAAGGCTTTTAATCGTAGGGGAGCCTTGATGGCTTATCGGCGCACCCACTCTGAAAGTAAAGCGTACCGCTGTGACTTATGTGAAAAAAGTTCAGCCAGAAACAGACCCTCGGAAATGATGTCGACTTTTGCGAAAGCTCGAACAACAGTGCCAGCAGACATGTTAGCCCAAGCATCTACAATCCATTGGCAAATTGTGGCGTAACTCGCCCGGCGCTGCCTTCCACTCTTAGTGAAACTGTGGTCTCCACCGGTCATCCATCGCTCCCAGGCCGCTTGCAGCCTTACTTTGAACGGGCGGTTCACACCGATGTCCAGCGGTTGGAGTTCCTTTGTCAGGCCTCCCGGAATGACAGCAAGCTCACAGTTCATTTGTTTCACTAGCTTTTTCACATCGGCTGTGAGATGGGCACGCATAGAGTCACAGATCAACAGCGATGGTGATGCGTGGAAAAAACCACCTGGTCTCCTTACATACACCTCCCTCAGCCACTCTTTCATCATTTCCTCATCCATCCAGCCCTTTTCATTTGCCTTAATGATGATTCCTGCTGGAAACTTCTCTTTAGGCAAAGTCTTTCGCTTAAAAATCACCATAGGCGGCAGTTTCTGTCCATTAGCATGGCAGCCAAGCACAACAGTGAAAGAAGACTTTTCATACCCCGTTGTGCGTATCGCTACCGTGCTGGTCCCCTTCTTCTCCACAGTGTGACTCACCGGGATGTCAAAAGTGAGCGGGACCTCGTCCATGTTTGTGATGTGGCTGGGCTGGATGTTTTTGTCGCCGATGTGTTTGCTGCAGTAGGAGCGGAAGATGGCCAGCTTTTCCTTATAATCCGCTGGAAGTTGCTGCGCTACCGTAGTCCTGGTCCGGATGGAAAATGGCACCGTTTCATAAAACGAAAGCACCAAGACGGACCTCCTTGGAAATGTTCAATGTTCATCTCTTCAGCTAGTGAAACTGCTTTTAGCCGAATGGTGACCGTCGAAACGCTTCTCCCGCTCGCTCTTTGCTCGATGATCCACCGCTCGAGTCTTTCCTCCAACTCGGGCCACCTCGCCTTATGTCCGCGGAAACTCAGCTGCGTTTTCTTGACCTGCCGGAGCTTGTTTTCTAGCTTCCTCCATTTGCGAACCATCGATTCGTTAATCTTAAATTCTCTCGCCGCTGCTCGATTTCCATGTTCCTCCGCGTAGCTGATGGCCTTCAGTTTAAACTGTGCTTCGTAAGCGTGTCTCTTTGCCATTTTCAGGGTTGTTAAAACAACGATGTCCTGCATAACGCACATACCTGTTCTTTTATACAGGTATGTGCGATAAAGTCAACGCACACACTTCACCCTTTAGCGTTCTCGTGGTGTTCTCTACTACGTCCTCATTACAACACACAGGGCGCGCCGTACTTTTTGAAGAAAATCTAAGACTTTTAAGTGCGCCTTATGGTCGTGAAAATACGGTAATTATGCATTATTATAATATATTAAAAAACACACGCTGTATTTTAAAGAACATACATTAAGAAGCAGATTATATTAGATTTATATTTTAAATGAGACAAAATTTGGATTTTACAGCAGTAAAATTATTGTATCTCTACAGTTTAAAAATGTAATAAGCTTTGCCCTGCACAGAGTGGATAGTGAAACAAATGTAATCATCATAATGACATTATTTCATATTTATTACTTCCCCCTCCTCATTGCTTTATTATTGTAGCTCTAGTAATAAATATGTAAGGATTCTGGATCAGCACAGTGATGCCCATAGTATATACAGTATTCTGAAGAAGGTCTAAAATGTCACTGTGTGTGCCTGCATGTGTGTGTTTTATTTAGATGGATTTTTAAAAAAAATATTACTCATGATATAACATTGTCCAGACATGGCTGGTAAGGACATGAGGAGGAAACAGCAGGAGCTGTGTGAGGCTACTAAAGGCAGTGCTATAACATTTTTCTGTCATCATTTTATTATAGATTAAGTGCAAGAGTTGTTAGGTGTGGATAATTAGATTATAGTTTATTGCAATAGCAAGTTGTGCCTTGTTCTCAGATAGACAGCAAGTGGAGAGTGATATATGAAATGATGGGATGGAAGGAAGAAGAGAAGCAAAGAGTGATTCACAGGCAGAGTCTAGTTTATTTCTCACAGTTTTTTGTTGCCTTATGGTTCCAAGCGCTGTCACCAATCTTTGCATTTTGTTATTATCTCATGACACTTGTTTAATCAGCTACCATCTCTCCTGTGGACTTTTTAATGTCTACAGTCTCAGATCAACACAGCCCTGCCCTCCAGCACTATCAGCAGCAGGAGCAGCAGAAACACCTCAACAGCAACATTGTACCCATCAGGTAAAACATAGGCTACGTTTGCTTTGCCTTGTCACCACCTCACAACAGTGATATAGTATGATGCCATCCCATATTAGATTCTTTATGAATGTGTGTTGTTGTTATTCAGCCTGGTTCAATGTGCCCCTTTTTAACTTCCCTGTTTAAAGAAGAAAAAATATAATATATGTGCCGTGAAATCATAAGAGACAGTTGGAAGCTGAATTTAATGTGCAGCCTTTGAGTGAAGCTGTGAGAGCACTAACTCAGAGCTTTCCTCGGCCACTTTGGCTGTGAGATCACCATTTGGGTTAAACAACAATCTATAGTAATGTTTTGCACTGTTTCTTTATGTACAACATTTCTGCAAAGACCCAAACTATGTACGAACTGGGATTTTCCTGTGGACTACAGATTCTCCCGAAGTCACTTTTAAGTCGGCAGAACAGATGCAGAGGCAAGGGCTTGAAGGAAATGCATTATTCTAATTGGATTCCAGCTGTTGGTTATCTAACTCCTCAAAATATTTGTTGCCTGTTTGGACAAATATTTGTGGGTTTTGAAGAATCCTGTATTTGTGTGATTGAAAACACAATGCAATAATTTGTACAGGCTGTGGGTAAAACAATGTGTGTTGAGTCCAGACTCGGACGCACTAAGCAAATGAAACGTTAGCACTTCCTGTGACGATGAATAAGATGTTTGATATTCTTGAAAGTTTCCTTACTTGTTCTTTTTCATTTCCCAGAAAGAAACTGTCCACTGGAATTTGTTATGTTTATTTACTGTATTGATTGATTTATTGTGCATGAGTGTTATTGTGTTTTTGTTCCATGTATTTTGGCACAGATTTATGGTTGTATTTTCACATCTGTTGTTTCAAAGTTTCAAAGAAAAGGTTTGGGTCTCCAAAACCTGGAAATTCTACTTTTCATTTTGTAAAAAAAGAAAAACAATTCTACAAAGTTTTGTTAGGCGTGTGACAGATCATTTTTCTCTCTCTCAGATGTAACAAATGGAAAGTTCTCTTAACGTCAGCATACCTGTTTTCATTGGCACAGACTGAGGCCTATCAGAGGAGGAGACTTGGCTGATTTCCACATTGAAATTCTACCTTCTGTACAAGCACTGTGGGAGTGGCGTTGAGGCAAAGATAATCTGGCAAATGATCAAGAATCTCAAGTGTCAACAAACCATTTTTTTCTTAGTTGAGCAGAGCTGATGGCAGTGAAACACTGAAGACATTTCTGATTTCGCTTTGTGATGTCAGAGGAGAAGCTGAAGTCCAGACAACACCAGAGGGTAAGTTGACTTGCTGCAATCCAGATCACAATCAGGCAGAAAGAAGCAGGTTTTGTTGTTATTTTTATTGCGTGTTTTACCGAGGCTGGATTATCAGCAAAACACACCTGGGGCCGAGAAGCTCTGACCTCACGAGTAAGTGTCAGGTATTTCTGGATAATCTGTCAGTACAAATCTACAATGTTGTAGTATGTGAATATCATGTGTGTCAAGGAAAAGCAATAGAGAGAAAAACACGTATAAAACTGGCACACTGCATTGTGTGAGAAATGACCTGATGCAGAGCCCCGTACAACAAAGCACTTTTAACAACCCAGGGTTTGTTTTCCTTATCACGCCTCACTGACTGTAACTTATCCTCGTGTGTTACATGACTTTGGATTCCAGCTCAATACACCAGCTGAGGGCTATGAGTCCATTCACAATACAGAGACAGTGTTGGCAGCAGGTTCCCTGTTTCTGTATATTAAGTGGACAACAAACAGGAAAAAATGTGAGAAATAAAGCTCATCTTAAAAATCTGTTTTTCTTGTTAGTTTTTATCAGTTAAAGATAAAAACTTCAGGCTTGCTTTCAAAAATTCAGGTCTTATTATCTTTGCACTAAGATCTTTAAGAACAGTGATGCTATTTTCCAAACATTGATTAGTTGGGACCTGTGTAGGTGTAGCTTGGACTTGCTCAGGCTGCACGAGAGACAACTCAAAAATCAAAAGCAGGGGCTGACCTCTCCAGACAGAACCCCACTATATCTCTGCATGACAAATCTCCAGACTAGAGCTTTAATTTGGTTATTCTTCCTTATGAAACAAGTAGTTGTTTGGTCTTTAAGTGTTAGGAAATAGTGAAGAAGATCAGTCAAAGTTGTGAACAGCTGTCAGGCTTGGATTGGATTTCAAAGATATTTGGGATTTGTGTGTGTGTGTGTGTGTGTGTGTGTGTGTGTGTGTGTGTGTGTGTGTGTGTGTGTGTGTGTGTGTGTGTGAAGCTGAATTACTGTTGCATTTTCTTTTTTCAGTTTTCTTTTGCTTGAAAAACATTCATGTGAAAATAGTCACCCCGTATGCTTTTCCGAAATCACAATGAGCAAGATCCACATGTTCAAAATAGCCTCATAAAAAATGCTTGTTAACCAGAGGTCATCCATAACCAATACCTAGTTGGTAATATAATACGTTATAAAATACACCTTTTAAAAAGTAGACAGAATATGTTGAATTGTTCATCATTTTTTATCCGTGTCATGTGTGTCGGAATGAGATCTCAGATTACTAGTAAAACAAAGTGCTCCCAATATTCGGATCTGTGCACTACGTGGGGACAGTATCTTCTTATCTTTCTAATCCCCACATCTGGCTTCACAGCACAGACTTCTGCTTGATCAGCTCTGTTTTTTTATTTAACTCAGCCTGGAGTGGACTAAATGCAACATTACAGCAGTTTAGAAAATATTCCCCACCAAGTTGACCCATCGTGCATGTTTTATGTTACTATTGTTTATTTCTTCAAAACTAAAGTCGTCAGGGCTGACATTTTCTTTCCCACACAGAACGATGGACACTGGAACACCTGCAAATGTTTCCTTAAGCCTTTTATGTGCATTGTGGAATATATGTAAAAAGTGCTTTAGAGTGTAAAATTTCAAACAGTAGAGGATACGATTACTAAAGCTGGACAAACACAGAGAATTCACATAAAGTCTGAATGACAAAGGAAAAGAAGCTAGGCGTGTTTATTTGTTTAGCGCTTTTTATGTGTTACGTGAGCCGTGGTGGAGAAAGAGCTCCGTTTGCTTGAGTAACCAAACACAGTACAACAAAGTGCAGGCATGCAAAGTACTGGCCTGTAGATAAGAATCAATAAAATGTGCTTCAAGTGTTACAGTGTAAGCATCTTTGTTGATAATGTAAAGCGATTAATATTATTACCGTAATAAAAATAATATAAGGGCAATAAATAAGTGGCATTGCAAGTCTACAAAACGTTTGGGGTTTTTGTGTTTAGAAGCGATTTAAAGGATGTTGTTGATGACTTAAGCTTTTATATTTAACCCTTAAACAACCAGAAGGACCGACCTGATGATCTAAGACCATTTGAGCGATAGTGGTGTAACAGAAATGCTAGCATGTATAGAGGGATTCAGTCTGAGAGCTGGGTTTTGTTAATAACTTAATCAGTGATTTGTGTTTTTGACGCATTTTAGTTCATGATAATTCATCTCATTATTAAATTGAACCAATGTTAGAAGACTTCTCAAACACAAGAGGAAACTGTTGGCATAACTTCAAACAGTATTTACACAAAAAATGTGTACATATATATCTGATTTAACAATCAGGGGGTCATATGATGGTTGGGTTTTTCTTTGTATGTATTATTGTAGGGTCTACCTTACAATATAAAGCACCTTGTGGTGACTGATGTTGAGATTGGTACGCTGACAAACCAGAGTAAACGAGAAGCTGTTCTTAGAAGTTTCTGCATGAATGCATCGCTTAAAACATTGGCGCTCAGGTTCACTGTACAAATGTTAAAAAAGGAAACCAGCCTCTTAAATGTTAAATCCTCTGCACCGGGTTAATGTGTTCTTGTGTGGCATGTTTGCATGACATCATCCAGGAAGGTAAAAAAAAAAAAAACCCTCCTGAGTCTGTTATTGTAAGATTGAGAGTAGTGAAGTCTTTGTGTTACTATTTATAGAGATGTGACTCAATACCAGTCTTTAGATACCAGTTCAGTTTAAGCACACAGACTTACAAACTGTGTAAGCAAGTGATAAAAGATTTTTTAAAAATTGTTGTTATTAAAATGTTATTGTCATTAAAATATAAAATATTATTATATTATTAGTATTAAATATTCAAATATTATTATAAAATATTAATCGCTACAGAAAATAGATAAACAAAAGACATTTTTTTTAGTTGAAATTGTTTATATGAACAGGTAATGGGACATTTTGCACGTATCCACATACTGAGGAGGCAGTGACCCAATGATATTATGTGATTAACATCATCAGTGCAGATCATATGCTTGTAATGACGTGTTTCCACGCTGTGGTATTGTTACTGATTTAAATCATCCGCCTGGCCCTCTGCCAGCGAGCCACAGTTTTACTGAATGCACCTTTGTTCGTCTCGCTGATCTCGTTCAGGTTTTCTGGCCGTGCCAAAATGAGGCCCTGTGATGGATGCCATCTTGGAAGCATCACAGATCAGCACATACCAGAGACTGGAGCGACCAGCTGCTCTAGTTTCACAGAGCGCCTCATCAGTGCAGACTTCAGCCATCACCACAAACCTACAAAGTGAGACCCATGTAACAACTTAATGTTACTGTAACAAGCTTATTGTTTCATGTGTTCTTCCTTAAGGGTGTCTTTATTCAGAGATGGTATCAGGGTAGCTTTGCATGATTCACAGCTCATTATAATCCTTATTTATCTTATAATGGATTTTTGTGTAAATACCAACCAGTCATGTGAATAAATACAGTAATTGTTGAAGTGTGTTTGGCATATGAATTCAGATTTACATTTTCTAGCACTTTTGCACTCACTATGTTCATCTTTCAAATCTCCAACTGTTTACACATTGACGCATGGCTGCCGTAAAAGAAATTATAATTTTAAAGAAATGAGGCACACTTCTTCTTTACTTGGCCCGCAGCTACACTACATTTGTCTCTTTAAACCGAACTGACAGACTGACCCTGTCTTTCAGTGATGACCTGCAGATGGATGCGGTGGAGTTTTCCACGATTCTTTATCTGCTGATGAATCACAACCAAGACCTGATAAACTTTAACTTGGAGAATAAAATCGTCAAGTAAGCTTGATTACCCATAAATACGCAGTGAACAGCAGCTCCTATGCTTAAAGCCCTGTCTCTGAGAGTTTCCTGATTATCTTCGATCTGACTGTACTCCTCTTTGATTGTCTCCCTGGTCTCGATGCTTTCACGTGGCTTCAATGTGCCCCGTTTGTGTATAAAATCTCGTCTTCCCTCACCTATTGTTAGATCATCTGTTTGTTCTCTCTCTGCGTCTACCTCACATCACCTTATTTGGCCTGCATCTGCATCCTCCCTTTAAGTCCTCTCTCTTACTGTAATATTAAAAACTAGAAGCAGGGAAAAACAGCTGGCCCAACATGTGCACTACTCTTGTACAACCTGACATCCAAAATGTATGAAATGAAAAAAGTAAAATGTTTTTTTTGGCCTATGCGTTGTTTACACACAAACATTTAGCAGAGATATTCACATTTGAATTAAAGAAACTGCTTCCGGTGCCTCAGCAAGTAGCTCAGCATGTTTGATTCAGCAGTTACCCCAAGGCTGGAACTGACCCACAGACTGTTTGCTTGCAAGTGAATTTGTTAACCACTACACCTGACGGACATTTACAAACTAATTTTTTAAACTTTGTCTCCACTATAAATCACAAATGATCTGCCACTACATAACTACGCTGCATACATACTGTATTAATACATCTGAACTTTTATTACTTCAAGTACCTTCATTCTGTGTTTTACTCAGGATAAGATTTTATGTTAGTCATCTGCCTCCATTTCACCCTTTCTTTACCATCCTCGTTTGTCGCACCAGCCCACTGTCCTCCTTTACGACCTTCATCCATGAGGTGTTACTCCTTTCCTGGCAGCTCCATCTTCAGCATGCTTTGGCCAGTATATTCACTTTCCATCTTCTGCACATGTGCAAACCATCTCAGCCCTGCCTCTCTAATTTTTTCTGTGTTTCGCACTCATTTTTAATCCTGTCCATCCTCTTGCCTTTTTGTTAGTATCACCATCTGTAAAATACGCATCATAGCAGACCGTACTAACATCTTGTAAACCTTCCCTTGCACTGTTGCTGCTTCCTTATTTTACAAATGACCCCTAACACTCATCTCCACTTGCTTCACCCTCCCCACGCTCTCTTCTTCACCTCTCTTGTTCATTGTTTGATGCTTTGAATGTTTGACCCCAGGTATTTACTCAACTTTCTACTTTGCTCCCCTCTGTCACTTGACTTTTATTATTTTTAATATTTCACAATAGCAATCACATATTAGCCATCTTTACTTTTATTTGTACTTCTGCAAGTGAGATGAGCTGATTTGTGTTTTTGTAGCCTTGCACTGTTGAGAGTTCATAAACACTTGGCTTCTTTTGTTAAAAATTTCTTTTTAGAAATGCTTGCGTGAGAACCAACAGTAAAGGACTGGACGTAAAATTCTAGACTCCACCCTCAGCATTAAAGTAAGATACCTTTTCTTTGATCAGTTTTTACCCTATTCCTTATACCATCAAGTTATACTCATCCTTTTCTTTGGTGACACATGGATAATGGAAGTATATTCCACAGGTCATGACATTATCAGCTGGAGAATAGTCACGAATCCTAGAAAGGTGTTCCCTCGATGGAAAACCTTGGATCCAAAATGAAGTTATTGGACCACAATTCTTCCAACTAACCTGCCTTGAAGTCATGTTAATGATTCAAAGCTCTTCAAACTTTGAAAATCATTGTTTAAATCACGTCAGAAAGTGAGGACTGCTGTTGAACCTTATTTTCCAAGGTGCCTTCAGAGCAGATGGATTGATTTAGCACAGCTTTTATGCTGGACCACAACCCAAACTCAGCTGAAACAGTTCAAATTTAACTGTGGGATTCTCTCTTCTGCATATGTCTTTAGGTGTAAGTTATTGCTACACCTTACAGTACGAATGGCATCCCGGTGTGTTATGTAGCATTGTATAGTCTCAACATTAAAGCTTTTTAAGGGTCTGTACAGATACAACTGGAATCAAGTGTAGGTAACTTCTAGTTTGCTAAAGCCCCCATGTTAACAATTTGTATTGTAGTTATGACTTCTGTCACATATGTAAAGAGCAACAGAGAGAGAGTGTGCCGGTGAAAATCTGGGACATCTCTTCCCCGAAAAGCACCAGTACACCAGCTTGTAGTCGACTGGTTTTGTCTTCACTTTACACTTTTGCTCATGTTAACAGATTCCACAAACATTTAAACAAACCTGGGGGGCGGGGGTGGGTTGTTTCCATTAACAGCTGGCTGCTGTTGGTTTTCTCAAAAACAAGGGACTTTGTTGGGGATGACTTTCAGTGGTCGAATAATCCGCATTTTTTGCCAGAGAAAAACCTGTTTTTGTTTATACTTCATTTGGAATTAACTTCCAATAAGAAAAATGTTTCCTTCCATATTTTTACCTTTTTGTTTCACTGATGTGATTATTTTTCTTCATTAAGTTGTTTTTCCAGTGAAAAATATCCATTAACTTATGCACACACACGATACCGGTGTTTGCTTACCACAGGAGTGCACAAAGCAAGTTTGGCATAGCCAGTGTGATAGGTGGCTCAAAATAAGCTAAAACCGTTTAGTTCTAAAATGTAAAAAGTTGAACTAATAGACGCTTTCAGCTGCTCCTCTATTTCCACAGAAGTCCCAAAACAGATGGGTCCACATCACTTGGCACAGAACTGATGATGCAACCTCCCATTTGTCTGAGCTTAAAGTCCACAAACCTGGCCTAATGTTTCATTCACTATGACCTGAAATGAGCAAATCAGCCCATGAACTCACCAGGAAACAATTTAAAGAGGTCCAGGCAGACAGATATTTACGCAGGAGCTTAAATCTTTTTTGCAACCATAACTATCGCCCCCTGGTGGCCAGCAAGAAAAAAATATATAGGTTTAGGGCACTTTGTATTGGCTTCACCTTTCAGACCTGGAGTTTGAAAAGAGACTAAAGAGGACATTTGAAACACCAGCTGAGTCTCCATCAGCACATAAAGAAACTATTGATTGCCCCCACTTCAGTCAGAGACGTCACAGAGAAGCATGCAGTGAAAGGAAACACTGCAAAAACCTGAACTCTGTTACTCACATCAATTCAGGTGTTAATCTATTTGTTTTGTGAAATTACATACAATTCCTTATGATCTTGGGGGATAAAAATCCTACAAGTAAAGTAATATTTTTTTCTCATATTTGCTCTGTTAGCTGAAATTCCAGCAATAAACACATTTAGCAGCTAATCAGCAGTAATGAAAAGATGAAAGTGTTGCACTCGACATTAATGTGGCCTTGTGGCACACCCGTATGCTGCCACCATCTTTACATCATCAAACACTTCAAAACTAATGCTGGGCACAAAATTTCAACTGTGGAAATCTAACGTGCAGATTTTGTATCTGGAAAAGTATCGACTGAACTGAAGAAATTATCGACGGTGGGACTGAGTATGTGTGCTGTGCATCACAATGTTTTGTTCAATTTTGTTAACACCAGTGAGGTTTTTCTTATGGTAGTGTTTTTTTTTTAAACTCTTTCTCCCCTTAAGTTGAAATTTGTAATTTTTTTAAACCTGAGTAAGCTATGAGAGCAGTTGTATGAGCTGTAGTTTTTGTTTTCTGTTATTCAACTGAATGAAACAGCATAAAGAGTTTTTGATTAAAGTGAGACATGTTTTCAACAGTAGATGAGTCGATGTGGGCTTTTAACTGGACTGCTAGGATGAGTCAGGATGTTGGGTTAAATTTGATTTGGAAAATAACTAAAGCTGTCAAACAAATGTAAAGGAGTAAAAAATACTGAATTTTCTGCAATAAATCTTTTAAAATAACAGCTGTAAAAACGCTGTAAAAAGACTATAATCTTAAAATGTGAGTTTAAGGTTCACCATAATCCAGTTTGCATTTGTTCCAGGTTTGCTGTACTGCAACCTTAGAGATCATCATGACTACATTTGACTTGATTCACAGAAAGTCTTAATGAAGGAGGATTTACACCTTTCTTCAACAGGAAGAGGAAATATGTGCAGGCACCAACTACTGACAATGTGACACATTTAATCTCACTTTATAGGATTTCTGTTCCTTTTTCTGTCAAAGACAGAATTATCGATTAACATAATTTAGATAGACGTGTTTGGCAGTTAGCCTCCGATGGTCTGTCTGGGCAGAACGGACCCCAGCTGTGAAAGGGATTAGAGTAGGACCCCCCAGAGCCTAGATCCTGATGGTGGAGACGAAGGTGGTTTATATGGAGCCTGAGTGAAGAGGGGCAAAGAAGAGGAGGGGGTGGGTTGCACAAAGGCGTCTGTAAAGGCCAATGGCAGATGCAAGGTTAGATTTAAAGTATGGGGCATGACTGCTGATTGGTCTGGTGAAGGCGGAACTAGACCAGTGATAACACAAAGAGTTTGACAGCATGGGAAAGTCAGAGTGATAAAGCTTAGATTTAGCTGGCAGCACACTCCAGGCCTCAAGGGTCAATGACCTGCAGGTTTTAGATCTCACCCTGGGTCAACACACCTGATTCAAATGATTGTTTCATTACCAGGCCTCTGGAGAACTTCAAGAAATATTGAGAAGATCATTTAGCCATTTAAATCAGCTGTGCTGGATCAAAGATACATCTAAAACCTGCAGGACACCGGCCCTTGAGGCCAGGTTTTGGACACCCCTGGCATAGATCTTGGTTATGGAACTTCATTTATTTATCTTCACACCACATTATGGCTTTATAAGTTCTACTCTGAGCTCTAGTAAATTTTATTTCACCATCAGTTATTTCATAATTTATGGACTTGAATCTTGCTTTAACTTTGGATTGAACTCTTTTATCTAAGACACAAAAATGTTTACTGTATGTCAATAGACACCAATAAAACATGCATGAGACAGAGTTGGTTTTCAAACCTTTTTCCATCACTTGTCTGTCAGGCTCCTGTTTACAGATCAAAAAGACGAGAAAAAGGCCAAACCTCCTCAACCTGGTGAAACCAAACTACAGACGCTGGACCCAGGGCGGATTAGGACTACATGTTTGATATGGATACATCATAGATTCACAAGGTTTTCACTGTTAACCGTGCTAATTTCAGTTACTGCATCAAAAGCCCCAATGCACTAATCAATGGAGAATTTTGGATTGACCTCGAGGCGAACCAGACTGCATGAGACACGTTTATAGAGCAAAAGACATTGAAATAGTTTTTCGTTTTAAAGCGAAAGTAAACTTTATTGTCATCTCTGCTATATACAGTACAGTATATAGAGATGAGACGACGAGGCTCCAGTTCCATTCAGTGCAAAAAGAACAACAATTAATATAGGAAGAGTAGGAATAAATATACACTATAAGACTAAGGTAAGGGGAGTAAATATACACTTTGAGGTAAAAACAGGTTAATTTCAGTCTAACTTTACAATTTAGAATTGCGATTTAAAGTGACCTTGAAGTGGTTTAAAATGACCAACGTAGCAGCTTTACAGTTTACAGTATGAGTGATTTAAAGTGACCTTGAGTGAAATAAAGTCACCAACATAAGCAGGATTGAGTGTAGGATTGTAGGATGGGTCTAATGGCTGTAACGATAATATAAGATTATTTCTTTATTTTTCACACCGAAACATTTAATAAGACAAACTTTAAAGTTAATTAAATATAGCTACAAACTAACATGTGGGCAAGGTTACATGAAACGAACTGAGCCTAAATTAGAAACAAAAACTAAAAGATTAAATCATTTGAATTAACTGAAAAAAAACGAGTCAGGAAATGAGTCTCAGTGCTGCCATATTTATCAAAATAAAATATCGAATGGCTTCAGGTTCAGGTTAGATTCGATTATTTGTAGGTACATTTGGTTTCCACTGAGCAACTCATCCATCTTAAAATGAAAAACTTTCATTAATCTTTGGTTCTCTTCCACAGCATGTTTATGTCTCTTCTTCATCCCAGCTCCCTTCATAAAAGGGACTTTTTCCTTCCCACTGTGGCCAAAGCACTTGCTCGAAGGGAGTAAACTGATTGTTGGGACAAAGGCTTTTACTTCTGCGGGCCACCACTGTAAATAAGTATTACACAGAAGTACAGCCCAGGTCTAGTTCAAATTTAAAATTATACTGGTCCCATGGTTAGTCATGTATGCCACAGCTCAGAACGCCAGGGCCTCTGACTACCACCTGGTCCAAATAGCACTAAACCCATATGGCACCTCCTGTTGGTGGTGAATGTCTGTAGTTTTCAATGGTTGCCACCTATTAAATACAAAGAGTATCACTGCCAGTCCAAAAGTCATAGCTATGTCATAAGAACCAGGTGTGACATTAGCTGACTCTTTACAGGGGTAAACAGTCAGAACTATGTGGAGCCTGATCAGGAAGAGGTTCTTTCTGTCTGTTCAGATTTGTTGTGATCCAATGGCAGCAAAGATTTTAGTCCTGCATGATCATGCAGATGTTTGGTCAGAGCAGATAATGAAGTGAACGGTTTTGCACATTGGTCACACTGAAATAGCTTATTTGCAGCGTGCGATCGTTTGTGTTTGGAGTATGAACTGAGATTCTTGAAGCTCTTGTCACACTGGTCACAGATGAAGTTTCCTTCAATGTGTGTACGTTCATGATCATTACGAGTATTTGCACGAGAGAAGCTTCTGTCACAGTGTCTGCACTTGTATGGTTTCTCTCCTGTGTGGACTCGTTTATGAGCTTTAAGCTCACCTGCAGTGGTGAAGGATGAGCCACACTGGTCACAGAGGTTCGTTTTAATGCCACTGTGAATGAGTTCATGGCGCTTTAATTCGCCTGCTGTGGGGAAGCCTTTCCCACATTCTTTGCAGTACTTGAGTTTGTGTCCAGTGTGTCTACGTAGATGTATTTTTGGGCTCCTTCGCCAATTGAAAGTTTTTCCACAAATGTCACAATGAAACGCTTTCCCACCACCACAGTGATGACAGGGTTGAGAACTGGATCCATCTGTGTCGCTCTGCTTCTAAACAAAGACACAAACACAGTCAGAGTCAGGGAATTTCTTCAAAATCTTTTTCCTGAAGGTTGCCTGAAATTAAGAGAATCTCTGCCAATGTCCAGTTACATTTTACTATGTCAGTGATAACTAAAAAGTAAAATATAGTTATTGTAGGTATACCAAAAAGAATACAACAATAACACTCATGTACTTTCAACTACTGCGTTCACACCGAACGCGTTAGACGCGACCAGAGCTTCAGGTTAACATGTAAAGTCAATGGAGGAGCGTGATGAAGCGCGACTGGGGGTCGCGTGAAACTTCAGAAGCAGATTTGCATTGCAAAAAACACTTTTCTGCCTGATTCGCGCAAAAAGTAGCCTGGCTGATGCGTTTGAAGCGCGAAGTAAAATACGCACTGCAGTTTGTGTGGTGCATTTTGTGCATTCCCGCTTATTGCGTCTACCGCTTGAGTTGGAAAAATCTGAACTCCAGCGTCAAGTCGCGCCGCGATAACCAATCAGGAGCCTCCAGGGCAGAAACAATGTTCTTATTTTTCTCCTCCTTCTCCCTGAGGCTCTTCCACTTTAAGCTGGGTCCTTTTTATTCCTGTCTCTCTGTAAATAGTTATATTTTATATATTCATGTTTAATGTTTTTCAGTTTGAGCATCTTAATATTGTCTCAAATAAATTTTTGTAATGACTAATGTGTAAAGCGTCCTTTACGCCGCTGCTCTGCTCTCCACAGTGAATAGAGAAGGGAGACCCTCTCTTCAAATGCTAGATCGACAGCTGCCATCTTGCAAACATACCGTCTGGCACTACTTCCTCCCACATTTCCGCTTCACGGGCGTGAAAATTGCATATTTTAAAGCGTGACCAGTTCGCTTTGGACGTGCTTCGAGGTGCGAATGCGCACACGACCAGTGAATGCACCATTACTCTAAAATTGTCACTTGAAATAACAAACTTAATGTTTCTTTGCAATATTAATCTAATATTTTTACAATTATGTAGCAATTTAGTGTTACACTTTTATTTTCTTTATATTTCACCACTTTATCATCATCGGACAATGTCTTCGATTAGATTAGGTGGCACTCATGGGGATCTTTTTATGGTTGACATTTTTTATATGACCTCGTACAGAAGCTGAAGCGGAAAACTTGATCTCTGACAGTGGTTGAAATTCCCTCATAGTAAATCCCTCAGGTGCGTCAAAGATAACTAAAATGTGTTTTGAACGGAGACAGAAGAATTTGTGCCTCAAAAGTTTAGGTGTGGATAGTTTCTAAGGCCCACTTACCAGCTGTAATGGAAGTGTTATGAAAACATTAATGTTAACAACCAGCAGTGGCATCACAGGCAAACAGCCTACTTGAGAGTAGACTATTTAGTTGTGGTTGTTTTTTAAGTCTTATATCTTTATAATGACACTACAATTCTTTTTATTCTATGTAGACCAGACAGAAAATGAGTAACTGTAAACTCACATACAGCCACATTTTTACAGAAATAATCTTTTAATACCATGAAAGTGCCATTAAATAATACAGTGACATAAAGGTTTATTTTTTTGACCTAATCATGAAAGAAACAAAACAAAAAATGATATTGAAATGTGATGAATCTCCTGTACATACAGCATAGTTGCTAATATTGTAACAAAATTTAATAAGCAGAGTTGTTCAAACACTAAAACTACAAGATAAAAATGTAAACACATACCTCGCAGTAACTGCACTTGTAGAGTTTCTTCCTGGTGTGGATCTGTTGGTGCGCTTTGAGGGAACTTGGATCTTTAAAAGCCTTATCGCACACGTCACATTTATAAGGTCTCTCTCCAGTGTGAGTGAATTTGTGGATTTTTAAGTCTCTGTTTGTCATAAACACTTTTCCACACTGTTCACAGTAGTACACATCCTCTTTGGTGTGAATGCGTAGGTGTGCATTTCGGTGCCCTACTTGGCTGAAGGTTTTTCCACAAACCTCACAGCTGTATGCCTTAATTCCAGAGTGGGCAACTTGATGAGTCCATAAGCCGCTACGGTGAGCAAAGACTTTACCACACTGATCACAGCTGTACTGTTTAACGCCACTGTGGATACGTTTGTGCTCTTCCAACCCTTCTTTCCGAGAGAAACACTTCCCACACTGATTGCAAGTATGTTTTTTAACTCCACTATGAATGAGTAGGTGTCTTTTTAAACTTCCAGGCTGTCTAAAAGACTTCCCACACAAGTCACAGCTAAACGGTCTCTCTCCAGTGTGAATGACTTGATGTTTTTTTAATGAGACCTTCCAGGTAAAACCTTTCCCACAATCGTCACAGCTGTATGTTTTCTCTCCCTTTCTTCTGTGAGGTTTGTCGGCCTCCTGAGAGCGCTGACTTCTCGCTCCATGTTGGTCCTGCAGTGACAGAGATACAAACAGAGGCAGTGAGTGAAATGCAGTCGTGGAACAAACTCAACCTTCAAACTTCCTCCATTAACACGAGCTTTAAACCTGATGTTGAATCATGGCAGTTGCCAAATACCTTGTGGATTACCCCAACCTTCTGGTGACAGGAGCATACTTTACTATCAATTATTCATTTTTCCATAACTTAACCATTAGAATATCTGTAAATGGCTATACCTAGTGTTTAGATTGAGATATTAATTAAAACTATACCAGACCCCTTATGACAAAGAAGCAACTAAAAGTGGTAAATATCATCTCTCTTATGTTTCTCATCCCCACCCAGAACAAGCAGTAATTAGTAGAGTGAAGCTGATTAAAGCAGGATTATCACGATGCTACAAACTCAATCTCAATACCCAGAAAATTACCTGACTGCCAGAGGGAGGGGAAAAAGAAAATCAGAACAATACTGGACCATGAAAACGTATCCAGCTACTATCCTGTTTATTTTCTCTACTTCTAATCATATTTCATTGCTGATCAGCTGAGAGCTGTTGGGTGGCACTCCACTGTTTTAATCCTATGATATTGTCGAAATGGGAGCTTTAAAGACTTCACAGTATTTCTCATAAAGACCAGGGCTGTCACTCTGAGATGTTTGTAGATCAGATTATGTTTAAATGGGAAATTATTACATTTAAAATTTGGGGGTTTAATATGAATTTCAATTTTCTTAATCTGCTATTTTAGTGTCCTGTTAATGTGTGATCTTCTTATTTCATCTATTAACTTGATTCTTGTTTGTATAGTGTTACGTTTCGGTGTTGTCAGTGTTTTGTTTTTTTGCGTGACTGTCATGTATTTCCTGTTTTACTTTGAAAGTCTGTGTTATGTTACATGACAGTCACGCAAAAAACAAAACACTGACAACACCGAAACGTAACATATAGGTATGAATGTGTAGCCTGGGGCTAACACACAGCAGCCGATGTGGAACCAGCTCCCAGTTTAGATTTGGGAGCCGATGAAGTGCACCCAGATTCACCAACAGAGAAACTGATATTTTTCTCACCTTTTCTGTGAAACTCATTGTTTCCTTTGTAGTGAGTCAGCTGAGACCAAATAGCTGAAAATCTTTCTCTGCTGCTCCGTCAGACTCTTCTCCTCCTGCTGATCAGCTGGGACAAAGAACAGATTTTTATTAGACAACGAGACTACTGAGAGGGACTACAAAGAGAGAGAATACTACACTACAATACTACAATACTTCTGTCCCATCTCACCCCTCCCATAGCACATTGGTGCATCTCCCTGAGTCTGGCGGACATGCACAAACACATGCACATGCTCAGTGGAGTTGCAGCTTCTATGTGAGGCTTTATTAATTGCTCTTTGGGGATAAATAAAGTCTTTCTGATTCTGATATAGCCTAAAAGACAGCATGTTTGCAAACATTAACCAGATTTGTGTAGCTAGCTACATAGAAACAGTGAATATCAGCTTCCTCTTAAGCTGGGCTTTTACTCCTAGCTCTGTACATGCTCACAAAAACAGGCATATCGGGCATCAAAATGACCCCTATGAGTGCACAATACTCTAATAAGCGACCTTATCAGACGGTGATACAATGCAGATGACAAGTCTGTAAAGACAATCAAAGTGTAACAGTAAAATTGCTACATTGTTGCACATAACACGCTCTTCATTTGTAACCTCACAGCTGTCCAGTAGAGCTCTCAAACTTTAAAATGGACACATTTAAACATTTAATGTTATTTAGGCATCCTGCCACAAAATATGACCAATAATTTTAACACCTGCTGCTATCAAGTAAAAATGTGATATTTCCAAGTTGGGTTTTAAAAATTTAGTAACTCCCCTGCAAACAACCTCCCTGGCTTTTGGAGTATAGATAGCCGAGTTCCCCAATTTCAGCTTAAGCCTAATTTTCTCCAGGCCTCAACACACAGACCGCAGTCACCGGTGCATGTCTTTCTTTTTGTCTCCTGCAGTTTGTGTTTTGTCTTATGTGTTGTTACTGGTATCTCTATTCTCTCCTCATCACTCTCACTGCTGTCTGCAGATCATTTTAGGAGTTCACTTCCTCTCATGTGTTCATCCACAGCAGCTGGACAATAAAGTTTATTGTGACCCTGATACTGCAGCAGATCGCTCTCATCCATTTCCTGTTATCACTTCAAATAGAAATGAGGCTGTAGAGGTTTGGTGCAGGCAGAAAAACAGCTGCAGGGACAATGAAAAGACTTTTCTGCTCCAACTTCTCCCAGCATGCTGAGCTAATGATTAGTTGGTGTTTTTCTCCAAACACTCTCTCACTCTTCTCTCAACGTGTTCACAATAAACTGTGAACAGACACCGAGGAGAGCAGCAGAAGACCTCATTCAGGAGCTAAACTCAACATGAACTGAACTCACAGTAAAGTTAGCTCGGTGCTTACCTTTAGATGAGCCCACAAACCGAGAGAAACTCCGCGATGAAGCTGCAACTCTTTCCAAACACAGGAAACGGAGCAGAGACCCACGTGGTTCACGCGGTCGTCAGGTGCGATCGTAGCTACAGGTGACGCCACGCGCTGTTTTCTGAAGTCGTTTGAAAGCATCGGGACGAGCGTTTCCGCGGTCGCCATCTTGGTGATAGAAAACCCACGTAACTTTGGAAGCACGGATCTGGCTGTGAAACGGCTTGCTCATTGGCTAATAATTTGTGATTGACAGGCTCCTATCCAATGAGCATGCGGAGAATATCAAATCCGATTCTTCTTATTAAAATACGGTATGACCAAGAGGATCCCTCAGGGATGGAGAAGTGAACTTGATTGAACCGTGATTAGCAGAGTCGTAACAGCTTTGGCATCTGTAAGACCCAAAGTCAATGTTTATGTTTTGCTTATTTGTTATGGTGGCACAGGTGTATAGCTTTAACTGCGTCTTAGGTGATGGCATGTGGGTGTGGTCACAGTCTATTTACCTGATGTCGGTGTTCGCAGCAGGTGTGTTGGGTGAGTGAATGTGGGCAAACTTTTCTGTTGAGCGTCATTTTTTGGCACACCAGTTAATCCATGCGCTATTTGTAAATTGATTGAAAGCGCAAACGTTTGTTTTTGTTTTGTTCTTAAAATAAATGCGCAAAGTACAAGTCCGACTCATTATGGATTATTGGAGGCGCGTCACAGGGACACAACCAACTCAGCCGGCCGCGGCTTTATTTATGGATGAAAGTCGCAACAGCATCGATCTGATACTGAGTTACTACAGGACGGGTAAATGCAGCTTATGCGGGCTCCATATTGTGTCATGATTTCTGAGATTAATCATCTTCAGTTTACAAATTATGAACACATACACCAGTTTAGCCTCTGTACAAAACCACAGCGGATTTCCAATCAAGTGCAGATGTTTAATTTACTTCAAACACAGCCCCTATTTCCAGAGGCTTAAACGTATTAATTAAGGACTATCCCATTTCATTCCCCACAGTTTTTTTTGAATGAGACATTCACTGACCCTGTCTGAAGTGACCCGAAGTCACCTGCACATCTGTTTGGTCTGCTTTTATATGAAGTACATGAACCATCACTGTAACCAGTAGCGGTTTTTGATACGGGCGACACGGGCGGTTGCCCTAGTGGGCATCGGCAAAAATAAATAAATAAATAAATAAATAAATAATTGCTCGTACTCATGCTGCTCCAACATCAGCCAGCGCATATTGGGAATGGCATAGGCACCAATCGGTTTTCTGTCGCCCATTTGCTGGGAGTAAGGGCGCCCTCCGTTTGCGAGGTGCGCCTGCTGCTTGCGGCACAGGGAGGAGAGGGCGGGGCGGCGGGGGATTCTCTGACCGGATGGAGCAGCATCTAATAACCAACTCGCAAAATAAAAACAAAATAAAAACAAACCAACAAACACGAAAACACCAGACATCATGATACAGATTTATAATTTGCACCCATGTTTTTCCTCGGTGCTCCTGCTCGCTGCTGAAGTCAAAGTGAACTTTATTGTCATCTCCGCTACAGACAGTCCAGAGAGACGAGACGACGAGGCTCCAGTTACAGCAGTGCAAGTAAACAAACAATAAATGTAAGAGTAAGAAAATAAATATACACTTTAGGACTCGGGGTAAAGGATCAATAACAATTTAAAATGTATAATTTACAGTTTGATGATTTAAAGTCTCACACACAACCCGTCGAAAGGGGCGGGGCCGGCTGCTTCCAGATAGAGCACATTTCATTCATAATGATGTAAATCCAAGCCCATTATGTATTCATGATTTGAATCCTGGGTTGTGTGAAATCCCAGAAATAAAACCTACACAAAGTGAATCTGTGAACTAAGGTGTAGGTCTGTTAGGTTAAGTTGTGGTGATCCTCGAGTTGAGGGATGGGTGTTCATACTGGAGTGCAAAATTAAAACCAATGGAAGATGTACAAGAAAAGTTCAAAGCCATCAGGTGATCAGTTTAGAAAAAACAGATAAGAAGAGGAGGAGAAACGAGCTACAGGTAAGCAGACGTGTGATTGGATAATGGCAGGTCATCCTGAAACAATCAGAGTCAGAATACTTTATTAATCCCTAAGGAAATAATGTGGGTTACAGTTGCTCCAAGAAGAAATGGTAAAAATAGCAACAGCAACAGACTAAACTCAAAACAATATGTTATGTTACAGATTTTAATATTAATTAGTCAGTGTCAATTGTTGATTTGTCCTGTTCTCATTGTATGACGAATGATGAAGGCTGTTTGGTAGCTGTTTGCATACAATGCACACTCTCTCTCTCTTCATATGTGTGTGTGTTTGTGTTTTTGGGGAAATTCAGTGTGGTTCCGACAACACTTTTATGTTAATATATGTTTTATGTGTGTGTGGCGGGGGAAGGGGAATTCCAATCAAATTGATTCATGTTTGTGGCTGTAATGTGACAAGATGTGGAAAAGTTCAAGGGGGCCGAATACTTTTGCAAGCCACTGTATAAAATATCCTTGCTCTTATACACAGCGACTTTACCATTTCTGGTTCGGGACCACTGTCTTCTAAAGGCTGGTAAATCTTCTGGTACAAAATGTGAAGAAGTAAATGTGATGCATTCAGCTAGAAATGGAGCGGACAATGTACACTCCAATAGTGGATTTAGTGATCAGTGTTCATGACACTTTGCATGCTAATGATTAACAGCCTTCATTATTCATTATGCAAATGTAGTGTTCATAAGATTGGAGAAACCTGCAGTCAGCTGAGACTGAAGAAGTCTCTGGGATGAGTTACGAAATGTTTGTCCCACTGAAAACGCTACGTCCAGATGAACAGAATCAACTTCTGGGATTTCCTTACCTGGATGATTGAGCATGCATCAAGATATTACCCACAATTACTTAGGTACACGGGAACAAAGGGACAGCAAGTCAGTTTCTTACAGAGGAAGAAATAAACAAATAATTATACTACAATTAATTTTAAGCAGTGTGTAATTATTCAGAAAAAAAACTGAAAGATACGTCACATCTTTCTACATTTTATTTTTCATAGGATTCATTTAATCTTTTACATCCTGCCTGGATAAAATGACGAAAATATATGACTTACAATAAAAATATTTTTACTGCAAAATAACAAAAAAATGTAGGTTTGTGTCTTCATGGAGCAAAACACACTCACATCCTGTAAGAAAACAGACCACTGAAAACTTTACGCATTACCTCGTCCCCCCCCGCCCCGCGGCATGAGCCTTACTTTTTGGTTCCCTTAGCTGTGTTAGAAGATTCCTCAGTTATATAAAACTTGTACATAGTTCTGAGCTTGGGTGTACTGAGTATGCTTTTGGGGTTCTGTTACCTGTACACTCCGTGTTTTGTGACAATAGAGCCCATTTAAAACACATTTCCTGTGAGTTACAACAGAAGTGGCACAGCACTGACACTGATAATTACCTCACAATGAACAGCCAAATAAACAGTAACAGGTCTGACAGTTTGTCCCAGAAGGTGAACTCTTCTGACATTTTGCTTTTCTTGTGATCAGATGATGGGAGTAATGTTGGCTCTGCATGCTGTTTGTGGACACAGCCAGTGAAGTTTAACTTGCTAAACTTGTGTTGGGATAACTAACTCCATAAGCTAAGATTTTGTAATCGCGGCTCGATCGCTTCACAACATTCATGATCTTCTCTTAAACTCTTTTTCTTTCCATTCTGTCTTGCAGCTCTATTGTCATCATCCTTTCCTGAGTATTGCCCTCTCTTTGAAAAAGGAAGAAGGGGCTCAGAATTGATGTAATCCTGCCCCCACCTTCAACCCAAGTATGTGTGGTAGTCATTGCTACCACACAAACATGTCCTGAACCACGCTCACATACTTCTCTGTCACTTCTGACTTCATCATGCAGTACCACAGTGCCTCTTTTTGCACCCTTTCATGTTTTCACTAGATCTACAAAGACAGTGAAGCTCTGACTTTCTCAGGAAATTAAAGCTGAATTCTGTGAAGCCTGATCTCAAGCTTTTTAAGTTTGACGCAGCATCCAGAAGAACTTTTGTTCAGATCCCCTGTTTCTCCCACTGTGTTCAAATGAACCCTGTCAGGGTAATGTCCCATTGGTCTGCCACTTTTCTCACAGGAGGACACTTTGTGGGTCTTTTGATGGCTCCATACACTTTTGTAATGGATGAAAGACTTTCCACACTGATCACATACAAATGATTTAACTCCAGAGTGGGTGCGCTGATGTGATTTTAAGCCAGTCATACGAGTAAAAGCCTTTCCACAGTCACCACATACAAATGATTTAACTCCAGAGTGGATGAGGTGATGTGAGTTCAAGCCAGTCATAGAAGTAAAAGCCTTTCCACACTGATCACAGCCAAACGGTTTATATCCACTGTGGATGAGCTGATGTGCTTTTAAGTTGCTCTTCTGAGTAAAAGAATTTCCACACTGATCACAGGTGAAAGGTTTAACTTCACTGTGGATGCCCTGATGTCTCTCTAAGTGATCTCTATCCGTAAAAGCCTTTCCACACAGATCACAGATAAATGATTTACCTCCAACATGGATCATATAATGTCTCTTTAAGTGACCTTTTCGAGTAAAAGACATCCCACACTGATCACAGCTGAATGGTTTCACACCGGTGTGGAGTAGCTGATGTTTTTTTAAGTTGCATCTTAGAGTAAAGGTCTTTCCACATTGATCACAGCTGAATGGCTTCACACCGGTGTGGATCAGCTGATGTCTTTTTAAGGTGCATCTCAGAGTAAAAGACTTTTCACACTGATCACAGTTGAAAGCTTTAAATCCAGTGTGGATGACCTGATGTAATTTTAAGCTCCATCTCAGAGCAAAGGTCTTCCCACATTGATCACAGCTGAATGGTTTCACACCGGTGTGGATCAGCTGATGTGCTTTCAAGTGACCTTTCTGAGTAAAAGACTTTCCACACTGATCACAGGTCAAGCTTCTGTCCTCCCTGTTGGCGCGCTTGCGTCTTCTGATCTGCTTCATAGCAGGAAAAGTCTTTTCCACAGGGATCGCCGCTGGCTCATCTTTACTTGCTGGTGCTGGATGTTTTTGGTTGATGTCATCCATGTGCTGAGGTTTCGGCCTGCTTTCACTTCTTTCTCCTGTAATGACAAAGAACCCAAACAGTGACATCAGGTCTATACCTTCAGCTCATCCACAAGTGCCCCCTCTTACCTCACAAAGCCGTCCGTGAAAATATTGTCAGACATAAACCGGTCCGTGGTGCAAAAAAGGTTGGGGACCGCTGGTCTACAGCTTTCTACCCCCCAAGGACACGTAGTCTAATGTCTTTATTTTTCAGGGCCATGTCCACTTAATACTACACTATTCGGTTATATGGCATTTTAGTTCATATAAAGCATAAAATTGAGGCACTTCAAATATTTTCATCTCAACACCTCCTCCCTGGAGATAAGGAGGAGGAGTCTCACTATCTGCCTAATAGGGGTGGGGGAAAAAATCGATACTGTGTAGTACCATGATATTTTGTTTGCTAATAATGTATCGATACAGGGACAACAGAAATCGATATTTTGTTACACACAATTTTTTCGTGGACTGGAACATGATCTGACTTCATGTTGATCCTTTTTCTGAGCAGGAATCCTGACATTCCTTCACTGTCCAAATGTGTTTAACTTGTTTTTGGGCAGCAATAAACATGACAGTTTACTTATTTTAATTTAAGACATGTTTTATTTTAATTAAGTTTAAAACTTTTTTATTTAATGTTAAATTATATTTTGTTTTAATTTACTTTCAAATTCTTCAGCTGCTGAAGGGGCTGCATAGTTTTCATAAATTGCATAGTTCAGAATAGCTATAATTGTACCAGATGGTTGCATTCAGTTAAGTTGGACTAGACTGTAATACAAACCGTTCAGTTTGTCAACAATAAAACTGAAATGAGAGAAAGACTGAGTGCGAGACTTTGTTATTAGATAAAATGAATATTGATAAAGTTTACCTTTATGTACAGAATCTGAATATCGCAAAATATTTTAAAAAATTGCAATAATATCGTATCGTGAGTTGTATGGTGATTCCCACCTCTACTGCCTAATGTCTCATGGTGCCTGGGAGTGTCAGTCCAACTCACTCACAATACCCATCTGTGTGTGGAATAACCTGTGAAATACATATTTGATGTTTTCCTACATGTAGAACAAAGTCACACAAAATATACTATAGATATTACTAAAGTCATTTTGTCAAAACATATGATCAACACATAAAATAAAGAAATGTCCATCACAAGAGTTAGCAGCTTACACAAGAACAGAAAGAATATGAAAGAGAAGTGGAAAAGGAAAACAGAGGACTTTTTAATGAAGTCATGATCACTCCACAGACATCACCTTCATATGAAGGGAAACAAAGAGTGTAACTCAAATGATAAAACATTAAGTTCCTGAGGCAGACAGACAGAGAGGCTAAACAGAAGGCAGAAATCAAACCAAAGTGAGCTAAGAGAGAGAGACCCTGTAGAAAATGATGAAGTTAAGCAACCAGTGTAGTTATAACTGACTTACTCTGGATCTCCTCTCAGACTCAGGAGGGGGCGAGCGGGCCGGCTTTGTAGTTGGAGTCGGACCAGCAGAGACAATGGGCTCACTGACCTCCACTCCCCAAGTCAGTCACCACGAGGACAAGTTCTTTGTTTAGAGATGATTTAATCCAAGCTCACCAACAACATCACTCAGCTGTCCTCGTCAGAACTAATAAAATAAAAGCAGTTACATTTAGAAACGTCAGTTTACTAAACATAAAAATATTGCTCTTTTAGCCTCGCTCACATATTCTGTAAAGATTAAATGACTTAAATCATCACGTTGTTTACAAAAACACTTTTTTCTTTTCTTTTCTTTTCTTTTTACCAAACTCAGCAAATAAGTGCGCATCCAGAAATAACTCTTTTATCTCGTTTGACATGGAAACTTAAATTTACAAAGACACACTGAACGCACCTTCCTACCAGCTGTAACCTAAAGCTGGGCAGACACACTGCGATTTTTTCAGTCGCATTATTCAGCTTCTGCTCGAACTGCACGATTGACTCGCAGGGGTTAGAAGTTCATAGGTCACGACACTATACGGCCCGATGCTCTGATGCGACCCGAGTGCTCACACTGTGCGTCCATAAAATTAAGGTTATAACAGAAATTCTGTCGCTCGCTCTCCCTCTCTGTCTTTCACTCACTCACACAGACACGCACACCACCACCATCAACTTTGCTAAATTGCTAATGAAAAACATGATCAGGCAGCTGTGTTTGAGCAGCAATGTAAATCCAACTATTTTCACGGTTGTGTTTGCGCGTGCGCAGTGCGAGAAGCTGCGGTGACACCCTCCCGAGCAAGCGATTTATGTCCGGGAGCTGCTCGGAGGTGTTAATCGCTTCTCGTTACCCCCACGTATACTACACGATACACGACGCACGATGAAGGCCAAAACCGGGCCGATCGACAAAACGGTCGCACGACTCAAAAATTGGCTCAAAATGGGCCAAAAATCGCACAGTGTGAGCCCAGCATAACAGGAGAACGAACGTTCATCTTCGCAGCTGCAATACACACCTCACAACACGCCGTTCATCAATTACATTAAACACGAGGCGTCGCCACAATACTTTGATACGGGTTCTTTAAAAAGTGCCCTACTTTTAAAACTGTGGCAAGACACAGCAAAGAGCACAGTACGCACACCTCTTCTTCTTCGTCTCCTCCCCTGCTTCTTCTTCTTCTTCTTAAGTTTTATTGGCGGTTTGCAAACAATAAAATGGTGCGTTACTGCCACCAACTGGTATGGAGTGTCGACCCTCAAGCCCTCCCCAAATGTTTACTCTCTTTTAAAAAGTGGAATAGGGCCTGATAACACTCACGTCTTGAGTCCTTTTGCAGTAAATCAATGAGATCCAGTTTAATTTTTATGTTACTGAGGTTTTGGATCAGTTACCTTCTCTCCACCTGATATTTCTGACAGTGTAATCTAACACGTTCTATAGTTCACCCTTCTCTGCAGTGATCACGTTTCCCTGCATCATGTTTCCCTGTCATGAATAGTTTTGTGTTCAAACCAGTATGTCCAAACCTTATTCTAGACATGACCACCTCCTAGCGCCTACTCCAAACTGTGCTCTTCATTTCTCCTGCTCTCCTTTGAATTTTATTACAAGCATCGTCCCCTCCTTTCTTTATCCATTGTATTTCTCCCTCTTCTGAAACCACTTTGATGTTTAGATATGTATCCTTTATTTTCTATATAACACATTAATTTGTCATTTATTATTCGCTCCGTAATTTTAAAGATAAATGGTAAATGGCCTGTGTTTATATAGCGCTTTACTAGTCCCTAAGGACCCCAAAGCGCTTTACATATCCAGTCATCCACACATTCACACACTGGTGATGGCAGCTACATTGTAGCCACAGCCACCCTGAGGAGCACTGACAGAGGCGAGGCTGCCGGACACTGGCGCCACCGGGCCCTCTGACCACCACCAGTAGGCAACGAGTGAAGTGTCTTGCACAAGGACACAACGACCGAGACTGTCCAAGCCGGGGCTCGAACCGGCAACCTTCCGATTACAAGGCGAACTCCCAACTCAGATGTTAAAGCTATGAGACTGTACTTTCCTGGATTTGTATCATCCTTTCCTGGTTCATGTATGGGCACAACCACAACCTCTTTTTTAAAGTGATTTAATAAATCATCCGTATCTTCTATCTGTTTCAGTAAAGCCCTATTCTCTATGATGGCATTACTCTTCCTCTTCACCCTTCTTCACTAATATTGCCTGAACTGTGGATTTTAACAAACGTTTTTGCCAACACATTTGCCTTCTCCTCATTTTTTACTGCTCTTGCCTCTCCATTCCTCAAGATTGGACATCCATACTCCTCTTTTATTCCATCCATCTGACCGTACCAGCTTTATTTATATGGTTTTATGTTAACGTTTATATAGCGCTTTAAAAAGTACTGTATATATACAGGTAGATTTAAACAAATAAACAAATAAACAAAATAAAATAATTTCATTAAAAATGTTTTTAAAGAAAGTTGAGTCAACCCCTTAAAATAGTGCCAAAGGCTTCAGCAAATCAATATGTTTTCAGATAAGTTTTAAACTCAGAAAGAAAAAAGACCTGCCTAACGTGCAAGGACAGATTATTCCACAACAACGGATGCATCACTAACCCCACAATAAAGTGTGTTACAATATTCCAGCCTAGATGTAACAAAGGCATGTATTACTGTCTCATAACACTCCTTTGATACGATGGGCTTTATTTTGGCTAATTGCCTCAAATATAAAAGCTTGATCTTAAGACCTTATCGCCCAATTTGCCACCTCTGAGACTGCGTTACAAGTAGAAGAATTTAATCAGCAACCTCAACATTTATATCAATCTTTTGTATTTCCTGGTCACTGATTAATCTAAATGTTTACCAATCAGCAGTACTGCAACACCACTTCTAAACACCCCCTTTGTCATGTTTCTCTACATTCAGCTCTATCTCAGTCATAGGATAGCGGTCTTTACCTACGGTCGGTACCTGCCATGAACAAATACCTGCCAATGAGTCTGACACTATTGTGAGGTCAGTTGCTGATTCTGAACTTGTTCTAACATTCACTCTTGGACAGAGGTGGGTAGTAACTAGAGATGGACCGATCCGATATTACGTATCGGTATCGGTCCGATACTGACCTAAATTACTGGATCGGATATCGGAGAAAAATAAAAAATGTAATCCGATCCATTAAATATCACGAAAGCAGCTCACAAAACTTGCAACACGCCGTAACTCACCTCAGAACGTTAGCACGTCGGAGCAGTATGCATCACGTGATAGAGCGGCTGTGGCATGCGGGACCTGTCGGTGGTCTGGATAGCATTTGGAGCTTCACTAGCAACCTGGCATTTCATCTCCGACAAAGTTATCCCCGAGAGAAGTAAAGCAAGTGTGTAAGTTCATCTCTGAATGTTTGTAAAGCATTCCTGCGTTAAGCTTAACAAGCGATATATGGAGCGACTGCCTCTCCTGCTGCTACTTCAATCATGAAACTGCTTAATGATCAGCTGATCGGCTTTTCTGTCGCGAGTCCGTCTCTCTTGTTTGTTTTTGGCCCACTTTGCACCAGAAAGAGGAAACCAGCGGCTGAACAACAGCAGCACGTTTAAGCTTGATCAGCTGTTGTTAGAATGTATTTAATATTACTTTCTACTCGAGGATCTTTTTCTACGTAGCTGACGCCGGTCACTGTGCAGGGGCGGATCTAGCAAAGTTTAGCCAGGGGGGCCGATAGGGCATTAACAGGGAAAAGGGGGCACAAAGACATACTTTTCTTTCTTATTCTCATTTAAAATGTCTAGCTTTTAATAAATAATTATCTGACACCCAAAGTTTTAATTTGATGTAAAAGGAATAGAAGTCCATTACTGTATATAGTGACTATTAAGTCTAATATACCCTAGTAAGCTATAGTACTTTTTCCTTTGGGAAGGTACCATCTGTGCAGTCTGCAATTTTGTTGAAGAAAGATGTTGAATCTATTTAATATTTCTTGAAAAATAATTGATTTCTGTGCATTTTTTTTTCACACTGCATCAAATTAAGGTTGATTACGTCGATTAAGCATCATGAGGTGGAGTGAATGGTTCCCTATTTTTTATTTATTTATTTTTGTTGTTGCTGGGAGTTGGAACCCTATTAGTTAGGCTGCTTAATATTTACGCTAAGTACTCTTTAAAATACCAGAATAGGGAGGATGGTGTAGGTTTAAGTTTATTAGATTGATCAGTATTGCTGAACTATGAAATTTTTTTTTTTTGCATACAGGTATAACAGAATAGCTTTAGTGTAGTTGTTGTTTTAAACTTGAGTATGAACTTATACAAAATGCAGCAAGATATTTAAAAAAAAACAGTTTTGTTGATTAAAAAACACTGTATCGGATTCATATCGGTATCGGCAGATATCCAAATTTATGATATCGGTATTGGTATCGGACATAAAAAAGTGGTATCGTGCCATCTCTAGTAGTAACGAGTTACATTTACTCCATTACATTTACTTGAGTAAGTTTTTGAAAAAAATGTACTTTTAAAGTACCTTTTTTGCACGATACTTTTTACTTTTACTTGAGTACATTTGTGAAGAAGAAACGGTACTTTTACTCCTCTACATTTGCAAAATTCGACTCGTTACTTTTTTAAAAAATAATTAGTTTAACACATTAGATAACATGCCGCCAGTGGAGTTTCCGGTAACTTGTTTTACCAATGAGATGTGGCCATGCAGTCACATGACCAGTTTGAAGCTGTGGTGGGCAGAGCGGCCCAAGCGTTTCAAAGTAGCGACACATGGAAAGAAGAAACATGAAAACATTGCAGAGTCTACGCTAGAGCTGAAGAGGATGAACAGCATTTTCCTCACATGCAAAGAATGTTTCGTTTAAAAGCAGCACAAAGGAACAGCTATGTCTGCAGTGTCGGTGTCTTCGGTGAGAGCCAAAACAAACCAACTTTTCAGCGTGAAAAAACTCAACTCGTGTAACCTGAGGAAATGGTACGTTTTCTCTAAATATCTTTTTAGCTGTGGCTAGCTGGATGTCAGCAGCTGTGTCGTGCTGGAGCTGCGAGTCATATTTTCGGCTAAGTTTGTAGGTGTTTTGTGCAGCTTCGGCTGTCCTTTTAAAAGGGAGATTTTCCTGCCGTTTTCATCAGATTCCACTACACTGCATTTTCGCAGGAAATGCAACCTTTTCTAGTTTTTATTTAACATATAACTAACAATATATAATTTTGAATTTAAGCTAGAACAAGACTTGGCATTATTTAAAGGATATGCTTATGTCTGTGACGTTACCCCAAATAAATTGGACTCACGTCTTGAAAGTTGGTCTGCTAAAGGATTACCTACATTTGATAGTCTGATTAAAGATGGGAATTGAATTAGTGTTGATACATTGAAAAAAAAATACGATCTGGAAAAGATCGCAGGATTTCTATTGATACTTACAAATAAGACACTATATAAAGATGACAATTACAGTGGTGTCGGACACTAATGTAGATTTGATAGTGTTAAGAGTCAATTATACATAATGTGATCAGTTTTATGAAATGTGCCCTTGTAAGGATAGTTAAGCAAACCTCATGTCTACGTGACTTTTCATATAACAACTTTTAATAATAATAATAATAATAATAATAATAATGGATTGGATTTATATAGTGCTTTTCAAGGCACCCAAAGCGCTTTACAATGCCACTATTCATTCACTCTCACATTCACACACTGGTGGAGGCAAGCTACAGTGGTGATAAACTTATTTAGCAACTAACAGCTTCCTCTGTTCTGAGAACATACAGATGCAGAAAAGGGGAACCTCAGCTCTGAGTTCTTGGAATAACTTTGTTATCTTTGTACACACGTGTAACCAGCTTGTATAAATAAAGAACGCAGACAGTGACAGAGCACGAATCCGTGAGCGTCTCTCTGCGAGTACGAGCGCTCTGGCTGCCCTCGGGAGTAAAGACAACTGCAGTGTTTCTTTTTTCTAACTCAGGTGTCTCAGCTGAAGAACTGTTGGGAGATTCTTAGAAATTCCCTGACAAATAGCAATGCTCAAAAAGGCATATAGTTCAATTCAATTCAATTTTATTTATATAGCGCCAAATCACAACAAAAGTCGCCTCAAGGTGCTTCAACAATCATATGACCCCGGGGCCTGGCGCCTGTTGCTCGGTCAGGCTTCCTCCGGGGTGCGGGAGGCCCTCGGGCCTCTGGCCTCTGGGCCTGCGGCTCGGTTCACTCTGGCACAGCTGGCTGCCGGCAGAGCCGGCGGGCACACCGGTGCAGCCCCCTCTAGCTTCTGCTCGATGGCTACTGGGTGACCCCTCGTCTGGGGATCCTCAGCCCTTCCGATGAGGGTGGCACGGATGCCCTCCAGTGGTCCTCCTTGGGCTCTCGCACTCTGGGGCCTCTGGATGTCTGGGGCCTGGATCTCCTCCATGCCTACTTCATGCCCTGGGGGACGGGGCTATGGCTCTCTACATCCTCTTGCAGACCATTACATGGGGAAACCATTTGAATATAAGCGCGCTGATCCACACAGGTGTGCACATGGGTGTTCACTGTTCGTAGACTTAAATCACACCTTTCTTGGTTGCTACGTCAAAGCACATTGTGCGCTGTCTGTCCTGCGTACTGCACAACAACATTCAATATTTAGTGTTTACTGCTGTTTACACTTAGCTAGATTAATGCGATGCTAGAATAATGTGTTGTGTTTAGTATGTTGCTTTGGGTTTTTTTTTGCTTGTTTTCTATTCTTTTTCTCTCAGCAGGTGATCCAGGAGATTTTTTTCCCCTTTCTCACTGTCCCTCTCCCCTTCTATTTTTCTTTTCCTTCCTCTTTCTTTCTCCCTTTCCTATCCCTCACTCATGTCTGTCCCGTCTGTAACAACTGAAAATAAAATAAAATAAATAATAAAAACAAAGGTCGATCAAATGGACCAATACGGCAATGCCATGATGACCCATTTGGCAAAATAAATCCATTGGGTATCCTTGTTGGTCTTCAGACAACAATTCTGACGGCTAAAGAACCAAATGGGACAGGAAAAAAAAAAAAAAAAGAAATTCCCTGACAGATAGCAATGCTCAAAAAGGCATATATTTCAATTCAATTCAATTTTATTTATATAGCGCCAAATCACAACAAAGGTCGCCTCAAGGTGCTTCAACAATCATATGACCCCCTATGAGCAGCACTTTGGCAACAGCGGGAAGGAAAAACTCCCTTTTAACAGGAAGAAACCTCCGGCAGAACAGAGGCGGAGGCAGACATTTGAAACACCCGGGGCTTAGCCCTAAAGGGTAGTATGAATGTGGGATTTTTTTTTTTTTTTTTTTTGGGGGGGGGGGTAGAAATGACTGAAAGATTAATTGGCTCTGTTTTGAGTTTTGTTCAAAAAACAATGACTTCATATAGGGAAAAATATATATCACATGTGCAGGACACCTTAAACTAGTTTTTTAATTAAGCAACAAGGCAGAACAAAGTCGGGGCTGTATCAAGACACGAGGACTAAACCCCAATTCAACCAGACCCAGAACTGATCCTGAATTAAAACAGGACTACAACAGTTCAATATCAGGACTACTTAGGATTTAACCAAGACAGAACCACAATCAGAACTAGATGATAGTAGCACTAAAAATCATCATAGACCTGCACTACACTTGTTTTTTTTAATTCTACCAAAGTACAATATTTAGATTTAGAAAAGTTTATATAATTATTTAGCCTTGTTGTGCAAACAAGCCTGCAAAACATAATAAATGTAGAATTTGAAAAATAGCAAACCTAAAAAGAAACACTAGGTACGAGATACATGAGTACCTATGATACGGTGATACTTTTGGTAAACAACCATTTGACTAACATGTGTGTCTCACCTGCTCTTGTTCCACCTCTGTTCTGTCCTCATTCTCCATCTCCCTCTCTGTTCCTCTCTCTCTCTTTGTGCTGACAATCATCAAATATACAGTTGAAACCACATATTTATGTACTCTTCAGATCAAAACACAAACACTTTTTTAATTGTAACATCAAATCAGACTAAATATTTTTTTTTTAGATTGATAAATATAAAAAACATATTTGTTAACTTTAAGAGTAAAGAGATAAATTGTCTGTATTTCTTAATTGCAAATGGCACCAAATTGTATTCAAATTGAGCCACACTTATGGAGCTCCACAATTCTTTTTCTGGTGTTTTGGTTGACATCTCTTGATTTTCCCATGTCACAGAAACAGGCTCTGTGTTTTGCCTTATATGCATCCACAGCTGTGCCACCAATTTACTCACATGGACTCTACGAACCTATCAGAAGCTTCTTCAGCTCAGAATGGAATCGTGTGGAGTTTCTTATTAATTAACAATAAACTTAGTGTATATGTGCTCCTAAATTTGATGAAAGTGATAAAAATAGACAGCTCTGTCTCTCTTTATTCTGACATTTAACTAATTCAAAAGATATTTCAATATTTATCTAAAACAAAAGTTTACTCTAAATTGATGTTGTACAGTAAAAATGTTTTATGTTTTCTCCCTAAAGTGTAAATATCTGGTTACAAATGTGAATATCCTGCTGTGTACTGAAATCCCTCTTGTTTTGCATAGAAATATACTGAACAACATACAAAGCATAATATATAAAATAACATTTACCTGAGTTTTTTCTTTGAAAGAAGCCTCTAATGTCCATTCTTATATTTCAGTACATAACTGAAACCGATTTAGTCGGGGAGGGTAAGAACTGAAAATATGAAATAAACACACGTAAGCTAAGACTCTCTAAAAAAATAGCATTTGTTCGGCTTTTCATTTCGCCATTTGTTGATTCACTTGAAGAGCAAGTAACGTAATATTGGTCAAGTGATCAGTTTGATATCAATCTTTCGTGATGCACCGTCATATTTACATTATTTGTACGGTACGAATGATTTGCTTTGGTACCTGGTCAAACTTTAGCTCTCCTTAGTATGGCTGGCTCCGTTTCTCCAAAAGCGCACTCACAGGCAGCAGCTGCCCCGCCCCCTCGCTCAGTTGCTTAGTGCCTGAGCTCGGATCATACCAATATCAGGGGGGATTCACGCACAGTTGTAAATTCCCACAGTGTGCATTATGTGCTTCGAATATTGTGTGTACTTTTTGTTTTATACAGTTGTCAGCCAGGCATCTAACTATGAAAAAATTACACTCCAAAAGACCCCGGGCTTCTGACAAAACAACCGGGGCTTAAGCCCAGTAAGCCACCCCCACGCTCCGCCCCTGCGGCAGAACCAGGCTCAGGGAGGGGCGGGGCCATCTGCTGTGACCGGTTGGGGTGAGAGAAGGAAGACAGGATAAAGACATGCTGTGGAAGAGAGACAGAGGTTAATAACAGATATGATTCAATGCAGAGAGGTCTATTAATACATAGTGAGTGAGAAAGATGACTGAGGAAGAAATACTCAATACATCATGGGAATCCCCCGGCAGCCTACGTCTATTGCAGCATAACTAAGGGAGGATTCAGAGTCACCTGGTCCAGCCCTAACTATATGCTTTAGCAAAAAGGAAAGTTTTAAGCCTAATCTTAAAAGTAGATAGTGTCTGTCTCCCGAATCCAAACTGGAAGCTGGTTCCACAGAAGAGGGGCCTGAAAACTGAAGGCTCTGCCTCCCATTCTACTTTTAAATACTCTAGGAACAACAAGTAGGCCTGCAGAGCGAGAGCGAAGTGCTCTAATAGGGTGATATGGTACTACAAGGTCATTAAGATAAGATGGGGCCTGATTATTTGAGACCTTGTATGTGAGGAGCAGGATTTTGAATTCAATTCTGGATTTAACAGGAAGCCAATGAAGGGAAGCCAAAACAGGAGAAATCTGCTCTCTTTCTAGTCCCTGTCAGTACTCTTGCTGCAGCATTTTGGATTAGCTGAAGGCTTTTCAGCGAGTTTTTTGGACATCCTGATAATAATGAATTACAGTCGTCCAGCCTGGAAGTAATAAATGCATGAACTAGTTTTTCAGCGTCACTCTGAGACAGGATATTTCTAACTTTAGAGATGTTGCGCATTAAGAAAGCAGTCTTACATATTTGTTTAATAAGTGCGTTGAAGGACATGTCCTGGTCAAAAATGACTCCAAGGTTCCTCACCGCGTTACTGGAGGCCAAGGTAATGCCATCCAGAGTAAGAATCTGGTTAGATACCATATTTCTAAGATTTTCAGGGCCGAGTACAATAACCTCAGTTTGATCTGGATTAAGAAGCATGAAGTTAGCGGCCATCCAGGTCTTTATGTCTTTAAGACATTCCTGCAGTTTAACTAATTGGTGTGTGTGTTATCTGGCTTCATGGATAGATAGAGCTGGGTGTCATCAGCATAGCAGTGAAAATTTATGCTATGTCTTCTAATGATGCTGCCTAAGGGAAGCATGTATAATGTAAGCAGAATTGGTCCTAGCACTGAACCCTGTGGAACTCCATAATTAACCTCAGTGTGTGAAGAGGACTCTCCATTTACATGCACAAACTGGAGTCTATTAGATAGATATGATACAAACCACTGCAGTGCAGTACCTGTAATACCTACAGCATGTTCTAATCGCTCTAATAGGATATTATGGTCAATAGTATCGAACGCTGCACTGAGGTCTAGCAGGACAAGCACAGAGATGAGTCCACTGTCAGAGGCCATAAGAAGATCATTTGTAGCCTTCACTAAAGCTGTTGAAACCTGACTGAAACTCTTAAAATAAGCCATTCCTCTGCAGATGATCTGTTAGCTGTTTGACAACTACTCTTTCAAAGATTTTTGATATGAAAGGAAGGTTGGAGATTGGCCTATAATTAGCTAAGACTGCTGGATCTACAGATGGCTTTTTGAGTAAAGGTTTAACTACAGCCACCTTGAAGGCCTGTGGTACATAGAGGATTATTAGAGATAGTTTGATCATGTTGAGGCTGTAATTTTTAGCATCTACATCAGGGGTCAGCAACCCTAGGCACGCATGCCACAGTTTGCACGCGAAGGGTTAAGTGTTGGCACAACCAATGCTGGAATGGCCATCGGGCATTTCCTCGGTGGCCCGGTAACTTTTTTTCCCCTCTGTACACAAATATTAAAATAAACAATAAAAACAATAGACATTATATACAATGTAAAAGATCAAATGTAAATAATGTAAAAAAATAAAATAAAATATGTAGATCAACAAAAGGCTTGTTTGAACAGAAAAGTTTTTAACTGTTTTTTAAAAGAATCCACAGAGTCAAGCAAACGTAATTGATGTGGTAAACTGTTCTACAGGCTTGGTGCAACTGACTGAAAGGCTCTGTCCCCTTTTGTCTTCAGTCGTGTACGGGGAACAACTAACAGACTCTGAGTCTGTGAGCGGAGATGACAAGCAGCAGTGTATTTTATAAGAAGCTTGGATAAATAATCTGGGGCCTGGCCATTTAGTGCTCTGTATGTTAAAACAAGAATTTTAAAGCAAATTCTAAACTGTATTGGGAGCCAATGTAAAGAATATAAGATGGGAGTGATGTGAACACGCTTGGTAGAGCGAGTTAGTAGTCTGGCTGCTGCGTTTTGTATTGCCTGGAGGCGACAGAGAGATGATTTATCCAAGCTAGTAAACAGGGAATTACAGTAATCTAAGCGTGATGACACAAATGCATGAATGAGTTTTTCCAGTTCAGCTGAGGAAACCACATGTCGCAGTTTAGAGATGTTTCTTAAATGATAGAAACAGGAACGAGAAAAATATTTTACATGAGAGTCAAGGCCCAAAGAAGAGTCGAATATTACTCCAAGACTGTGAATATTTTACTTGACAGACTGTGCAGTGAGAATTCAGTCAAAGCATTTAACTGAGGTGTGAAAAAACTAAGCTGAACTCTACATCTTGTTGTGGTCTCCTGTGGCTTTAGGTGCTGACATGCCTTCCATCTGTTTTCTAGCATTTTCATTTACAACCGTAAAATATCTCCACATGGTGCCTCTCTCTCTCTCTCTCTCTCTCTCTCTCTGCACCCCAAATGCGTCTTCCGAGCGCATCTGAGTCACGTGACCGCACAGTAACAAATCCCAGCAGGGCAAGAAGAAGGGGGCGGAGCAAAGTGAGTCTGCCGCATAAGAAGCGGTGTTCAAACAGACAGAGCTGCTTTTTCATCCAAAGGGAGTAAAGTTCTAAATTTAGAGGAGAGGCACGAACTAAAGCATCGATCATAAACCACTACCACCGTTTGGATCGATATCTGCATCGATCTGCCCACCCTTGTCTCCTGGATCGTAGCTGAGATCAGCGTGAACCACGTGGGTCTCTGCTCCCTGATCTGTTTCCTGTGTTTGGAAAGAGTTGCAGCTTCATCGCAGAGTTTCTCTCGGTTTGTGGGCTCATCTAAAGGTAAGCACCGAGCTAACTTTACTGTGAGTTCAGTTCATGTTGAGTTTAGCTCCTGAATGAGGTCTTCTGCTGCTCTCCTCGGTGTCTGTTCACAGTTTATTGTGAACACGTTGAGAGAAGAGTGAGAGAGTGTTTGGAGAAAAACACCAACTAATCATTAGCTCAGCATGCTGGGAGAAGTTGAGCGTTTGCTGGCAGAAAGTTGGAGCAGAAAAGTCTTTTCACTGATAGAAGCTCATTGATCAATGGCCATGAGTACCTTTCACGAAGAGTTTGGGGAATGGCTGCAATCACATGGTCATGAGAATTTGCATATTAATGGTCAAGGAACTGACCTCCCAGCCCATTGTTCCTTCGGTGGTGCTAGTTTCAGTCATTATGTAGGTGGAACTGGGGGGCTGAAGGTGTGGAAAGTGTGGGGTGGGGGAGTAACAGGTCTGTCCCTGTTTGTGGAAACCACAGGAGGAGCTGTTCAGGCTGTTGCTGGGTGTGAATTGTTGACGGAGTCTTTAAACTTGTAGTTGCTGTTTTCCAGACTGAAGCAGAGTCGTTAGCTGAAAACTGGTTTTAGAGGTTCATTCAGGACACCTTCTCAGGCTCTTACAGCCTTACCTGTATCATAACAAAGTGTATAAACCCCAATCCACCTTTAACATGGTCCTTCTCCCAAACCTTCAAATAGGACTTTCTGGCCCTGTCATAGTAAAGGGCTGCTTAGAATATTAGAGCCAATGTCACAAAGTTCCTCCCGAAGTATAAGTGAGTGAGAGAGTTTCCTCACTTTGCAGCACAACACGTCTCACAAGATTTCTACAAGCAATCAGAGTGAAATTTGTACTTTGTGTTGTCAGATGAACATATGAGACACTTTGACTCTTCAGTGCAGTGTGGAGCCTAACAAAGATCTGTTTTGTGTCCCAGCTGATCAGCAGGAGGAGAAGAGTCTGACGGAGCAGCAGAGGAACATTTTCAGCCATCTTTTTTCATATATATATATATTAGGGGTGCAACGATACACAAAATTCACGGTTCGGTTCGGTTCGATACTTTGGTGTCACGGTTCGATATTTTTTCGATACAAAAAAAATGTTCATGCCTTTTTAATTTGTCATTTATTAAAATTATAAATATATATTTTAACTCAAAAGTACAGTTTTTAAATTTAACCCTAACCCTTGTGCATGTTTTTTATTTTGACAGCGAATGCGCACCTGTGGACCACTTATGTGCAGCCCTGGTTATTTAGCTCATCATATTGCAGCCACAGAAATTCTTTTGTCCATGAAACCATAAAGCTGCACTTTCTTTTTGCCTAATAGTCTGATTTGTCATAACTTCTCCGTTTTGTGGTAAGCTTTTCTTTGGCTGTCACTTCTTCACCCTGACCTGTCTTATTTGGCTCAGCAGAACTGAAATGCTTTTACACGCTCACTCACATAAGCTCAGCGATTCTCTGCGCGATCAACCTCTCACATGTTTAAGCTTGCTGCGGGAGATTTCACTTGTCATGTTTGCATAGTAAGCTAACGATTAATAAGACGATGTCAGAGGAATTGGTGCACAAATTATCATCACTCACAGATCAGTGCTGTCGCTCTCTATACACAGTTCGCACGATTGCAAAGTGAAAGCAAAAAAACAAGCGCAAATTCAAACGCGACTTCAATATGTCACATATTGACAGTGGCTCACCGATGCCAATGACATAATTACCCAGCTACATTTCTGAAAGAATGCAAAAGCATTGACATATATTTTTCCTACAATAGCCCGACGGGCAGGGAAGAGATAGATTTTGGTAGCCCGACTGAAAAAATCGCTAGCTCCGGGACGTCGGGCTAGCGATATTGCAAGCCCTGTATCTGATTGAGGAATCACTCATCTTTGGAAAAGAGAGTTTATTACAGAGAAATGGCTCTTTCCAAAATAAAAGCTATACTATCCGCTTCTTCTGGGCTATATTCTCAGCAGCATAAGGAGAATCATGTGCTAACAGCTGTCTAAATGACTCGGCTAAAGTTAGTAGCATGCTTGTTGTTTTTGTCTTTGCACTAGGATGATGTCGGCGTAAATGTGCAGTCATATTCGTTGTGTTCCCACTAGTGCTTTCAGGTTAATCTCGTTGAAATGACCTTAACGCCACAACACGGCAAATCTCCGTTAACGAGCTACCGCCGATCGCTCCGTGCATGGGGCTAGACGGCCAACACGTTAACGAGCTAACTGCGCTAACACACTAGTTCACACCAATGTAATTGAGCATTGCATGGCACATCCAACATACTGTTTTACTTTAGTCCATGACTCGCTTACCTTCAGGGTCATACGTCACATGAAAACCAAAATAATTCCAAACGCCAGATCTGAATGTTGCAAGTAGAGCTTAACTTCTGTCTCGCTAGCTTGCCCTGCGCTCTTCCTTCTGACTATGCTGTCTGTGTTGAGCGCTCAGTGGATCTGCGCTCGACAGTGCAGCCTAGGCGGAGTAGTCGAACACAGATTCACTGAGCGCTCAACACAGACAGCATCGTCAGAAGGAAAATTGATAAAATAAATTACAAATGTTGTATTGTTCGATACATATGCGTACCGAACCGAAAGCACTGTATCGAACGGTTCAATATCGATACGAATATCGTTGCACCCCTAATGTGTGTGTGTATATATATATATATATATATATATATATACACACACACACACACACACACACACACACACACACACACACACACACGTATGTATGTATATGTGTATATATACACACATATGCACACACACAAATAATCTCTATAGCACACTCGGACCACCCATAAAGGGTTAATGGAGGGAGTTCAGTTTGTTCCACGACTACATTTCACTCACTGCCTCTGTTTGTTTCTCTGTCACTGCAGGACCAACGTGGACCAAGAAGTCAGCGCTCTCAGGAGGCCGACAAACCTCACAGAAGAAAGGGAGAGAAAAAATACAGCCGTGACGAGTGTGGGGAGGATTTTACCGTAAAAGCTTCCCTAAAAATGCATCAGGTCATCCACACTGGAGAGAGACCGTTCAGCTGTGGAGACTGTGGAAAGTCTTTTACCGAGTCTGGAAGCTTAAAAAAACACCAACTCATCCACACTGGAGAGAGACCGTTCAGCTGTGGAGACTGTGGAAAGTCTTTTACTCAGTCTGGAAGCTTAAAAAACCACCAACTCATCCACACTGGAGAGAGACCGTTCAGCTGTGGAGACTGTGGAAAGTCTTTTACTCAGTCTGGAAACTTAAAAAAACACCAACTCATCCACACTGGAGAGAGACCGTTCAGCTGTGGAGACTGTGGAAAGTCTTTTACTCAGTCTGGAAGCTTAAAAAACCACCAACTCATCCACACTGGAGAGAGACCGTTCAGCTGTGGAGACTGTGGAAAGTCTTTTACCAAGTCTGGAAGCTTAAAAAACCACCAACTCATCCACACCGGAGAGAGACCGTTCAGCTGTGACGACTGTGGAAAGTCTTTTATCCAGTCTGGAAAATTAAAAAGACACCAACTCATCCACACTGGAGAGAGACCGTTCAGCTGTGGAGACTGTGGAAAGTCGTTTACTGAGTCTCGAAGCTTAAAAAAACACCAACTCATCCACACTGGAGAGAGACCGTTCAGCTGTGGAGACTGTGGAAAGTCGTTTACTGAGTCTCGAAGCTTAAAAAAACACCAAGTCATCCACACTGGAGAGAGACCGTTCAGCTGTGGAGACTGTGGAAAGTCGTTTACTGAGTCTCGAAGCTTAAAAAACCACCAACTCATCCACACTGGAGAGAGACCGTTCAGCTGTGGAGACTGTGGAAAGTCGTTTACTGAGTCTCGAAGCTTAACAAAACACCAACTCATCCACACCGGAGAGAGACCATTCAGCTGTGGAGACTGTGGAAAGTCTTTTATCCAGTCTGGAAAATTAAAAAGACACCAACTCATCCACACTGGAGAGAGACCGTTCAGCTGTGGAGACTGTGGAAAGTCTTTTACCGAGTCTGGAAGCTTAAAAAAACACCAACTCATCCACACTGGAGAGAGACCGTTCAGCTGTGGAGACTGTGGAAAGTCTTTTACCGAGTCTGGAAGCTTAAAAAAACACCAACTCATCCACACTGGAGAGAGACCGTTCAGCTGTGGAGACTGTGGAAAGTCTTTTACTCAGTCTGGAAGCTTAAAAAAACACAAACTCATCCACAGTGGAGTTAAAGCATACACATGTGATCAGTGTGGCAGAGCTTTTACTCAGCGTAGGAGCTTACAGAGTCATCTACTTACCCACTCTGGAATTAAAGCATACAGCTGTGACATTTGCGGAAAAACCTTCAGCCTGAAACAGAGCCGAAATACACACCTACGCATTCACACCAGACATGATGTGTACAGCTGTGATCAGTGTGGTAAACTATGTTTAACAGGCACACAGTTACAACGCCACATGTTTACCCACTCTGAGGAGAGACCTTATAAATGTGACCTGTGTGCGAAGACTTTTAAATCTCCATATGACCTGAAAGCACACCAAAAGATCCACACCAGAAAGACTCTACAAGTGCAGTTACTGTGAGGTATGTATTTATATTTTTATCTTGTCAACCCGACTGTTTGAAACAACTCTGCCTATCAAATTGTGTTAGCATGTTAGCAATTTTACTGCATGGATAAACACCTCTGAATGATTATTCAGACTCTAATCACAGGTTTTTAGTGATAGTGTTTGAAGATTGTATTACTGTTATTGTAGCATTAAACTAGTATTAATTTAATGTTTTTACTCTTATCGTTTTTATAGCACATTAAATTGAGCCGAGTGTGATAATGTAAACAGTAAAATGTAATTTGACTTTGGCAGAGATGCTCTTTATTTCAGGCGACGTTCAGGGTGAAAATGTTGAAGAACTGACTTACACTGTGTTTGTGTCTTTGTTTAGAAGCAGAGCGACACAGATGGATCCAGTTCTCAACCCTGTCATCGCTGCGGGAAAGAGTTTTTTTGTGACCTTTGTGGAAAAACTTTCAGTCATCGAAGGACTCTGAAATTACATCAACGTAGACACACTGGAGAAAAAAATGAACTACTGTAAAGAATGTGGGAGAAGCTTCACCACTTCAAAGGACTTCAAACAATATGAACTCCTTCACAGTGGGGTTAAAAAGCACGTCTACGATCAGTGTTGGTCATCCTTCATCAGTGCACATCAGCTTCAAAAGCGAGTCCACACAGGAGAGAAACCATACAAGTGCAGAAACTGTGACAAAACCTTTTCACAATCATGTGATCACACTAAGCATGAACGCAGACACATGAAAGAGAACTTCATCTGTAAGAGAGTTTGAGTAATCTCAGTTCGTACTCCACTCACAAATGATTCCATGTTACGAATAACCTGTTACGTCTTCATTCCCGCTTTTAAATAAATCTTGTAAACAGTACATTTGCATAACGACTGAAACCAGTCCAATGAATGAACAATGGGCTCTGAGGTCAATTTCTTGGTTGTTAATAAGCAAATTCTTATGACCATTGATCAGCAAACCCGGGGTTAATAGCCATGAGTACCATTCACAGAGTAAAAATTTGTATAATGATTATGAAGGAACTGTCTTACTTTTACAATGTTCAAAAACATTTACTAAATTATCTCCTCTGTGCAAACATCAGCCTAATCATGCAGGACTGAAATCATTGCCATCTCTGGATCACAGTGAATCTGAAGAGACAGAAAGATCCTCTTCTGGTTTCAGGGTCAGACTTAAACCCTTGAGATCAGACTCCAGAGTTCAGGTAGAGTCTCCTTATCTGATGAGGCAGCTATGAATGAAAACGTGCCTCGTTACATTTTAAGCTTTCTAAACTGTTCTACTGTAGTGTTCATGTTGAGTGGTTAGCTTTGTTCCAGCAGTTGAATCAAAAAATCTGTTTCCTGTTATGTTTTTAATGAATGCATCGATCCATGTTTTCTGCAGGGGTTTTTTTTCAGCTTGTTTGTGTTATGAGATCTTGCAACAGTTAAACCAAAATTTTATATCTTAAATAAAGAAATGGTTTACTGACAAAGAGTTTGAGCCGTGATGTCATTTCCTGTATATCAGAGCAACACCTGAAGTTACCACTGTTTAAAGTCATAGTCAAATTATGTGTCAGCATGACCTTGTGAAAACTGCTTGGCGCTGCTTCACTATGTTATCTGCTAACTGTTAGGGCGTAGAAGGACGAAACTCCCAGGATGACCAGTGCCAGGACCTTCCTGATGCAGAGAGTTGTGTGTGGGGGGTATAAAGGAGAAGCTGAGGCATCCCAAGGTTAAAGCTGGCATAACTGAACTTTAATGTTTGATGTGTGTTGTGGTTCTCCTGCGCGCAGTAAATAATAGCTTGAACACAGCAGAGCTTGATATAAAGACCTGGGTGACAACTAGCTTTCTGCTGCTGATTATACTTGGCCCTAAAATACCTAGAAATGTGGTGTCTAACCAGATACTTGCTCTGGATGCCATTACCTTGCCCTCCAGTAACACCTTGGAGTAATATTTGACCAGGACATTAAACAAATATTTAGGGCTGTGTGATGGACCGAGTTGAAAAAGCAGGAGTCACATGAATTATTAGAAAAACAGGGTTTTCATTCATTTAACCCAAAAATGATATTTACAAAAGTAATTAATGTTGAGCTCATAAAAAAGGTCAAAGAAACAAAACTGAACTGAGGCAAAGAACTGCAAACTTAACAAACCAAATGACTGCACAAAGAAATATAACTGACCTAAACAAGCATAACTGACCTAAACATGAAATGACACAGAAGGGTATATATAAAGTCTGATCAGACCACTATGACACACGAGGAGTAACTAAACAAAACACAATTGTAAACAACAAACATGGCAGTACAGTCTGGTTTGTTAGTAAACTAAAAACCAAAGAAGGAAGTAAAAACTACTAAAGCCTAAACTCAAACATTAAGTACAAATACTTTGTTTTAAAAGTAGAATGGGAGGCAGAGCCTCTGTCTCTCTTCCACAGCATGTCTTTATCCTGTTTTCCTTCTCTCACCCCAACCGGTCGCAGCAGATGGCCCCGCCCCTCCCTGAGCCTTGTTCTGCCGGAGGGTTCTTCCTGTTAAAAGAGAGTTTTTCCTTCCCACTGTCGCCAAAGTGCTTGCTCATAGGGGTTCATATGATTGTTGGGCTTTTCTCTGTATCTACTGTACAATATAAAGCGCCTTGAGGCAACTTTTGTTGTGATTTGGCGCTATATAGATAAAAATTGAATTGAACTGGTTCTTTAGTAGGTGTAGAGGGGTTAAACTGCGTCCTCACATCTGCTTCATGAATATGAAGGGCTGTAGTGGGAGAAGGTGGTTTGAAATCCTCATAGTTGTGAAGTGAGGAGGGGGCTCCTGTGGGTGAAGTCTTTGATAGTGTAGATGGCTCTGTTGTGGGGGGAGCGGGGAAGGTGGGGGGATGATGGACCAAAGTGTCTCTATTGTTGGGGAAGTCTCTATTGAGGTCTGAAAGCTGCTCGATGGATCATCAAACCGACAGTAAAAGTCGTTGTGGGTGTTGGCCAACAGCAAGTCGTCAGTGGAGTGGGGCTGTGTGCTTCCTGAAGTGAAAATCTGGCATTTAAAGATGAATGGGAAAAACTCGCTCACAGCTGACTAATGAACATTTGCATGCATGCTTAAGAACTGCATTGACCCCATTTCACCCAAGGTTTAAAATTCTGCCTGCAAATGTCAGAGGTGTACTCGTCTGTGTCCATATTTTCTCCAGCATACGGGGGATTCCCATCATAATGAGTCTTTTGGTAAGAGGTGATAAAGAACCTAATCAAAATTTTCCATCCAAATTCCCTCCATCTTTGTGAGGTAGTGCATTTCCATTGTTGTTTCCATATTTGAGTCCATTCATCCTGTGTTATGCACACTCCTCCCTCCTTCTCCCATAATATCTTATTTGTAAAAAATGTATACAAAGAGGAAATGTGTTTTTTGTTAACTTCGCCACTACATGCCTTTTTGAGCGTTGCTATCAAATCAACATTAGTGTCCGACAGCACTCTCATTGTCGTCTTTATATAGTTCCTTATTTGCAAGTATCGGCATAAATCCTGTCTTTCCAGATTGTATTTTTGTTTCAATGTATCAACACTAATTAAATTCCCATCTTTAATCAGACTATCAAATGTAGGTAATCCTTTAGCAGACCAACTTTCAAGACGTGAGTCCAATTTATTTGTGGTAAAGTCAGAGAGATAAGCATATCCTTTAAATAATGCCAAGTCTTGTTCTAGCTTAAATTCAAAAATATATATTGTTAGTTATATGTTAAATAAAAACTAGAAAAGGTTGCATTTCCTGCGAAAATGCAGTGTAGTGGAATCTGATGAAAACGGCAGGAAAATCTCCCTTTTAACAGGAAAGCAGAACTCTCAAAGAACCAGGCTCAGGGAGGGGCGACCATCTGCCACAACCGGGCAGGGGTGAGAGAAGGAAGACAAGACAACAGACATGCTGTGGAAGGGAACCAGAGATTAATAACAAGTATGATTCAATGCAGAGAGGTCTATTAACACATAGTGAGTGAGAAAGGTGACTGAGGAAGAAATACTCAACACATCATGGGAAATTCCCCTGCTGCCTACACCTAATGCAGCATAAATAAGGAAGAATTCAGAGCCACCTGATCCAGCCCTAACTGTATGTTTTATAAAAAGAGAATGTTTCAAGCCTAATCTTAAAATTAGAGATAGTGTCTGCCTCACCAATCCCAACTATAAGCTGGTTCCGTGGTAGAGGGCCCTGAAAACTCAAGGCTCTTCCTCCCATTCTACTTTTAAATACTCAAGGAACAAGAAGTAAGCCCTGTCAGTACTCTTGCTGCAGCATTTTGGATTAACTGAAGGCGTCTAAGCAAGTTTTTAGGACATCTTGATGATAGCAAATTACAGTAATCCAGTCTAGAAGTAATAAATTAATGAACAGCATCACTCTGAGACGGGATATTTTGAGATGTTTAGAGATATTGCGCATATGAAATAAAGCAGCTCTACATATTTGTATAATGTTCTGGTCAAATATTACTCAAAGATTCTGACAGTGTTACTGGAGGCCAAGGTAATTCCATCCAGACCAAGTATCTGGTTAGATATTATATTTCTAGGAATTCTAGGGCCACGTACAATCAGCAGCAGAAAGTTAGACGTCACCCAGGTCTTTATATCTTTAAAACATTTCAGCAATTTAATTAATTGGTGTGTGTTACCTGGTTTTATGGATAGACAAAGCTCAGTGTCATCTGCATAGCATCTACTGCAGGGGTCCCCAATCTCAGTCCAGTGTCCCTGCAGGTTTTAGATCTCACCCTGGGTCAACACACCTGTATCACATGATTAGCTCATTACCAGGCCTCTGGAAAATTTCGGCTGTGTCCCAATTAAGAGACCGCTCGCTTGAAGTACGCGCACTACGCGCACTACGTGTATTACGTACGGTGCGTACTATAAGTACGAGAAGTGCGGAAGTGAGAGGCTTGTGAAATGGGACGGTCTAGCCTTCGTCGCGCTGTTCAGGTTGCCTAGCAACCACGATGCTAACCGCGAGAAACGTTACATACAGCATTGTGTGACAGAAATGAAGGAGAAAAAATGTTTTGTTGGTCATTCATTTTTGTCATGACATCACTTTGATTAGTTGAGTATCTGAGGCTGAGACCACAGGACTGTAAAACATGATTGTTGGGCTTCATTTCTGTGCTGAACAGTCATTTAAGATTAATTAGTAATAACAATTAGCTGATGTTGTTCATGAGACTAAAAGCATCTCACTGTGGTAATGTAAATATAATATAGCCAATATTATATGTGTTGTCAGATCATTATGAGATAGATAGATAGATAGATAGATAGATAGATAGATAGATAGATAGATAGATAGATAGATAGATAGATAGATAGATAGATAATGTTAGAGCCAATCTATAGAGAAATATTTTTGATGCTGTTTCAGTTATTATGTTACATGTTTAATTTTGTATAATATGTTGTTAGAGAATAAATGCTGCACGTTTAATTTGTGTCGGGTAAGAAAACATTACAGCGCATGTGTGGTAGCAGGTTAGAGTGAGCCAGGACGGCAATGGAAATGTGCGCTGTAGCAGCAAATAGTTTTTTGACCGTGACATCTTTTGTTTGTATGTACGAGTCAGAAATAAATCTGAACAGCTCACATTAAGAAGTGGAAGAATTATTTTTTCGAAGCTTGGGACAGAAATTCGCCACTACATAAAAGTCAAAAAACTATCGAGTAACGGAGGAATGTTTTCCGCGGTGGAGCCACCGACTGAGACATAGAAAAGTCACCGGATCGTCAGCATAAGGACGCCTACACACAACAACAAGGCGAACAGCTAAGTAAAAAGTGCTTTGTCAGATGCATCTTACCTGTGGAAGTAGCATAAAGGAGTTTGTGCAGTACACCACCCGACAGCTGTGCCGAAGAAAATCATTACGGCTTAGCGGTGTTATATAATTACAATGGCGGACGACATTAATGACAGTGTGGGTGTAGTTACGCATGATGACAGCCAGAGGGCGATGACAGACAAAGGTCTGGAGTTCAAACTGCATCAGCTCACAAAGGTGAGAAGAGGCAAATTAGGACAAGTGACAGCACAAGAAGATGAAACTGAGCGACTTTTGAGCCGTGAAATTCTGCCGGCTGTAAATGATGTGAGAGAGGCACTGAAAGTTTACAAGAAGTTGTATGAAGAGTTTCAAGAATGCAATTATGCAGTGTTGCTGTGTATTAAAGATGAGGAGGAAAAGGAGGCTGACCAACAATTTTGGTTTCAGCCAATGTCAGAACGATGTTTGCAGTTCATTAATAGAGTTAATACATGGATTGAAATACAAACATGTGATCAAGAGATAACTCCCATGGACAGTGCATCCAGAGTGTCAAAAACATCTAGAGTGTCAAACAAGTCTAAAGTATCCAACACGTCAAGGGTGTCGACAGCATCGTCAGAGCGCGTCAAGGAAGAAGCTAACAGAGCAGCTCTGATGGCACGAGCAGCGTCTCTGAAAGAAAAACAGGCTCTAGAGTTACAAGAAGCAGAAATTAAAGCTGCAAAGGAAAGACTGGAAATTGAAACAGCCATTGCAGTGTCTACTGCCAAAGTGAAAGTGTATGAGGAATGTGAAGGGGTTAAGTCTCAAGTGAGTGAAACCAGACTTACGGTAATGCCACGTCGTGACCTCCTGAAGATGAATAACGAAAATGGTCATGGCAACGTAAAACACACACCAGAGAAGCCAACAGAGATAGAGAGGTCTGCCTCTTGGAGGAATCCTGGTGATCCAGGTACTGCAGCAGGGGCCATACCTAAGACACATAGAACTCCACTGCAGGGGCCGAGCCAACGCCAAGATGGTGTCTCACTTCAGGAGACCAGACCAAGTGAGCTTTATCAAGTTATGCAGAAACAGGCAGATATCACAGAGATGCTTGTAAAGAACCAACAGCTGGCTCGGTTACCACAAAGGGATGTGCCAGTGTTCCACGGAGATCCTTTGGAGTACAGGTCGTTTATGAGGGCATTCATGCACGCTATTGACACCAGAGCTGATAGCAATTCAGACAAGCTATATTTTCTGGAGCAGTATACTCGAGGCGAGCCTCGTGATCTTGTGAGGAGTTGTCAGCATATGCCTGAACATCGGGGGTATGAAAGGGCTCTGCAGCTGCTTCAAGATAAATATGGAAATGAGTTACAGATTGCTGGCACGCTAATTGAGAAGGCATCGAAGTGGCCACAAATTAAGGCTGAAGATGGAAAGGCGTTGAGCACATTCTCTGTATTCCTGGTGAGCTGTCGTAATGCCATGGAGGATGTGGACTATATGGAAGAGATGGACAACCCTGCAACTATGAGGGTCATCATTTCCAAGTTGCCATTTAAAATAAGAGAGCGCTGGAGAATCCATGCATATGATATCCAGGAGCGGCGCTGCAACAGAGCAAGATTCACAGAGCTGGTGGCCTTCGTTGAACGCCAAGCAAAGATCATGTCCGACCCACTCTTTGGCGATCTTGAAACAGCAGTGTCAGACAAGGTTATGAAAAAGCCACAGCAAGGAAATAAGTTGAAGAAAGACATTAGACATGGGAGCAGCTTTGCTATCAAGGTTAACCAAGGTTCAGAAATGGACAAAAGAAGCAGAGTGAGTAAGAACCAGAGTGACCTGTCACTCAACTGCGCCTTCACAAGACCTTGCATGTTCTGTGGGAAACTTCATACACTGCAAGAGTGTTACAAGATTAGAGAGGAGACTCATAAGGATAGAGTGGACTACTTGAAGAAAAACGGACTTTGCTTTGGATGCCTGCTAAAGGGTCACATGAGCAGAGATTGCAAAAAGAAGATGGTGTGCGAGGTTTGTTCACTCAAGCATCCAAGTTTGTTGCACTTCTCAAGTTATGAGGAAGAGAAGCCTCCCGATGAGGTCAATATGGGTAGCACTGCTAAAGGCCCAGCAGGGTTGTCTGAAGAAAAGGAGACAAGTGCCTGTACTGGGGCTGGAGGCAGCTGCGTGCTTGCCATTGTACCTGTAAGGGTGAAGTCCTGCAAGAGTGACAAGGCTGTGGAGGTTTACGCTTTCATTGACCCAGGTAGCTCTGCATCGTTCTGCACCGAAGCCTTGGCAAGGCAGTTGAAGGTGCAAGGCAGACGAACCGAGCTAACGTTGAGGACCATTAATTCCAAAAGTCGAGAGGAGAGTTATGTGCTCACAGAATTGGAAGTCAGCAGTCTGGCAGACAACAACTTTATCGCACTGTCAAAGGTCTTCACACAGAAAAGTATTCCTGTTTCCAGAGAGAACATCCCACTCCAGAAAGAGGTTGACAAGTGGCCGTACCTCCACGAGGTGAGGTTGCCTCATATTGAGGCTGAAGTGGAGCTTCTCATTGGAACTAAAGAATACACCATATTGGAGCCATGGAAGGTGATCCCAAGTGAGGACAATGGTCCATATGCCGTAAAGACAGCACTTGGATGGATTCTGAATGGACCACTCAGAGAAACAGATACTGCAGCCAATGATGTACAACCATGTGCTATTGTGAACAGAATAGCCATCGACAACGTGGAACAACTGCTTGTACGACAGTATAACCACGACTTTCCAGAGCGTCACTGTGATGATAAAGCAGGAATGTCTCAAGAAGACCACCACTTCATGGAGTCTGTGTCAAGCTCTACTCGTCTCACTGATGGACACTATTCCATAAGTCTTCCTACGAAGAAGTCGTGTGTTCAGATGCCGAACAATCGAAGTGCAGTGTTACAGCGTGCACTGAGCCTTCAGCGCAAGCTGAAAAGGAATCCTGCACTCCATGAAGAATACACTGCCTTCATGAGTGACATGTTGAGCAAGGGATATGCCGTTGAGGTTCCAACAACACAGTTAAACTGCAAGGATGGAAAACAGTGGTATATTCCCCACCATGGGGTATACCATCCACAAAAAAAGAAGCTGAGGGTGGTCTTTGACTGCGCTGCCAGCTACCAAGGAGTTTCACTGAATAGTGAACTTCTACAAGGGCTAGATTTAACAAACTCATTGATCGGAGTGCTGACACGGTTCAGGCAAGAGTCTATCGCCTTTACAGCAGATATCGAAGCAATGTACCATCAGGTGTGTGTCCCGGATGACGATGCTGACCTGCAGCGCTTTCTGTGGTGGCCAGCAGGGGACCTCAATCGAGACATTGCTGAGTACAGGATGATGGTGCATATCTTCGGTGCGACTTCTTCTCCCAGTTGTGCCAACTATGCACTGCGAAGAACAGCAGAGGAGAACCGCAGCAAATCATCACCTGAAGCTGTAAGCACAGTTCTGGAAAATTTTTATGTTGACGACTGCTTGAAGTCTGTTGCCACGGAAACTCAAGGTATGGAGTTATACACAGACCTCACTGAATTGTGTTCTGGTGGAGGATTTCACCTAACGAAATGGACAAGCAACAGTCGTGCCTTGCTCTCATTCATCCCTGAGCATGAGAGAGCCAAAGATGTCAGAGACCTGAACTTGAACCATGACCTGCTGCCTATGGAACGTGCTTTAGGAGTTCTATGGTGCCCTGAGTCTGACGCATTCAAGTTCAGGATTAACATCAAAGAAAGACCTGTGACGAGACGTGGAATACTTTCCGTCACCAGCTCCATCTATGACCCACTGGGATTCCTTTCCCCAGGAACTCTCCCTGCAAAAATGATCTTGCAGCAGTTATGCAGGGAGGGTCTTGCTTGGGATGATGAGATCCCAGAACAGCTCAGTCATAAGTGGAACAAGTGGTTACAAGAGCTGTGCCAGCTGTCAGAGGTAACCGTACCCAGGTGTGTGAGACCATTGGATTTCGGTCCTGTCGCAACAGCACAGCTCCACCATTTTTCTGATGGGAGCGAAAGTGGATATGGAACAGCATCATACTTGAGGATGACTAGCAATGACGGACGGGTTCACTGTACGTTAATGATGGGAAAATCGCGTGTGGCGCCCCTGAAGCAAACCACTATTCCACGAATAGAGTTGACTGCAGCTATGGTTGCTGCAAAGACAGACAAAATGTTAAGAACGGAGCTTCAGATGAATCTTCTTGAATCTACATTCTGGACTGACAGCACAACTGTGTTGAAGTATATTGAAAATGAAAATCTTCGCTTCAAGACATTCGTGGCCAATCGCGTTGCGGTCATTAGAGAGCTAACAAATCCTCAGCAGTGGAGGTACGTTGGTACAGCAATCAATCCAGCTGATTGTGCATCCAGAGGGCTTGCACCATCTAAGCTCATGAAGAATCTAAGCTGGTTCCACGGCCCAGCTTTCCTGAAAACCCCAGAAAGACAGTGGCCAGAAAGACCTGACAAGGAAAGGATTGATAAAGATGACAGCGAAGTGAGGCATGCAACCATGGTACATCTCACAAATGCAGCTGAGAATGTTCACACGTTGAACAAGCTGATCAATCACTATTCCAGCTGGCATTGAGTGAAGAGAGCTGTGGCATGGATGATCAAACTCAAAGACTTACTGCTACGACGATGTGAAAAAAGGAAAGAGACGTACGTTAAACAGAAAGAACAAGACAACGAATCAACGCAGACAACACTTACCCTGAAAGATCTGGTGCAAGCTGAGACAGAGATCATCAAGTTCTGTCAAAGTCAACAATTCCAAGAAGAGATCACCATGTTAAAGAAAGGCAAGTGTGTGACAAAGACTAGTCACTTGAGGAAACTTGATCCCCTGATGCAGGACGGAGTTTTGAGAGTTGGTGGTCGCCTCGCAGCTGCTGGGATGCCAGAACATGTGAAGCACCCAGTCATTATCCCAAAGGACTCACATATCACCACACTGATCTTGCAGGATATACATGAGAAGATTGGGCACTGTGGAAGACTGTATATGCTTTCACGGCTGCGACAGAAGTATTGGATTCCATCAGCTAACTCAGAAGTGAGGAAGTTTCTGTCAAGGTGCGTAATCTGCAGGAAAACTAGAGGCAAACCACTGGAACAGAAGATGGCAGATTTGCCAGAGGATAGGCTTCTACCTGATGAACCCCCCTTTTCTAATGTTGGGGTGGATTACTTTGGACCGTTTAATGTGAAGCATGGCCGCAGCACAGTAAAAAGGTATGGTGTGGTGTTTACCTGCCTTACAACAAGAGCAGTGCACATTGAAATTGCGCACACTTTGGACACTGATTCATGTCTGAATGCCATCAGACGCTTTGTGTGCAGAAGAGGTCAGGTATCTGTCATGCGTTCAGATAATGGCACCAACCTAGTTGCTGCTGAACGGGAGTTACGCGAAGCCATTCAAAAGTGGACTCAGGTCAGAAGAAACGTAACTGTGGGGGACATTGTAATGGTGGTCGACGAGTCAGCGCCAAGAAGCTCGTGGATGTTGGGGAGAGTTCTTCGTGTCATTCCAGATGCTAAGGGTCTGGTGCGGCGTGTGATCATCAAGACAAAGACTAACACCTTAGAAAGACCCATTGACAAGCTATGCTTGATCTGTGAGAATGTCATGTAACTTGGAATGAGAAAATACAGTATATGTTCTGATCGGTTACAGGTTTTGTGAAAGATAATTTGAATGACCATGTGTGATACAGGAAGTGTTAATGTTATTTGGCTCTTTTGTAAGTGTTCGCTAATTGTCAGTCTTCACGCCCTCCAATTAGGGGGCTGGAAATGTTAGAGCCAATCTATAGAGAAACATTTTTGATACTGTTTCAGTTATTATGTTACATGTTTAATTTTGTATAATATGTTGTTAGAGAATAAATGCTGCGCATTTAATTTGTGTCGGGTAAGAAAACATTACAGCGCATGTGTGGTAGCAGGTTAGAGTGAGCCAGGACGGCAATGGAAATGTGCGCTGTAGCAGCAAATAGTTTTTTGACCGTGACATCTTTTGTTTGTATGTACGAGTCAAAAATAAATCTGAACAGCTCACATTAAGAAGTGGAAGAATTATTTTTTCGAAGCTTGGGACAGAAATTCGCCACTACAGACAGACAGACAGACAGACAGATAGACAGATAGATAGATAGATTTTGAGGGCTGCATTTCGAGCAGCCTTTGAATTGGGACAGCCTTCATCGCGTCGCTGTGACGTAGTCTAGTCTAGAAATAATAAATGCATGAAGTAGATTTTCAGCGTCAGTCTGAGACAGGATATTTTGCGATGTTTAGGCCAAGGTAGCCATCCAGAGCTGGTTAGATAACATATTTCTAGAATTTTAAGGGCAACGTACAATCAGCAGCAGAAAGTTAGAGGTCACTCAGGTCTTTATATCTTTAAGACATTTCAGCAATTTAATTAATTGGTGTGTGTTCCCTGGCTTCTTTCCATTATTGTAAATTTAAATGTTATAGTGACTTGCAAATTACACACAGCCCACTTTGCAGTTATTTATTCGTAAAAAATGTTTGGAATCATGTATGATTTTCGTTCCACTTCTCACATGTGCACCACTTTATGTTGGTCTTTCATGTGGAATTCCAATAAAATTGATTCATGTTTGCCGCTGTAATATGACAAAATGTGGAAAAGTTCAAGGGGGCCGAATACTTTTGCAAGACACTGTATTAGCAAAAGATCAGACCAGAGAGGGTTTACAGGAAACACTATTAAATGTTCAGTTTCTATGCCATATGTTAAAATAAGTTCTAGAGTGTGATTAATGTGATGGGTGGGCTCTTTTACATTCGAGATCAACAAAAGTGGACAAGAAAAGATTGAGACCCATCAGACCAGGCAACTTTTTTCAATCTCTGCAACTTTCAGATTTTAGGGGCAGAATTTGTCTTAAACAACATAAAGCATGGATCCATCCTGCTGCTGGTGTAATAGCGTGGAGATGTTTGGTTGGCACAATTTGGGTCCCTTAGTACAAACTGACATCATTTACAGACCACAGACCACCTGAGTCTCAGTCCAATAGAGCACCTTTGGGATGTGGTGAAATAAGATTCACATCATGGACGTCCAGCCGAAAAATCAGCTGTCATGTCAATATAGACCAACAACTTCTGAAGAGAGGCAGTGCCAACAAAGGAAACTCTGATAAACTGAGCAAATCAAACCACAACTTTAAAAGATCATTTTCCAAAATTAATCTTTTTATATCTCAAACACAAATCAGATTTTTTGATACCTACAGCAACTTTGTTAAAATAGAAAAGATTTTAAAGATCTTATTTTTTCATAAATTTCAGGTCAGAATTTTCAGTAAGCTGCAGGAACCCTGTTCAGTGTCAGAACAGCCAAGTCTCCTCTGATAAACCTCCATCTGTGTCACTGAGAACATTTGTCACGTCAGTTTTTGGTTTTATATACAGGAAATGACATCATGGATCAAACTCTTTGTCATTAAACTATTTCTTTATTTAACATTTCAAATTTTGGTTTAACTGTTGAAGGATTTCATAACACAAACAGCCTGAACAAAAAAAAAAACAAAAAAAAAACCACCCAACAAAACAGATTTTTTTGATTCAACTGCTGGAACAAAGCTAACCACTCAACACCAACACTACAGTAGAACAGTTTAGAAAGCTTAAAATGTAACGAGAGGCACATTTATAGCTGCCTCATCAGATCTTTACAGGAGATTCACTCTGAACTCTGGAGCCTGATCTCAAGGGTTTTGAGTCTGACCCTGAACCCAGACGAGGATCTTTCTGTCTCTGCAGATTCACAGAGATGGGAGTGATCACGCTGATGTTTGCACAGAGCAGACAATGTGGTGAATATTTTGGCACATTGGTAACAGTGAAAGAGTTTATTAGTAACGTGGGATCGTTTGTGTTCGGAGTATGAACTGAAATTCTTGAAGCTCTTGTCACACTGGTCACAGCTGTAGTTTCCTTCCATGTGTGTACGTTCATGACAGTTACGACTATCTGTATGTGAGAAGCTTTTGTCACAGTGTCTGCACTTGTATGGTTTCTCTCCTGTGTGGACTCGTCTATGCACTTTGAGCTCAAATGCAGATATGTAGGATGACCCACACTGATCACAGAGATGTGTTTTAACGCCACTGTGAATACATTCATGTTTTTTTAAGATACTTGGTTTGGGGAAGCCTTTCCCACATTCTTTACAGTAGTTCATTTTGTCTCCAGTGTGTCTACATTGATGTAGTTTTAGGGTTTTTTGGATGACTGAAAGTTTTTCCACAAAGGTCACAAAAAAAAGTCTTTCCCACAGCGATGACAGGGTTGAGAACTGGATCCATCTGTGTCGCTCTGCTTCTAAACAAAGACACAAACACAGTGTAAGTCAGTTCTTCAACATTTTTATCCTGAACGTCGCCTGAAATAAAGAGCATCTCTGCAGACGTCCAATTACATTTTACTGTTTACATTATAACACTCAGATCGGTTTAATATGCTACAAAAATGATAATAGTAAAAACCTTAAATTAATACTAATTTAATACTACAATAACAGCAATATCATTCTCAAACACTATCACTAAAAACTGTGATTAGAGTCTGAATAATCACTCAGAGGTGTTTTTCCATGCAATAGAATTGCTAGCACAACTTGATGACCAGAGTTGTTTCAAACAGTCAGGCTACAATCACAAGATAAAAATATAAATACATACCTCACAGTAACTGCACTTGGAGAATCTCTTTCTGGTGTGGATCTGTTGGTGTCGTCTCAGGTCATGTGGAGATTTAAAAGTCTTCGCACACAGGTCACATTTATAAGGTCTCTCCTCAGAGTGGGTAAACATGTGTTGTTGTAAGTGTGCGTCTGTTAAACATAGTTTACCACACTGATCACAGCTGTACACATCATGTCTGGTGTGAATGCGTAGGTGTATATTTCGGCTCTGTTTCAGGCTGAAGGTTTTTCCACAAATGTCACAGCTGTATGCTTTAATTCCAGAGTGGGTAACTAGATGACTCTGTAAGCTCTTACTGTGAGTAAAAGCTCTGCCACACTGATCACAGGTGTACGCTTTAACTCCACTGTGGATGACCTGGTGTTTTTTTAAGTATGAAGCTGAGGAAAAAGACCTTCCACAAATATCACACTTGTATGGCCTCTCTCCAGTGTGGATGACCTGGTGTGCTTTTAAGCTTCCAGACTGAGTAAAAGACTTTCCACAGTCGCCACAGCTGAACGGTCTCTCTCCAGTGTGGATGAGTTGGTGGGTTTTTAAGCGTGCAGACCACGTAAACGACTTTCCACAGTCGTCACAGTTGAACGGTCCCTCTCCAGTGTGGATGAGTTGGTGGATTTTTAAGCCATCAGACCTGGTAAAAGACTTTCCACAGTCTCCACAGCTGAATGGTCTCTCTCCAGTGTGGATGACTTGGTGTCTTTTTAACTTTGACATCTGCATAAAAGACTTTCCACACATGTCACAGCTGAACGGTCTCTCTCCAGTGTGGATGACCTGATGCATTTTTAGTAAAGCTTTCACAGTAAAATCTTTCCCACACTCGTCACAGATATATTTTTTCCTCCCTTTCAATCTTCAACAAATTTGTCGGCCTCCTGAGAGCGCCGACCTCTCGCTCCACGCTGGTCCTGCAGTGACAATGATACAAACAGAGGCAGTGAGTGAAATGCAGTCGTGGAACAAACTGAACCTTAAACTCCCTCCATTAACACTAGTTTTAAACCCGAGGCTATCAGTGATGTGAAGTTCATGAACAAGTTTGCTCTAAAAGCCGATTCTTTGTAGCAAACGAGACAAACTGGCTTCTGCCACAAGGAGATAAATAACCTCCCCTACCCCACCCACTTCAACACCTTCAGCCCCCTATGATCCACCACCTCCACCATTCAAAATAGCCTGGACCTGATCACCACTTCATTAGTGTCTCCACGACCCATTATGCCTCCCTCCATACTGGAGAGTAGAGATGCAAAAAGAGTCTTTAACACACAGACCCCAACAAAGCAGCTGAACCAGACTCAGTGTCTCCATCATAAACCATACAGTGGATCACAATATGAAGCAGTTTAAGACGATTGTTGCTGTGAACTTTCACTATAGAAAGAAAACTGAACAGAACATCTGAATTCACTCGATGCTGAACATTCATTTCATAGAAAGAAGAATTGTAATTATACTCAGATCTACCTGTGCTTTAATGATGGGGCCTTTAAACTTACACATTCAACAGTTTTAACCAGCTTTCCTTCCTGCTTTGACTGCAGCTGTGTTTGACAAAGGAAGACATTATTAATTTCTTCAATATTATAGTTTATTCTTTTTGGGGGAAGTGCAGCTTTAAACCTTCACATGGTTCAAGTCAACCAAAAAAATCAATCTGAATGATCACAAGTGGACACAATTTGTGTAGATAAAATGAAATCAAACCCAACATTCAATCCACAACATGATTAAAAACATGATTCTACCAAATCACCAAGAGCTGCACATTAACCACCACAATATATTTTATTCTCTGTGCTTTCAAATATGAACACTGTTTACTTTCATCTCTGTTTCATTAGTTTTTGTTAACATCTTCCTGTGCATCACTTTACAGCAGCCACACTCATTAAAATGAGACTTTGTAGGAGTTCACTTCCTCTCATGTGTTCATCCACAGCAGCTGGACAATAACGTTTATTGTGACCCTGATACTGCAGCAGATCGCTCTCATCCATTTCCTGTTATCACTTCAAATAGAAACGAGGCTGTAGAGGTTTGGTGCAGGCAGAAAAACAGCTGCAGGGACAATGAAAAGACTTTTCTGCTCCAACTTCTCCCAGCATGCTGAGCTAATGATTAGTTGGTGTTTTTCTCCAAACACTCTCTCACTCTTCTCTCAACGTGTTCACAATAAACTGTGAACAGACACCGAGGAGAGCAGCAGAAGACCTCATTCAGGAGCTAAACTCAACATGAACTGAACTCACAGTAAAGTTAGCTCGGTGCTTACCTTTAGATGAGCCCACAAACCGAGAGAAACTCCGCGATGAAGCTGCAACTCTTTCCAAACACAGGAAACAGATCAGGGAGCAGAGACCCACGTGGTTCACGCTGATCTCAGCTACGATCCAGGAGACAAGGGTGGGCAGATCGATGCAGATATCGATCAGGACGTTGGTAGTGGTTTATGATCGATACTTTAGTTCGTCTCTCTCCTCTAAGTTTAGAACTTTACTCTCTGTGGATGAAAAAGCAGCTCTGTCTGTTTGAACACCGCTTCTTATGCGGGAGACTCACTTTGCTCCACCCCCTTCTTCCTGCCCTGCTGGGATTTGTTACTGTGCTGTCACGTGACTCAGCTACGCACAGAAAACGCATTTGAGCTGCAGAGAGAGAGAAAGAGGAGCATCATGTGGAGATATTTTATGGCTGTAAATGAAAATGCTGGAGAACAGATGGAAGGCATGTCAGCACCTAAAGCCACAGGAGACCACACAAGCTGTAGAGTTCAGCTTTCAGCTCGTTTGTTTGCAGGGTTGAAAAATGGGCAGCATAGTGGCTCAGGCCTGACAGGAGGACTGGATGAGCTTGCGCAACCTCAGTCTCTTCCTGTGAGCAGTTTGCATGTTCCCGTATATATGGAACGGTACGTCCAGGTAAACAGAATCAACTTTTTGAGTTTTACTTACCTGGATGATTGAGCATGCATCAAGATATTTCCGGGTTGTTCTCCGGGTATTTTTCCAGCTGTCCAAAAACCTGCGCCATGTAGTGCTTGTATAATGTCCACAGAAATATCAGCTCTTACACTCCTTCTTTAACCACCTGTCACTCTTTAACCTGGTTTCTGGACACTATTTAAGGCAGTGGCTCAGTGCTTCTTGTCACTTGATTGTTCAGTAACCTGATTTAGGGCAGCCATGGCAAATCTCGTGGAGAGAATCAGCTTTTACCATTTTAAGAGTAAATAAATGTGAAAGCTGTTCCATCCTAAAAGATTACAACACTGTGTAGTTTGTGATTTTATAAAGGTTTCAGCAGCTTTTGATTTTGCCGCATGTGTGGAAAGTCATGAGTGAGCCTTTGTGTTGTACTGTGAGCCAGGGGCGATTCTAGAATCAGAGCTTTGGGGGTGCTGAGCACCCAGAGAGCTGCCCAGCCAGGCAAGATAAACTTTACACATCACGATGAGACTTCTTCCCTGTCTCTGTCAGTCCCTGCATCCTTAAATGTCTTCAGTTGTCCCGAGTTCTCTGTGACTGTCTCCTTGGTGCATTTAAACCCCTGTTCCTCCCTGTCCTCGTCGTCTGTTGTCTTCTTCTCCGTTATCAGTCATCATAATTTTACCCTCTCTGTGCAAGTCTGAAAATGTCTTTATTAAATCATAAGATTCTTAAATTCATCAAGTCTCTCTGTGCCTGGGTCCTCGTCTCAAAACATGACATCACTGTTTTGCACATTTTAACACAATTTAATCCCCACATTTGTGAAAGAAACACTTTTTTGGAAAGTCTGTAACAAAACCATCAAATCTGATAAAGTTTATTTAAATGCTGCAAAAGAAGAATGGATTGGAATAAAAATAAATACATATCCTAACCTTAATTACTGGGAGAATAATGAATGATGCTCATAGTGAGTAAAAAGTAAACTGACTGCATTTTTTGGACAGAGATTCACTTTTAATGAGTATGTATAATATAATACAGACACATAAAAAAATACTCCCAAAACCAAATAAGTTATTACAAAATATTAATAAAAATATATAAAAATGGAGGCAACTTTGCCTGCGGTAGAATGTATACAATGTATGAAAAAATCTTTACTGCAGATACTAATTTTAATCCTTTAAAAGTGTGGCAGTCCAAATGTTGGCCTACCTATTACCGGCTGAGGTTTTAGTAGACCACATAAAAATATATCATTAATTTTAATCTCCCCAATCAATGATAATGTTGTTAAAGAGGGTCAAAAATGTTTCAACCCAGTTTGTTTTGCAGATTCTGTACAGCAGCTTTAATATAGGGAGGACACAACTTCCAGATTGTGTGAGTAAAATCAGGTTTGTTCTCTTTGTCAGTTTAACAGTTTCTGTTGTGCCTGTCACTGCTCCCTGTCTGTTTCCTTACCTGGTTCTTCCTGACCTTGTACTTTCTCCTCACATTCCCCTCTTTCCTCTCTCCCTCTTTGGACTGACAATCATACACAAATAGATTGTATACAATTAGATGAAAAAATTACATTAATATGAAACAAGTACTATTAAGATCACTAACAAAAAGTCCTCTCTCAGTGTACTTTCAACCAAAAGGCAAATAACCAAACCACATCTAATAAAAGATAAATATTGAAACACTGATCCAACATAATCCTTTATTGACGGATAATTTGATTTTAAACTTTTACCTGAATGTGGCTCCTTTTTTTGAAAAAAACAAAAAAAACAAAAAACTACCTTATATCCATTATGAACCTGGCTGTCTCTCTGTACACAAACAAACACACAACAGGAGTTATAAGGTTAATGGGCATTCAGTCAGTTAGCTAGTTACTATTCATTTCAATCAGGACAGTGGTAACAGCTAACCCCCAAAAATGGGTTAAAATTGCCCCTGCTGTGAGTTTCTCTAGAGAAACAGAGAGAGTTATTCCCTGTACTGTAGGAACACATTCAGCATTGTGCAGTAAATCCAGATCATTCCACATGAATGTGAGTGTGATCGTCAGAGCAGCACTGATCAGTGCCAGGTTATAATGTTCACAGTGTACACAAACACTACGTGTAGATGAAATGCTAATTAAAGAAGGACTGTAAGATCTGATATCTCTATGGAGAATATACAAGCACCTCATGGCGCACGTTTTTGGATAGCTGGCAAAGTACCCGGAAAACAACCCGGAAATATAGGGAGAACACGCAAACTGCTCACAGGAAGAGGCTGAGGTTGCAAAAGCTTCTCCATTCCTCCTGTCAGGCCTGAGCCACTATGCTGCCCATTTTCCAACCCTGCAAACAAACGAGCTGAAAGCCCGAAAGCTGAACTCTACAGCTTGTTGTGGTGCCCTGTGGCTTTAGGTGCTGACATGCCTTCCATCTGTTTTCCAGCATTTTCATTTACAACCATAAAATATCTCCACATGTTGCTCCTCTTGCTCACTCTCTGCAGCCCAAATTGTTGTTTTGAGAACAGCTGAGTCACATAACCGCACAGCAGCAAACCACAAAAACGTAGGAAAAGGGGGCGGAGCAAAGTGAGTCTCCAGCATAAGAAGTCTGTTCGCACAGACAGAGCTGCTTTTTCATCCACAGAGAGTAAAGCCTTAACTTAACAGTGAACTTAGAGGAGAAAACAAACTAAAGTATCGATCATAAACCACTACCAATGTTTGGATCGATATCTGCATCGATCTGCCCACCCTTGTCTCCTGGATCGTAGCTGCGATCAGCGTGAACCACGTGGGTCTCTGCTCCCTGATCTGTTTCCTGTGTTTGGAAAGAGTTCCAGCTTCATCGCGGAGTTTCTCTCGGTTTGTGGGCTCATCTAAAGGTAAGCACCGAGCTAACTTTACTGTGAGTTCAGTTCATGTTGAGTTTAGCTCCTGAATGAGGTCTTCTGCTGCTCTCCTCGGTGTCTGTTCACAGTTTATTGTGAACACGTTGAGAGAAGAGTGAGAGAGTGTTTGGAGAAAAACACCAACTAATCATTAGCTCAGCATGCTGGGAGAAGTTGAGCGTTTGCTGGCAGAAAGTTGGAGTAGAAAAGTCTTTTCACTGATAAAAGCTCATTGATCAATGGCCATGAGTACCTTTCACGAAGAGTTTGGGGAATGGCTGCAATCACATGGTCATGAGAATTTGCATATTAATGGTCAAGGAACTGACCTCCCAGCCCATTGTTCCTTCGGTGGTGCTAGTTTCAGTCATTATGTAGGTGGAACTGGGGGGCTGAAGGAGTTGAAAGTGTGGGGTGGGGGAGTAACAGGTCTGTCCCTGTTTGTGGAAACCACAGGAGGAGCTGTTCAGGCTGTTGCTGGGTGTGAATTGTTGATGGAGTCTTTAAACTTGTAGTTGCTGTTTTCCAGACTGAAGCAGAGTCGTTAGCTGAAAACTGGTTTTAGAGGTTCATTCAGGACACCTTCTCAGGCTCTTACAGCCTTACCTGTATCATAACAAAGTGTATAAACCCCAATCCACCTTTAACATGGTCCTTCTCCCAAACCTTCAAATAGGACTTTCTGGCCCTGTCATAGTAAAGGGCTGCTTAGAATATTAGAGCCAATGTCACAAAGTTCCTCCTGAAGTATAAGTGAGTGAGAGAGTTTCCTCACTTTGCAGCACAACACGTCTCACAAGATTTCTACAAGCAATCAGAGTGAAATTTGTACTTTGTGTTGTCAGATGAACATATGAGACACTTTGACTCTTGAGTGCAGTGTGGAGCCTAACAAAGATCTGTTTTGTGTCCCAGCTGATCAGCAGGAGGAGAAGAGTCTGACGGAGCAGCAGAGGAACATTTTCAGCCATCTGGACTCAGCTGAGTCACTACAGAGAAAACAATGAGCTCAACACGGAATGTATTGTGTGTGTGTGTGTGTGTGTGTGTGTGTGTGTGTGTGTGTGTGTGTGTGTGTGTGTGTGTGTGTGTGTGTGTGTGTGTGTGTACACACACACACACACTCGGTGGTCCAAGTGTGCTATAGATAATCTATAGCACAAATAATCTCTATATCACACTCGGACCACCCATAAATGGTTAATGGAGGGAGTTCAGTTTGTTCCACGACTACATTTCACTCACTGCCTCTGTTTGTTTCTCTGTCACTGCAGGACCAACGTGGACCAAGAAGTCAGCGCTCTCAGGAGGCCGACAAACCTCACAGAAGAAAGGGAGAGAAAAAATACAGCTGTGACGAGTGTGGGGAGGATTTTACCGTAAAAGCTTCCCTAAAAATGCATCAGGTCATCCACACTGGAGAGAGACCGTTCAGCTGTGGAGACTGTGGAAAGTCGTTTACTGAGTCTGGAAGCTTAAAATCACATCAACTCATCCACAGTGGAGTTAAAGCATACACCTGTGATCAGTGTGGCAGAGCTTTTACTCACAGTAGCAGCTAACAGAGTCATCTAGTTACCCACTCTAGGACTAAGGCATACAGCTGTGACATTTGTGGAAAAACTTTCAGCCAGATGGCAAACCGAAATACACACCTACGCATTCACACCAGACATGATGTGTACAGCTGTGATCAGTGTGGTAAACTATGTTTAACAGGCACACAGTTACAACAACACATGTTTACCCACTCTGAGGAGAGACCTTATAAATGTGACCTGTGTGAGAAGACTTAAATCTCCTCGTTACCTGAAAGCACACCAACAGATCCACACCAGAAAGATTCTCCAAGTGCAGTTACTGTGAGGTATGTATTTATATTTTTATCTTGTCAACCCGACTGTTTGAAACAACTCTGCCTATCAAGTTGTGTTAGCATGTTAGCAATTTTACTGCATGGAAAAACACCTCTGAATGATTATTCAGACTCTAATCACAGGTTTTTAGTGATAGTGTTTGAAGATTGTATTACTGTTATTGTAGCATTAAACTAGTATTAATTTAATGTTCTTACTCTTATCGTTTTTATAGCACATTAAATTGAGCCAAGTGTGATAATGTTAACAGTAAAATGCAATTGGACTTTGGCAGAGATGCTCTTTATTTCAGGCGATGTTCAGGATGAAAATGTTGAAGGACTGACTTACACTGTGTTTGTGTCTTTGTTTAGAAGCAGAGCGACACAGATGGATCCAGTTCTCAACCCTGTCATCGCTGTAGGAAAGAGTTTTTTGTGACCTTTGTGGAAAAACTTTCAGTCATCGAAGGACTCTGAAAATACATCAACGTAGACACACTGGAGAAAAAAATGAACTACTGTAAAGAATGTGGGAGAAGCTTCACCACTTCAAAGGACTTCAAACAATATGAACTCCTTCACAGTGGGGTTAAAAAGCACGTCTACGATCAGTGTGGGTCATCCTTCATCAGTGCACATCAGCTTCAAAAGCGAGTCCACACAGGAGAGAAACCATACAAGTGCAGAAACTGTGACAAAACCCTTTCACAATCATGTGATCACACTAAGCATGAACGCAGACACATGAAAGAGAACTTCATCTGTGAGAGAGTTTGAGTAATCTCAGTTCATACTCCACTCACAAACGATTCCATGTTATGAATAACCTGTTACGTCTTGATTCCTGCTTTTAAGTAAATCTTGTAAACAGTACATTTGCATAACGACTGAAACCAGTCCAATGAATGAACAATGGGCTGTGAGGTCAATTTCTTGATCGTTAATAAGCAAATTCTTATGACCATTGATCAGCAAACCCCGGGTTAATGGCCATGAGTACCATTCACAGAGTAAAGATTTGCATAATGATTATGAAGGAACTTGTTTTACTGTTACAATGTTCAAAAACATTTACTAAATTATCTCCTCTGTGCAAACATCAGCCTAATCATGCAGGACTGAAATCATTGCCATCTCTGGATCACAGTGAATCTGAAGAGACAGAAAGATCCTCTTCTGGTTTCAGGGTCAGACTTAAACCCTTGAGATCAGACTCCAGAGTTCAGGTAGAGTCTCCTGATCTGATGAGGCAGCTATGAATGAAAACGTGCCTCGTTACATTTTAAGCTTTCTAAACTGTTCTACTGTAGTGTTCATGTTGAGTGGTTAGCTTTGTTCCAGCAGTTGAATCAAAAAATCTGTTTCCTGTTATCATGTTTTTAATGAATGCATCGATCCATGTTTTCTGCAGTTTTTTTTTCAGCTTGTTTGTGTTATGAGATCCTTCAACAGTTAAACCAAAATTTTATATGTTAAATAAAGAAATGGTTTACTGACAAAGAGTTTGAGCCGTGATGTCATTTCCTGTATATCAGAGCAACACCTGAAGTTACCAATGTTTAAAGTCATAGTCAAATTATGTGTCAGCATGACCTTGTGAAAACTGCTTGGCGCTGCTTCACTATGTTATCTGCTAACTGTTAGGGCGTGGAGGGACGAAACTCCCAGGATGACCAGTGCCAGGACTTTCCTGATGCAGAGACTTGTGTGTGGGGGGTATAAAGGAGAAGCTGAGGCATCCCAAGGGTAAAGCTGGCATAACTGAACTTTAATGTTTGATGTGTGTTGTGGTTCTCCTGCGCGCAGTAATTAATAGCTTGAACACAGCAGAGCTTGATATAAAGACCTGGGTGACAACTAGCTTTCTGCTGCTGATTATACGTGGCCCTAAATTACCTAGAAATGTGGTATCTAACCAGATACTTGCTCTGGATGCCATTACCTTGGCCTCCAGTCACACCTTGGAGTAATATTTGACCAGGACATTAAACAAATATTTAGGTCTGTGTGATGGACCGAGTTGAAAAAGCAGGAGTCACAAGAATTATTAGAAAAACAGGGTTTTTATTCATTTAACCCAAAAATTATATTTACAAAAGTAATTAATGTTGAGCTCATAAAAAAGGTCAAAGAAACAAAACTGAACTCAGGCAAAGAACTGCGAACTTAACAAACCAAATGACTGCACAAAGAAATATAACTGACCTAAACATGAAATGGCACAGAAGGTCCATCTGCTGTATATCACTGGGAAAGAAAAGAAAGAGCTAATTTCACGCAGAGATTGAGAAAGATAATAAAGACAGGAGAGGAAGAAGAGAGGTGAGATTTAAGGGTAAGGACTGCTTATATAAAGCGTACAGGTAAGAGTCGGTGAAGGTTCTCAGCCATCCAGTTCATTGTAGTCTAAGGAGCTTGGAAAGAAAAGCGTCTGGACTTCCTTAAGTTGCTTGAAGATGCTTCACCTCTCATCCGAGAAGCTTCTTCAGTTCTCAAGAAGCTCATTACAAAGACGGCAGCTGCAGAGAGTGACGGTACAGTAGAGCGACACAAGAGGGCGCCATTACACAAGCTTACTGCTCACAAGCAGCCAAGCACAGCAGCAACTACGGTATACAACTGGAGTAAGGTGGAAATTAACAAAGGACAGTGTTAAAAGTAGAATGAGAGTGGTGTAAGGCAAGTTCCACAATAAGTTTCTATAACATGTTCATCAAAGGTAACTTAATTTCTACTGTACTTCAAAGTGATGCTTTGTAGTTTAGGGAAGAGTTCTGTGTGCTTGTTTAAGGTCGAACTATGAGTGAAGTTTGCAGGGTTCTTTCAGTACAAACGCATCTGCATTAAGAGTGAATGTCATTACAGCTAAGGTATATGCAACAGTAACCCCAGAGTAATACTTAAGGATTTTGAAATCTAAACACAGACCATTAAATGACATTTAACTAGACTCACAAGACTGTTGACAAAGATCTCCAAGAGCACTATGCTGTACCACTTACTGCAGTGGAAGAAGATGATGCTGAGCAAATTACAGAACTAAAGACTGCTCATAAAAGTGAAAGAGTATGAACACTAACCGAAAAGGCTAAAGAGCTTTAAGAGAAGGACTTAAACATATTGTGGCGTCAGTGGCGGTCCTAGCCTGTTTGGCGCCCTGGGCGAACACTCCCTCTTAGGGATGGGTACCGGTGTCCGGTGCCATGATGGCACCGGTTCTGACATAAACGGTAGTAACCAGACCGAAAAGCAGCGCACATTTCGGTGCTTTATTTCGGTGCTTTTTTTTCCTGAGCTGTGATACACTTCTAGCCAATCATTTTACGTTTCCGAGGATAGTAGGCGGGGCCAGGTACGTACGTTCTTTTATGCAGAGCTACAGATTAAAATGCCCAAGGCGAAGCGGTCAAAAGTCTGGCTGTACTTCACAGCAAAATATGCAAACTCAGCAGCCTGCAACAAGTGCTTTAAGCTGATACTGTGATACTGTCAAAGGAAGTAACACCTCGAATCCGATGAAACACCTGGCGACGCATAGCGTTTTTTTTTTTAAAAGCCGAGAAATGCGCCGTATTTGATGGCAGCAGCAGCCGTTCTTCTCTGCGTGAGTAGCTTAATGTTGTTCGTGTAATTTACCTTGAGTAGGCTAACCACGTTATTACATTAATGCATGTAAGGTGAACTAGCAAACATCATCATAGCTACATGCGGCTGTCTTCTTGTTTGATGGCAGATACTCCCTTCACCCTGGCCAAAAAGGCTAAAATGACCAAAGAAAAAGAGGGAAACAGCTAAACATGAGAGGTTTTTGGACAAAGTTTGTATTTTTTCCATTGTTTAAGCACTGCTTCCAGCCAAGAGTGATACCATATATGCCCCATAGCTGCAGAAAAGGCTAACATTCTTATCTTTTTACAAAAAACCAGCTGACCATGAGAGGTTTTTGGACCAATTTTGTGTTCTCCATTCTTTAAGCACCGGTTTGAGCACCGTTTGAGCACCGGCACCGTTTCAAAAGTACCGATTTGGCACCGGTATCAGATAAAACCTAAACGATACCCATCCCTACTCCCTCTGCTGGGGCATGTGACCTGGACTCACACTCACTGCAGCCCTGAACTTTTCTAAAAGATACATCTGAAAGGCTTTCTTTGCAATTAAGCAGATCTTTAATCTTTTATCTCCTTGTAATGAAGTCTGCGTGATGTCTGAGTGTAGTCATGTGACAGCTGTGCAGAAAATGGTTATTGAATGTGTCGACACAGTGTTGCTGTTTTGCTCCATGCTGACACCTGCTGGACCTTAAATACCATTGCAGGCAACTTACTTGAGACTCACAACAGACACTGATTCAATGACCAAGTCACACTTGTACACTGTAAGGTATTGTACTTTCCATGGAATCATTTAATATCTTTTACATTGCAAATATTTTACACATGTTTATTTTATACTCTACAAATATATTGTGAATGACATTAAGTGAAAATTTAAATGAAAGTATTGTGAATGTAATATTACCCATTTGACTCAGAGTTTATTATAAATTTCTATTCAGAAAAAAAAGTTTATCCAATGTTTTTGAATTCAGTCTATTGCATTTTTTTGCACCATTTCCACAGCTTTGGAAAACTCACAGGCACAGATGAAGCTGGGCTACACAAAAACTGTAAAGCCAGGTGGATAAGGTTCTGATAATATGTCTTCCTTTCCCCCCAGTACGTTAAAGGATCCTCTGATCTTGGAATTTTTCTCTCCGACACTCTCCACAATACTAAGGGGTTGGCAGTCCTTTATAATAAAATCCAGGACTGCCTGGTCCAGAACAGTCTTCCTAGATGCTTCATTTCAAAATAATAAAACACATTAATTAAAACAAATGATGATAAAGATGTTCAGTGTCTATATAGGCCTACCAGTGTTCATCCTCGGTGTGTTTGTCTCCTCATTTTCATGTTTGGCTCTGTAATGCCTAAACACTGAGGAGGTGCTTTTGTTTGTGTAAGAAAGCTCCGCAGAACAGATGCGACATTTAACCTGCATAAAATGAAATAAATAATTTACACTTCAAGTCACATTGCTGTTTTTTTTTCCTATTATGATAGATTACACTGAAACAAAGACAGACAAACAGTTACCTTATTTGCAGTTAAAAGATCAAAATGATCCCACACAGCAGAAACATTTCTTTTTCTTTCGGGCTCCATTTTGTTATGGAGAGAGATGTGTATTTTTTTTTTTTTTATCTTTGCGAGAGTAATTTTGTGTTTTTTGGTGGCGACTCATTCCGTTGACAGATGCGGTACCTTTTAAACACAGATTGGGTCGTTGGCAATGAACGATACTGCAGCTGTGTCGATCACGTGACTTTTTCTTAAAGCGACGCACGCAGGCTTTGCTATGTGAGCTTGATACATGCGTCGGCGCGTCAGTGTTGCAGGACCCATCACATTAAATCATTTTTCTTGTTTCTGTTGCAGATTTGTCCCACAGCTTTGAAAACCAGTTACATGTTTAATCCGATGATCCTGCAACATTTTCTGGTTTGTTTGGGAGAGTTTTTGGTGACGAAATATGCAAATGGGTGTTCAACAGAAAATAACAATATACACGACAAGTTACAAAAAAACCCCGCAGATTTAATAAGTTTGTTTTTGAGTTGAATATCGCATATTATTCATTTTGACCTGTAACACAGTCTGAAGTGTATTTCATGCCCGTAACTTCACTTTCATGTGTAAACAGGCCCCCTTTTTAACCTTTGCAGCAGGAATTATGGTTCTGAATTTAAAGAAACATAAAAACAGTCACTGCACCATAACTTTTATGATTTTAATGAAAACGTTAATGAAGAAAAACTACAGGGAGCTTTGTGTTTGACTTCATCCACCTCATGTAAAAGCAAACTGTGGACAGTAGGTCCCTTGTAGCAGTCCCTCGGACCAAGGAAGAAATAGAGAGAGCCTCGACGGGTGCAGTAATTTTTACTTTGAGATTCATTCAGAATCTAACAGTGCCGAGGTGCGCCAATGCACCGTGAAAACTAAACAGAAACACAAAATACATTTTCTTAGACTCTTATTACAAATATGAACTCAAATAAAGCAGAAAATACAACAAAATATCAGTTAAGCAAACAAATACAACTTAAAACATGTACCTCGCTCCGCATTCCTAGGGCTGCAAATTGTTAATTTTGCTAGAGTCTGGTATCACGCTGCTTCACGCTTCATTGAGAGCTGCCTACTGGGACATGTGCGCCACAAAACCGGTCTGAGCTGGAAGTGCAGCTTACCGCTAACTAAACAACAAAGCCCTCTACTGGACACTACGCATAGCTGTTCAGGCTTAGATCAATAAACAAAACTGGACCTTTACATCAGGCACGTGCAGAGGGGGGGGGGGGGGGGGGCTAGAGGGGCTTGAGCACCCGCCCCTTTAAACCTCTCTGCACGGCCCTGCTGTACATCCCTGGTGAGGAGGCGGGACACAGCGGAGAATGTAACAGTAATGGTGGGTCAACGGAGCTCGTATTTGTTGCTCTGGATCTTTCTGACGATTGTAGATGGAGGTGAGTGAGATGTTTGCTGTCAGTTGATCAGAACGTTTGTAAAAAAAAAAAAACATTTTGGGGAACTTGGTCGAAACTTTTCACTGTATTCAGTTTTCACGCTTTGGCTCTGCGACTGGACTTCTTTCCACTTCTTTCGACGTTTCGTGAAGGCATTTACTGCTCCCTCGTGACAAGGCGGGGTTTGTTCATTTATCTATTTATTTATTATCCCTGCTGGAACTGAACCAACGAACTTTTGCTTAGAAGTAACGAAAATAAAGATCTACAATAAGCATCTTAACAGAGTACAGGCTGTAATAAGAAGCTTGACGTCTGTGTTCTTCAAAAGACGCATAAACCTTTTTAGTTAAAAACATTAAAAATCAGGAAACAAACTCAGCCCGACTACACGGAATTTCCTGCGACGGAGGGAAAGCCCTGAGAATCTCAGCAGGCTGAACAAAAATCTAAACGTAGACATGATGTCGCAGGCAGGGTTTGGGTAATCCGTCGTATTTATCAGTGGGTCTGGAAATGCTTTTAAAGCGGAGAAGTTAACGGTCGGGCTGGGTGGGAGACGTCCTCTTCCTGAGCGACTACAATGGGACAGCAGCAAAAGCACATCTCGGCTTTTATTCGTAGCCAAAGCCAGTTACACGAGTCTGGACGGCACGTCAGTGGATGGGCTCCATAGTTAACTTTGATTATTAGAGGAAACTGTAGTTTGGTTATTGGCAGTGCTTTAAGTGGCCCAAAAGAGGTGCCGGTACTCTATTTTTTTTCCGCCTCCCCCGAGGTAACAACAACTATATTGAATGGGTTTTATATACAACAGTCAACAGACAACCTTATACAAAATAATAAATCATTTTATTAGTTTGTGGATTTGCTTGAGCTAGAAAGAGCTACTGAACATAAATAAAATGTGCAAAAAGGTATTGAAATTTTTTTTTAACAAAATGTACATAAAATAAATTATAAACTAATTTGTATTTTGCTCTCTCTCTTGAGTCCCTGCTGGTATCAGCAGCAGCACTTGTAAAGTGTACCTGCAGAGCTTGGTAGTTCTCCCATACTGCTTTCACTGTTCTCTCACTTGAAGCAACCCAACACACTGATAAAACACGGCCTATCACAAGGAGACGTTGTCCAACATTGTGAGCACTCTCGATTAACTCCCTTTGGTTTTTTTGGTGATGCATGGTAGAGGGAGTAAAGCTGATCTAAGAATATTTTAAATTGGTTGATTCCTCCTACCTCCTTCAAAACATCACAAACTGCCAGTTCCAGTCTGTGATTGGAACAATGCCAGACAAACAGGTAAGGGAATTTGGAATAAAGCTGTGCAGCAAGTCCTGCTTTCCTCCCAAGCATCACTGAGGCTCCATCACAAGCAAATGCCAACAAATGTTCCTGTAGGTAGTGAGGGTCAAAGCCATTATTATGAAGACATCCTAACAGTGCTTCAGTGATGTCCTTTGCTGTGGTCCTCTGCAGCTCAATCAGTTCAAAAAATATTGTGTCTGGATTTTCACTGGAAATAGCTGACCGCAGGCACACGACAAGCACAGACTTTCCACTTATTGTGGTGGATTCATCAATGAGCACACACAATTTTCTTTCATTCATCACTATGTCATTGACTACCTTCTTTTTCATTTCAGCTGCAATGTGATCCAGTATATTTGCACATGAGTTATTAGAGTGCAAAACTCTGCCCATCTTGACACCATTTAAGACTTGCAACTGGACATCTATTGGCATGTCTGTAAAGGGACGCCCATGCTTGCCAATCTTATAAGCTGTTCTAAACACATTGCAAGTTGAAGCGTAGTCAGCCTTTCTCATATCTTCAATGTGTTTTTGCATTGTATTTTGTATTGCCTTCTCTTTTATTTCAACTGCTTTCTTGTGATAAATTGAGTCTCTGTGCTCTTTTATTTTCTTTCGTAGTGAGTTTTGTTGTGCAGCCTTGTCCCTTCCAAAAGACGAGATTAAGCACCCACTCCACTCCTGCGACACTCTCTGCCCTTGCTGCATGTTCACGCGAGCACAAACTTGACTACACACACTACAACCCAACTTTTGATTTCTGCTGATCAGCCACTTGTAAGTTGTGGAGAAATACCGGACTTATGCTTGGGACCAACATTCTGGCCACTCATGCTCGCTAACGCGGCTGTTGTCATCAGTAGAAATGGTGTCATTCTCGTCCTCGTCGTCGCAAAAAGTGCCGTCGTCTGCGGCTGCGGCACTAGTGCAGCTTTCATTAGCTTGCGTCTGACCTGCAGCGATATCATTCTGGCTTGGTGGGGTGTCAGCCAGCGAGTCCTCTGATTCTGACCTTGTTCTTTTACTACTCAGAGTCTGAAGCCAGGAGAGCATATTAAGTGTTCATTGTTTTTGTATTTTAACCGAGCAGCTGTTTGCGCGTTTTACACACCCTCTCCGGACCACGTTGAGTTGTTGACATGACAACTGCAAAAGCGACGCATGCGCTTTTCACTTGTAAAACACATTGGTGTATGGGTAATGTAGTCTCTGCTCTCGGTGGGACGAATTAGGAAGCGTGCTTGTGAAGGGCGCTCTGAAAAGCGGCAGCGCAGCAAAACGATTATAACAGATGTGCAAATGAGAGTACCGGTACGCTAAAAGCACGTTCTGGGCGCATGGAGAGGTGGCGGTACTCAAGAGCTATATTTAGAAGTGGCGGTACTGAGTACCGGCCCACTTAAAGCACTGGTTATTGGGGCTTAGAGCAGAGGAGACATGCATCACTGTGCCTGTTAATCATGTAAATATAATCAGTAACTGAAATCTCCGAACACTGAAGTCCTTATGTCTTTAGTGGGTCTGAATATTTGCGAAGATCAAGTATCAATGTTACTTCCTTTTTCCCTTCCTCTTCTGAAAACCTCATTCTAAGTAGTTTAAACATTTCAGTTTACTTTCCAATCAGTCCGCCCGGTTTTACTTACAAAATATTAAACAGAAGTCTAAATTCTGTAATTTAGGTTGTAAAAATACAGCATATCGACACACAACATAGCTAAAGATCTACAATAATTAAAAGAGTACAGGCTGTAATAATAAGCTCACACTCAGGGTTAGACACAATGTTAATAATGTCTGAGACCTACAGTCAAAACGTTTGATTACAAAGACCGAAACTAAGAATCCCATCACTCAAAATCTGTTTCACTTAGTGAACTGAACCAAAAGTAAGAGCAGATTTCAAACAAGAGAAGTCCGATAAATCACAGCCGACTGTCCAACATGAATACAAATGTAATAGCCTGCACACACTCATCACCAGCAGGTACATCTTGTTGCGTCCTCTTGCCTTCAGAGCTGCCTTCATCCTTCATTACAAAGACGCAGCTATTTTCTTTTCTATGTTTTATAGCAGTGAACTCACAGCCATTTTCAAGAAGAGAGCGTGCTCTCCTCCTGCCTGGGTGTTTGGAGCTAGATGTGCAGGGGCCACGACTGAGAACAAGCTGCTCAGAGGGTAATTAACACTGCCCAAAAATCACTGGCTGCCCTCTGCGACCCCTGGAGGCCATGACCAGATCCTCCTGTGTCAGAAAAAGCAGGACTATCTCAGGTGACCTCTCGCACCCCGTCCACCACCTGTTTGACTGCTGCCCTCTGGTCAGTGCCTCGGGTAAATCTCCCACTATTTAAACCCTAGTGGGAGTTGTCCATTAAGACAGAAATAATGGCTGTCCAACACAATTTTTAAGCTCTCCTCTAGTAACAGTACGAAGTTACAACATGTAACCTTTGCAGGAAGAAGTGCTGCAGCTGTTACGTATACAGTGCTGTGTAAAAGTTTTGAGCCACCACTCATGTTTTTATAATTCACTAGAAAAATTGAGGAATTTGCAAATATTCATGGAAATACAGCATATAGGGCAAAATCGGCATTTACACAACTGTAACATGCTTGAAAGTCAACGTTTGGTTTGACCATATTTATTCTTCAACACAGCCTGAACTCTTAGGCAAGCTTATTTCTAATATTTTAAAGTTAGATGTTCTTATGTTTCAGGTACATGGGCCAGATGTGGCTGTCAAAAAGGCCAGGTGGGTCAGATACTAATAGCTGTCCTATGGACAGATTCCCCCACCTGAGCTGTAGATCTCTGCAGCTCGTCTAGAGTCACCATGGGCCTCTTGGCTGCATTTCTGATCAGCGCTCTCCTTGTTCGGCCTGTGAGTTTAGGTGGTTGTCTTGGTAGGTTTACAGTTGTGCCATACTCCTTCCATTTCTGAATGATGGCTTGAACAGTGCTCCGTGGGATGTTCAAGGCTTGGGAAATCTTTTTGTAGCCTAAGCCTGCTTTAAATTTCTCAGTAACTTTATCCCTGACCTGTCTGGTGTGTTCTTTGGACTTCATGGTGTTGTTGCTCACAATATTCTCTTAGACAACCTCTGAGGCTGTCACAGAGCAGCTGTATTTGTACTGACATTACATTACACACAGGTGCACTCTGTTTAGTCATTAGCACTCATCAGGCAACGTCTATGTGCAACTGACTGCACTCAGACCAAAGGGGGCTGAATAATTACGCACACCCCACTTTACAGTTATTTATTTGTAAAAAATGTTTGGAGTCATGTATGATTTTCGTTCCACTTCTCACGTGTGCACCACTTTGTGTTGGTCTTTCACCTGGAATTACAATAAAATTGATTCATGTTTGTGGAAAAGTTCAAGGGGACGAATACTTTTGCAAGCCGCTGTATGTGTTTAGTTTTAGTGTTTGTCTGTTCTGATGTTTCAGATACTGAGGTGTCCTGTGTTTTCATGGAGAGATGCGTCTTACCGTGCAGTTTCAAGATTGGGAATGAAATCGTCATCCACTGGTTTAAGACACCAAGAGACCTTCATGTCCACTCATTCTACTACAGCAGAGACCAGCTTGGAAACCAGGACCAGTACTACAGAAACAGGACTTCACTGTTCAAGGACCAGATCTCCAGTGGAAATGCCTCACTCCAGCTGACAAGTGTGGAGGTTCAGGATGAGGGCAGATATAAGTGCCACACCAGCACCATCACCATCACGGGAAACCAGGAGTCATTTGTCAACCTAAAAGTGGACGGTAGGAGAAACTTGCAGTAAACATCAGCTCAGTTCTCCGTGCACTGTCAGATGAATGAAGATTTTGTGTTCATTTTTGTCATCAGATTAATGATGAGTTTTTGATCCGTGATTTTTTTGTTGCAGCTCCAGTTAATAAGGTCAAAATGAATCAGGTTGAAAACAGGATCAGTTGCAGGTCAGAGGGGATCTACCCTGAACCTCAGCTCACCTGGTCCACCAGCCCTCCATCCAACATCACCTTCACTAACACCACCACAGTCGAGCGGACTGAGCAGCTGCTTTACAACATCAGCAGCTCTCAGATGCTTTCAGCTGGTGTTTATCACCTGCTCTTTATCTGCACCATCAGCACTCGCAGGAACAGGAGGAGAGCCACTCTGCAGAGACTATGTGAGTATTTCAACCAAACTAGGAGAACTGCAGATGGGACGTAGATAACTAGGAAAAATATGAAGGAAAACTGCATTAAATATGTTTTCTGTAAAATTAAAACAAACAAACAAAAAACACAAAACCTGTTTATCTATCCTGATGAAACAATGCAAGGAAATCTCTATCTGTGATGTATCTTCGTCACCTTGCACTTTCAGATAAAATGCAGCATCCACACAAAGACTGTGGACCTTTAAAATGTGTCAAGATGAACAAGGCGCACCAGAATGATCAAACAGCAGAAAAGTTAAAGGCGGACTTTGGATGTGGTTTATGCAAAAAAGAAGAAAAAATTGTTGAGCTCTCTCTCATCAAAACACTGTTAGAAAATACAGGAATTTCTTTAAATATCAGTAATAACATACATATATCAGTATGTGGAGGGCTCAGCTGCAGGGGTCTATATGAGCTCAGTGAGAACAAGGAAGATTGGTCTGCCAGCGGGGCAGAGGTCACTGAGGTATTTATTAAGCTGTTTGGTGGTTGGTGCACTGAGGTGGATGAAATTCAACCCAAGTTCTTTTAGGCTTTGGGTCTTGTAGGCTTCTCCTGGGTGACATCAGTGGGGGTTTGGGGACAGCTCCTCCGGATTGGTGCTCTGGATCCACAGAGGAACCAGAGGGTTCACATTTCTCAGCCATCCTGGGAAGGTCCGTGCTACGATACTTTTAGGAAGACTCCAAGCTTCAGGAGGAACAGTGCAGCATGGAACAGTCTGATACCCTGTTACAAATATCTGAGGATATTGACTTGGATGTTTTGTTCTAGAAGTGAAGCACAACAGTGGGTGTGTGATGACATTCATAGACGACATCACGAGTTCCTGTTGATATCCCAAATTGATGGCTGTCTGAGAGTCCCTCAGAGTCAGGACTCCTCTTCTTTACCATTTTTCCTGCTTCTTGTTACAGAATTAAAATCACCAAACACAAACTTTGTATCCTTAACTTTTGTCGGTGAGTTTAAGTTTCGCTTCTCGTCCAATTGCGTTCTGTCTTCTCTGCATTGTAAGATGCTGTGGCAACAGAACCTGAAAACTCAAGCAAATATCACGTCACCGATGAGTGTTGGACAACGCTCTTTGCTGGGGTCTTTTGGCTGGTGAGGGTTCACTATGTGGTTACCATGGATACATGACGCTCTGTGTGGGAGTGCTCGCCTCGGCTCGGTGTTGCTTGGGGCTGCATGGACCTCTTACTAATTTCCCAAGACAGTAGTTTTTAATATTGTTGTTAATCATTTACGTTGTATGCCTTCAGCTGATATCAGTGGTCCCAGCACTGGTGTGACAATCCCCTGCACCCCCTCAAACACTTCACTCACCAACTTCACCCTCCTCTGGAGATTCAACCACACTCAGACCGTCCTGAGCCAGTCCTGGACCGACGTCACCTACTCGGTGTCAGACGGGTGGAGGCAGAAGGTGGAGAATGTGTCCAAGTCAGGCAGCCTCATGCTAAAGGACTTATCCACAAAGCAGGAGGGGATGTACACCTGTAAGCTCAGTAATGCTGAGGAGACGCACATTACCCACATCCACCTGAGAATAACTGAAGGTAAGATCGAGCTGATATAAAACACTGCAGGGAGAAACTTGCCCAGCTGATGACCAGATAAAGCCAGATTTCTAAAGAAATTAATTAATCATTGGGCGATCGTGGCTCAAGAGTTGGGAGTTCGCCTTGTAATCGGAAGGTTGCCGGTTCGAGCCCCGGCTTGGACAGTCTCGGTTGTTGTGTCCTTGGGCAAGACACTTCACCCATTGCCTACTGGTGGTGGTCAGAGGGCGCCAGTGTCTGTGCGCCCCAGGGTGGCTATGCAAATAAATTTGGATAATTGGACAAAAGCATAAAATAAACTACTAAATGTGTATTTTGGACATTTTCTTTGCATTGGTTTAAAAAGTGAAACAACATGACCCAAAATCTCAACTTCTCATAACAAATACCTTCTTACCTGTAGAGTCCTGACTAAATGTGTAACCATGCACCTGCCAGAGCTTTTATTATTGCATTTGTAAAGTGGGGACATTCAGCCAGACAAAGACTTATTCTACTCAGAAATGTTTGCTGTTGAAACATAACTACACAGACCAATAACGTAAAAGTAAAGATTCAGTGTAACTGTATCAAAAGTGAACCTATCAAAACAAGCCTGTCAGGATTGCAGTAATATTCTGGTGCGCAAACTAGTATGAAGTATTAAGTCAGCTGTGTTTATACTTATAAAGATCATGTACATTCTTTAACTGTACTTTCATTACACATTTTTCCACAGGGGCTCGCTCCAACACTGCAGTCATTGCTACAGCTGTTATGTGTGGACTGGTATTGATCGGCCTGTCGATCGCTGCCCTAATCTCCATCAGGAGGTCTGTGCTACACTTTGATTACTTTGTTTGACTTTGAGTTGTTTATAGTCCAGGGTTGAATCACTGCAGTGTCTACACACCATAGAGTGTGATGGCGTTTGTTTGTGCTGGTCTGTCTGCATCGTTCTGCCATCCTGAGGGAAACTAATCTGTTCATGTCACACTTTGAGCTGATAAATATTGAACAGCTGGTACTTTTGTTCAAGTAAAAAAAAAAAGAAAGCTGATTCTGTTCATCTGGACGTAGCGTTTTGTGGGAGAAACGTTTCGTCACTCATCCAAGTGACTTCTTCAGTCTCAGCTGACTGCAGGTTTCAATCTTATAAACAGTACATTTGCATAATGACTGAAACCAGCCCACTGAAGGAACAAAGGGCTGGGAGGTCAGTTCCTTAATCTTAAGCAGAGAGTTTAGATGAAGGAACTCGGGAACTATGTTACTGATGACACCCAGTTTGTGCTCCAGTGGATGACGAGAGTCAAACCTTAAATACTGATCCGTATGTGTAGGTTTATGGTGCACGTCTGCTCCCACAAAACGCTACGTGCAGAATCAACTTTTGGAGATTTACTTACCTGGATGATTGAGCATGCATCAAGACAATGAAACTCTCAGGGTTTTTTACAATAAGGTGAAAAGAAAGCACCAAAAACATCAGTGAAGTACAAAAACAATAAAAAATATATAACAAATATAACAAGAAACAAACAACTTAATGAAACAGGAAATAAACTAATTCATTGTGGATACAGAAAAATGAATACTAAACTAACGGATCCTATAAATGGATTTTAAAAAATCTAAATTTTTCTACTTGATATGATGTAACAGCTACTGTAGATTAGACATGAATGACTTTCTGTTGTTGTTTTCACCAACAGTCTCTGTATGCAGTCAGCTCAGATCAGACGCTGCTGTGATTTGAAAAATGCTGACCCCTGGTGGACAAAGTCTTAATTACAAGAACTAGTTCAACTTGACTCACTTGTACTTGTTTAGTCTACGAAACAATTGATAGACTAAACATGCTGTATCAGTATTATTAGAGGTGGGGAAATGGACCATAAGCATCTTTGTCTGTTCAAAGATGTTTGATGAAGGACCATCACTGAGAACTCTTGAAAACAACGTTTGTAAATCAGCAGTCTTGCCTTTGACAATCTGTTGTGTTTAAAGGATGTGCTGAATGTGTTTATGCTTCAATTGATTCCTTTTCTTTCAAGAATTGTCTCCAGTTTTATTCTTACCTGAAGTGAAAACATCCCAGTGAAAATGTGACCAACTGTCAGTTTAGACAAAGGTTTCAAAACAGCCACAGCTGTTAGTTTGTGTGTGTAAGCTAACAGCTAAAATAATGTTAATTATTAGTTTTTAGCGCTTAGTTTTTTATGTTGTTTAGTCTAGAAAACATTTTTGGCCAATACTCTGACAGTATTATGATCACTATGATCACAACACAGCTAAACACAGATCAGGTTCAGCATCTAAACTGCTGATGCAGACCTCTATAGAGGGGGGACGTCACGCTCTGACGTTTTTCTGGCCTAATGTTTAACACTGAAATGTTTCCCGTTTAAAAAAATTTCAAAAACGCCTTTTTCGATTGATATATGTTTGTAATTTGCTGATATTTGCACAATTTGAATGAAAATGTGAATTTCTGTAAATGTCTTAATTAAAAAACAGTGGTCGCATGCCAATAAAGATTTCTGTCATAATGTATATGTAAGTGAAGAACTGAGACTTTATTTTTTCAACCCTGTGATACTTAGTGTATCACATTTGATACATCACATTACATCATCACTAGTGATGCGCGAATCGTTCAATACTGGAGAATCACTTTACTGACTCATGAATCATGATTCACAAGTCCAACTGACTCACTGACTCATCCCTGTTGTTGTTAGCAGCAATGTATCTAGCTTATAATTAAAATTGTGGAGAAAAACACAACATCCAGTATCTTAACAAAAACATCTCTGCTCTGAACTGGAAGAAAAGACCTTGAGTAGAAGCTCAACCAATGTTGAGCTTCTACCATAGCTGGACTGGCCATCGGGCATTTGCCCGGTGGGCCGCTGGCGATTTTTTGTTTTTATGGGCCGATGGATTTTTTTTTTTTTTTTTTTAGGAAGGGTATATATATAATGAAAGGTGTTGGATTGGCCAATTGGTCATGATCGACTCTGGGCTGGACCAATTACAGCCGAGGAGGCTGGATGCACCCTCCCCCTTGTTTAGCAATCATGTGATTTTCGCGCATTGCATGCCGGGAACTCGTGGCAAAACAATCCAAGTACCGCATCAAATGCAAGCATTTGCAGCACCGCAAAACGTTCATTCTCCGGTTCCAATACCTTCTTGTTTTTTCTTTGCCGCACAAAAAAGGAATGTACAAAACAAAAGGAGAACAATGCCGGTCCGTACAAAGACAGATTCGACGAAAAGACAAAGAAAAGATACGAGGAAAAAATCAAAGGAGTGAAAGGGTCAGACCCTTACGAGCACACAGAGTGGACAAAAGACGTCAGCGTGCTGCCCAACTTTCACCATGCTCACATTTATAATTATACGGTTCTTGGAGTGAGTGCATACACTCATGAAGTTTAGTAACTTCAGGTCACTGCAACAAGCCCAGGTACAGTTTACCGACGGATGGGTACAGGACCTTGAAATGCACCGTGTAGAAAGTAAAGACCATCGTACGTATCATAAGTTTACCAGTCTTACAAATCGTCTTCATAAATACGCATTCGTTAACCGTTTATTAATAGGACCTTTGAGCTCAACGGTAATTAATTAGTAGTGGAAATAATTTCTGGTAGCATTACAGAAATGTAGCAGTGACAATAATACTGTATGCTGTAATCGTACTGGGCAATTAGTGATACAAAACAACTGTTTTATCCTGTGAATAAAAGTATATGTTTTTGTCAATGTACCATAATAACAGAAGCGAAACGCAATATTGTGTCAGGACAATTCACTATTTATGCACAATAAATAAAGGAGCATAGCGCGACAATTTCTGTTCAGCGCCAGACTTGCTTGTAACCTATATCACTAATTATGTTATGAAAAATGACGTATTAACTACTACAAAACTCTGACCTTTGTGGAAATGCTTGGAGCAGACTAACATGTGAGCTGGAGTGTTCTGGGACGTTATATTTGGTATATCCAGACCATCCGTCGGCTCTTACTTCGGAAACATGGCTTAAAACATTTCTCTTCAACGACGTAATCCGATTAAAAAAAAACGATCGGCTTCCTGTGGCTGTCATGCGACCGGCTGTTGCAGTTAATAATACAACAGCTTCTTGCCATTTTTTGTGTTTCTTTTTATCGCTGTGTAACTGAGTTCAATTGAAAGCCTGCGTGCGCTAGTACCTCTTGCCACAGGTTCCCAGAATCCTTTGCGGTTTTACCCCTGAATGACGTCACATTTTCAATCTTTATCCTGGTGGGCCGGTCTCTAGTCAAAATGCCCGGGCCGATTTTTTGTCCCAGTCCAGCCTTGGCTTCTACTCAATGCGCTTTAACCAATGTTAAAGCGCATTACCGCCCCCAGGCTCACATTTCAGTGGACATTTAGATGAGAAAATATATATTTAACACATTTAAGGAAAATACTAATAAAATAAAAATAAACAAAATAAATGTTTATTAAGCAATTTTGATAGGAAATTGCTTAATTTTAGAAATTTTTTTTACTCTTTTTTGCTCTATAAAATATTATTATTTTTTTTTTTTAGAATCAATCATCTTAGCAGTGGGATTTACATGAAAAGAGAAACAAATTAAGTTTGAGTGAAAATGTACATTTTTTTGCACTCTCTGGTCAACTGACTCAGTGAATCAAATGACTCAAAAAACCCGATTCACTTTGGTGAGTGACTCATTAAAACTCGATTCAGTAAAAAGTATCAAATTTACCATCACTACCTGTGTCGGGTAATCTCGGCGAGTTTTTGAGAAGCGCGTATCGAGGCTCGCTTTGATTACGTATGCAGTGACTGATTCAGAAACTGGCTCGCCGGTTCGCGCCAGATTCGAAATAAAATGGGCAGCAAAACACAGCTGATTGGAAGAAGGAAGAGATTTTTTTTAATCTCATCTCTTCTAATAAAGTATGCACACAGTAATAAATATCACGAATGATAAGCACCATAATATAAATAAACAACACTACATATCCTATAATCTGATTTCTGTCTTTTAGTTTTTTAAAAAGTGAAGCGCCACACACTAGTTTGTGTCCTTATCCAGATGTACATAAGCATGATTACACAGTTACTAGGGGTGGGCTTTGATTATCGATTAAAATCGATTCTTGGATAACGTGATATCGATTCATTAAAATCCTGAATCATTTTTTAAATATAAATTCATTTTGCCCGAAATGCCAGAATCTCAGGTTAAACCTCACAAAATTTCAACAACCACCAAACAGCTAAAGCAGTGAATGAGAGCAGGAACACGGATTCTGCACAAAGACGTAAACACAAAGCGCAGAGCCTCCGACGGATCAGAAGCAGTGAGATGTCGCCTTTCTCACCCGACGGCTCGTACGGGGACATGGACACGGTCGGGGCTGAAAGCCGACAGCTCGCTGACTCTGATGTTTCGGCGGGTCCGCGCTTTGTGTTTACGCCCTTTTTTGCGCTGATTCTAAAGCTGTTTGATCTCTCTCCAAACAATATTGACCGAACCAGCAGCAAACAAAGATTCAAACTATGCTTCACATAAACGTCGTCATGAATTCCAAATGAATCATCACAATGCTTCGAACCATGAGTCGACCAGTTGGATGGAAAGCTTCAGTTCATCACAAGGCTTCATCTCACCATCACTACCAAGACGGACCACTATCTGAAACAACTTCAGTCAAGTGAGCACAGAGCAGAAGTACACAAGGGTGAAGGCTTATGAGAAGTGTTGGCACTGGGATCTGCAAAGTGTCATCTTAAGACTACTTGCAAGCAATTTATAAAGACCCACCCGGATGCCCTCCATGCTGTAAATATAAAGCATGTTCCAGACGACAGGCCTGCTCCCAGAGAAAATTATGTATTCAATCTGAATCAATGGTCAGGCTGCTACCTAGTACTGCTGTTAATATTTAATCAAGTACCATTTATATTGTCAGATAGACCCTATAAAATATTCTTGCTCTTATACACAGCGACTTTACCATTTCTGGTTCGGGACCACTGTCTTCTAAAGGCTGGTAAATCTTCTGGTACAAAATGTGAAGAAGTAAATGTGATGCATTCAGCTAGAAATGGAGCGGACAATGTACACTCCAATAGTGGATTTAGTGATCAGTGTTCATGACACTTTGCATACTAATGATCAAGGAACTGACCTCACAGCCCATTGTTCATTCATTATGCAAAAATTATGCAAGTGTTTATAAGATTGGAGAAACCTGCAGTCAGCTGAGACTGAAGAAGTCTCTGGGATGAGTTACGAAACGTTTGTCCCACTGAAAACGCTACGTCCAGATGAACAGAATCAACTTCTGGGATTTCCTTACCTGGATGATTGAGCATGCATCAAGATATTACCCACAATTACTTAGGTACACGGGAACAAAGGGACAGCAAGTCAGTTTCTTACAGAGGAAGAAATAAACAAATAATTATACTACAATTAATTTTAAGCAGTGTGTAATTATTCAGAAAAAAACGGAAAGATACATCACATCTTTCTACATTTTATTTTTCATAGGATTCAGTTAATCTTTTACATCCTGCCTGGACAAAATGACGAAAATATATGACTTACAATAAAAATATTTTTACTGCAACATAAAAAAAATGTAGGTTTGTGTCTTCATGGAGCAAAACACACTCACATCCTGTAAGAAAACACAGACCACTGAAAACTTTACGCATTACACATTACCTCGTCCCCCCCGCGGCATGAGCCTTACTTTTTGGTTCCCTTAGCTGTGTTAGAAGATTCCTCAGTTATATAAAACTTGTACATAGTTCTGAGCTTGGGTGTACTGAGTATGCTTTTGGGGTTCTGTTACCTGTACACTCCGTGTTTTGTGACAATAGAGCCCATTTAAAACACATTTCCTGTGAGTTACAACAGAAGTGGCGCAGCACTGACACTGATAATTACCTCACGATGAACAGCCAAATAAACAGTAACAGGTCTGACAGTTTGACCCAGAAGGGGAACTCTTCTGACATTTTGCTTTTCTTGTGATCAGATGATGGGAGTAATGTTTGCTCTGCATGCTGTTTGTGGACACAGCCAGTGAAGTGTAACTTGCTAAACTTGTGTTGGGATAACTAACTCCATAAGCTAAGATTTTGTAATCGCGGCTCGATCGCTTCACAACATTCATGATCTTCTCTTAAACTCTTTTTCTTTCCATCCTGTCTTGCAGCTCTATTGTCATCATCCTTTCCTGAGTATTGCCCTCTCTTTGAAAAAGGAAGAAGGGGCTCAGAATTGATGTAATCCTGCCCCCACCTTCAACCCAAGTATGTGTGGTAGTCACTGCTACCACACAAACATGTCCTGAACCACGCTCACATACTTCTCTGTCACTTCTGACTTCATCATGCAGTACCACAGTGCCTCTTTTTGCACCCTTTCATGTTTTCACTAGATCTACAAAGACAGTGAAGCTCTGACTTTCTCAGGAAATTAAAGCTGAATTCTGTGAAGCCTGATCTCAAGCTTTTTAAGTTTGACGCAGCATCCAGAAGAACTTTTGTTCAGATCCCCTGTTTCTCCCACTGTGTTCAAATGAACCCTGTCAGGGTAATGTCCCATTGGTCTGCCACTTTTCTCACAGGAGGACACTTTGTGGGTCTTTTGATGGCTCCATACACTTTTGTAATGGATGAAAGACTTTCCACACTGATCACATACAAATGATTTAACTCCAGAGTGGGTGCGCTGATGTGATTTTAAGCCAGTCATACGAGTAAAAGCCTTTCCACAGTCACCACATACAAATGATTTAACTCCAGAGTGGATGAGGTGATGTGAGTTCAAGCCAGTCATAGAAGTAAAAGACTTTCCACACTGATCACAGCTGAACGGTTTATATCCACTGTGGATGAGCTGATGTGCTTTTAAGTTGCTCTTCTGAGTAAAAGCCTTTCCACACTGATCACAGCCAAACGGTTTATATCCACTGTGGATGAGCTGATGTGCTTTTAAGTTGCTCTTCTGAGTAAAAGAATTTCCACACTGATCACAGGTGAAAGGTTTAACTTCACTGTGGATGCCCTGATGTCTCTCTAAGTGATCTCTATCCGTAAAAGCCTTTCCACACAGATCACAGATAAATGATTTACCTCCAACATGGATCATATAATGTCTCTTTAAGTGACCTTTTCGAGTAAAAGACATCCCACACTGATCACAGCTGAATGGTTTCACACCGGTGTGGAGTAGCTGATGTTTTTTTAAGTTGCATCTTAGAGTAAAGGTCTTTCCACATTGATCACAGCTGAATGGCTTCACACCGGTGTGGATCAGCTGATGTCTTTTTAAGGTGCATCTCAGAGTAAAAGACTTTTCACACTGATCACAGTTGAAAGCTTTAAATCCAGTGTGGATGACCTGATGTAATTTTAAGCTCCATCTCAGAGCAAAGGTCTTCCCACATTGATCACAGCTGAATGGTTTCACACCGGTGTGGATCAGCTGATGTGATTTCAAGTGACCTTTCTGAGTAAAAGACTTTCCACACTGATCACAGGTCAAGCTTCTGTCCTCCCCGTTGGCGCGCTTGCGTCTTCTGATCTGCTTCATAGCAGGAAAAGTCTTTTCCACAGGGATCGCTGCTGGCTCATCTTTACTTGCTGGTGCTGGATGTTTTTGGTTGATGTCATCCATGTGCTGAGGTTTCGGCCTGCTTTCACTTCTTTCTCCTGTAATGACAAAGAACCCAAACAGTGACATCAGGTCTATACCTTCAGCTCATCCACAAGTGCCCCCTCTTACCTCACAAAGCCGTCCGTGAAAATATTGTCAGACATAAACCGGTCCGTGGTGCAAAAAAGGTTGGGGACCGCTGGTCTACAGCTTTCTACCCCCCAAGGACACGTAGTCTAATGTCTTTATTTTTCAGGGCCATGTCCACTTAATACTACACTATACGGTTATATGGCATTTTAGTTCATATAAAGCATAAAATTGAGGCACTTCAAATATTTTCATCTCAACACCTCCTCCCTGGAGATAAGGAGGAGGAGTCTCACTATCTGCCTAATAGGGGTGGGGGAAAAAATCGATACTGTGTAGTACCGTGATATTTTGTTTGCTAATAATGTATCGATACAGGGACAACAGAAATCGATATTTTGTTACACACAATTTTTTCGTGGACTGGAACATGCTCTGACTTCATGTTGATCCTTTTTCTGAGCAAGAATCCTGACATTCCTTCACTGTCCAAATGTGTTTAACCTTTTTTTTGGCAGCAATAAACATGACAGTTTACTTATTTTAATTTAAGACATGTTTTATTTTAATTAAGTTTAAAACTTTTTTATTTAATGTAAAATTATATTTTGTTTTAATTTACTTTCAAATACTTCAGTTGCTGAATGGGCTACATAGTTTTCATAAATTGCATAGTTCAGAATAGCTATAATTGTACCAGATGGTTGCATTCAGTTAAGTTGGACTAGACTGTAATACAAACCGTTCAGTTTGTCAACAATAAAACTGAAATGAGAGAAAGACTGAGTGTGAGACTTTGTTATTAGATAAAATGAATATTGATAAAGTTTACCTTTATGTACAGAATCTGAATATCGCAAAATATTTTAAAAAATTGCAATAATATCGTATCGTGAGTTGTATGGTGATTCCCACCTCTACTGCCTAATGTCTCATGGTGCCTGGGAGTGTCAGTCCAACTCACTCACAATACCCATCTGTGTGTGGAATAACCTGTGAAATACATATTTGATGTTTTCCTGTATGTAGAACAAAGTCACACAAAATGTACTATAGATATTACTAAAGTGATATTGTCAAAACATATGATCAACACATAAAATAAAGAAATGTCCATCACAAGAGTTAGCAGCTTACACAAGAACAGAAAGAATATGAAAGAGAAGTGGAAAAGGAAAACAGAGGATTTTTAATGAAGTCATGATCACTCCACAGACATCACCTTCATATGAAGGGAAACAAAGAGTGTAACTCAAATGATAAAACTTTAAGGTCCTGAGGCAGACAGACAGAGAGGCTAAACAGAAGGCAGAAATCAAACCAAAATGAGCTAAGAGAGAGAGACCCTGTAGAAAATGATGAAGTTAAGCAACCAGTGTAGTTATAACTGACTTACTCTGGATCTCCTCTCAGACTCAGGAGGGGGCGAGCGGGCCGGCTTTGTAGTTGGAGTCGGACCAGCAGAGACAATGGGCTCACTGACCTCCACTCCCCAAGTCAGTCACCACGAGGACAAGTTCTTTGTTTAGAGATGATTTAATCCAAGCTCACCAACAACATCATTCAGCTGTCCTCGTCAGAACTGATAAAATAAAAGCAGTAACATTTAGAAACGTCAGTTTACTAAACATAAAAATATTGCTCTATTAGCCTCGCTGACATATTCTGTAAAGATTAAATTACTTAAATCATCACGTTGTTTACAAAAACACTTTTTTCTTTTCTTTTTTTTTTTAACCAAACTCAGCAAATAAGTGCGCATCCAGAAATAACTGTTTCATCTCGTTTGACATGGAAACTTAAATTTACAAAGACACACTGAACGCACCTTCCTACCAGCTGTAACCTAAAGCTGGGCAGACACTGTGCGATTTTTTCAGTCGCATTATTCAGCTTCTGCTCGAACTGCACGATTGACTCGCAGGGGTTAGAAGTTCATAGGTCACGACACTATACGGCCCGACGCTCTGATGCGACCCGAGTGCTCACACTGTGCGTCCATAAAATGAAGGTTATAACAGAAATTCTGTCGCTCGCTCTCCCTCTCTGTCTTTCACTCACTCACACAGACACGCACACCACCACCATCAACTTTGCTAAATTGCTAATAAAAAACATGATCAGCTGTGTTTGAGCAGCAATGTAAATCCAACTATTTTCACGGTTGTGTTTGCGCGTGCGCAGTGCGAGAAGCTGCGGTGACACCCTCCCGAGCAAGCGATTTATGTCCGGGAGCTGCTCGGAAGTGTTAATCGCTTCTCGTTACCCCCACGTATACTACACGATACACGACGCACGATGAAGGCCAAAACCGGGCCGATCGACAAAACGGTCGCACGACTCAAAAATTGGCTCAAAATGGGCCAAAAATCGCAGAGTGTGAGCCCAGCATAACAGGAGAACGAACGTTCGTCTTCGCAGCTGCAATACACACCTCACAACACGCCGTTCATCAATTACATTAAACACGAGGCGTCGCCACAATACTTTGATACGGGTTCTTCAACAAGTGCCCTACTTTTAAAACTGTGGCAAGACACAGCAAAGAGCACAGTACGCGCACCTCTTCTTCTTCGTCTCCTCCCCTGCTTCTTCTTCGTCTCCTCCCCTGCTTCTTCTTCGTCTCCTCCCCTGCTTCTTCTTCGTCTCCTCCCCTGCTTCTTCTTCTTCTTCGTCTCCTCCCCTGCTTCTTCTTCTTCTTCGTCTCCTCCCCTGCTTCTTCTTCTTCTTCGTCTCCTCCCCTGCTTCTTCTTCTTCTTCGTCTCCGCCCCTGCTTCTTCTTCTTAAGTTTTATTGGCGGTTTGCAAACAATAAAATGGTGCGTTACTGCCACCAACTGGTATGGAGTGTCGACCCTCAAGCCCTCCCCAAATGTTTACTCTCTTTTAAAAAGTGGAATAGGGCCTGATAACACTCACGTCTTGAGTCCTTTTGCAGTAAATCAATGAGATCCAGTTTAATTTTTATGTTACTGAGGTTTTGGATCAGTTACCTTCTCTCCACCTGATATTTCTGACAGTGTAATCTAACACGTTCTATAGTTCACCCTTCTCTGCAGTGATCACGTTTCCCTGCATCATGTTTCGCTGTCATGAATAGTTTTGTGTTCAAACCAGTATGTCCAAACCTTATTCTAGACATGACCACCTCCTCGCTCCTACTCCAAACTGTGCTCTTCATTTCTCCTGCTCTCCTTTGAATTTTATTACAAGCATCGTCCCCTCCTTTCTTTATCCATTGTATTTCTCCCTCTTCTGAAACCACTTTGATGTTTAGATATGTATCCTTTATTTTCTATATAACACATTAATTTGTCATTTATTATTCGCTCCGTAATTTTAAAGATAAATGGTAAATGGCCTGTATTTTATATAGCGCTTTACTAGTCCCTAAGGACCCCAAAGCGCTTTACATATCCAGTCATCCACCCATTCACACACTGGTGATGGCAGCTACATTGTAGCCACAGCCACCCTGAGGAGCACTGACAGAGGCGAGGCTGCCGGACACTGGCGCCACCGGGCCCTCTGACCACCACCAGTAGGCAACGGGTGAAGTGTCTTGCCCAAGGACACAACAACCGAGACTGTCCAAGCCGGGGCTCGAACCGGCAACCTTCCGATTACAAGGCGAACTTCCAACTCAGATGTTAAAGCTATGAGACTGTAATTTCCTGGATTTGTATCATCCTTTCCTGGTTCATGTATGGGCACAACCACAACCTCTTTTTTAAAGTGATTTAATAAATCATCCGTATCTTCTATCTGTTTCAGTAAAGCCCTATTCTCTATGATGGCATTACTCTTCCTCTTCACCCTTCTTCACTAATATTGCCTGAACTGTGGGTTTTAACAAACGTTTTTGCCAACACATTTGCCTTCTCCTCATTTTTTACTGCTCTTGCCTCTCCATTCCTCAAGATTGGACATCCATACTCCTCTTTTATTCCATCCATCTGACCGTACCAGCTTTATTTATATGGTTTTATGTTCAAATTCAAATTCAAATTCAAATTTTATTTGTCACGTACACAGTCATACACAGTACGATATGTAGTGAAATGCTTGGACAACTGCTCGTGACCTAAAGAAAACAAAAAGGAAAAGGCTATGAATAAGATAGGAAATAAATATGAAAAATTAAAAAGGGTAAATTTAACTAGGAAGGCATAAAATATAAATTAAGGTTAAAAATGAAATAACTGTACAACACAAATTAGAATGAAGGGTAAATTTAACTGGGAAGAATAAGATAAAATATATAAATTAAAGTTGAAAATAAAATAACTGTACAACAAAATACACAATACACAATATAGAACTATATAAGAATGTATGAAGAAATCTAAATATAAATAAATATATACACAATAACAGCAGCTGTACAAGTATTAACCGGAAATGAAGAATATAGTGACCAGTGTTGTGAATAAACAAAGTCCAGAATGTCCAGTGTGTGTAAGAACTATATGTGTGGGTCAGTACTGTGTGGTGGTGTGATTGAGAGACCGTATCGCCTGCGGGAAGAAGCTCCTCCTCAGTCTCTCTGTGTTGGTCTTCAGGGAGCGGAATCGCTTTCCTGACCTCAACAGAGAGAACAGTCTGTTGTTGGGATGGCTGAGGTCCTTCACGATCTTCCTGGCCTTGGTCCAGCACCGCCTGCTGTAGATTGAGTGCAGGTCAGGGAGCTCGGAGCGGATGGTGCGCTCAGCTGACCGCACAACCCTCTGTAGAGCTCGTCTGTCCTGCATGGTGCTGTTCCCGAACCAGGTTAAGATGTTTCCCGTCAGGATGCTCTCTATGGTGCACGAGTAAAAGTTCCTGAGCACCTTGGAGGGCAGTTGGAAGTCTCTCAAGCGTCTGAGGTGGTAGAGACGCTGTCGGGCCTTTTTCACCACGGTGTTGATGTGACAGGACCATGACAGGTCCTGCGTGATGTGAACTCCGAGGTATTTGAAGCTGTCCACTCTCTCCACTGGGCACTCGTTGATGACGGGGGTCTGGTAGTTCCTCTCCTGCTTAGTGCTGAAGTCCACTATCAGCTCCTTTGTCTTACTGACGTTTAGAAGGAGGTTGTTCCTCTGGCACCAGTTCTCCAGATTCCTAATCTCCTTCAGGTAGGCCGTCTCGTTGTTATCAGAGATCAGGCCCACCACGACGGTGTCGTCAGCAAACTTGATGATGGTGGTGGAGCTGGTAGTGGCCACACAGTCATATGTGTACAAAGAGTACAGCAGGGGGCTCAGAACACACCCCTGGGGGGCTCCAGTGCTGAGAGTGGTGGAGGCTGAGACATGTCCGCCCATCCTTACTGCCTGTGGTCTGCCAGTTAGGAAGTTGGAGATCCACTGACACATAGATGAGCTGAGTCCCAGATGCTCCAGCTTGGTGGTGAGTGTGGAGGGAATTATGGTGTTAAATGCAGAGCTGTAGTCTATGAAGAGCATTTTAACGTTATGTTAACGTTTATATAGCGCTTTAAAAAGTACTGTATATATACAGGTAGATTTAAACAAATAAACAAAATAAAATAATTTCATTAAAAATGTTTTTAAAGAAAGTTGAGTCAACCCCTTAAAATAGTGCCAAAGGCTTCAGCAAATCAGTATGCTTTCAGATAAGTTTTAAACTCAGAAAGAAAAAAGACCTGCCTAACGTGCAAGGACAGATTATTCCACAACAACGGATGCATCACTAACCCCACAATAAAGTGTGTTACAATATTCCAGCCTAGATGTAACAAAGGCATGTATTACTGTCTCATAACACTCCTTTGATAAGATGGGCTTTATTTTGGCTAATTGCCTCAAATATAAAAGCTTGATCTTAAGACCTTATCGCCCGATTTGCCACCTCTGAGACTGCATTACAAGTAGAAGAATTTAATCGGCAACCTCAACATTTATATCAATCTTTTGTATTTCCTGGTCACTGACTAATCTAAATGTTTACCAATCAGCAGTACTGCAACACCACTTCTAAACACCCCCTTTGTCATGTTTCTCTACATTCAGCTCTATCTCAGTCATAGGATAGCGGTCTTTACCTACGGTCGGTACCTGCCATGAACAAATACCTGCCAATGAGTCTGACACTATTGTGAGGTCAGTTGCTGATTCTGAACTTGTTCTAACATTCACTCTTGGACAGAGGTGGGTAGTAACTAGAGATGGACCGATCCGATATTACGTATCGGTATCGGTCCGATACTGACCTAAATTACTGGATCGGATATCGGAGAAAAATAAAAAATGTAATCCGATCCATTAAATATCACGAAAGCACCTCACAAAACTTGCAACACGCCGTAACTCACCTCAGAACGTTAGCACGTCGGAGCAGTATGCATCACGTGATAGAGCGGCTGTGGCATGCGGGACCTGTCGGTGGTCTGGATAGCATGTGGAGCTTCGCTAGCAACCCGGCATTTCATCTCCGACAAAGTTATCCCCGAGAGAAGTAAAGCAAGTGTGTAAGTCCATCTCTGAATGTTTGTAAAGCATTCCTGCGTTAAGCTTAACAAGCGACTGCCTCTTCTTGCTGCTACTTCAATCATGAAACTGCTTAATGATCAGCTGATCGGCTTTTCTGTCGCGAGTCCGTCTCTCTTGTTTGTTTTTGGCCGACTTTGCACCAGAAAGAGGAAACCAGCGGCTGAACAACAGCAGCACGTTTAAGCTTGATCAGCTGTTGTTAGAATTTATTTAATATTACTTTCTACACCAGGATCTTTTTCTACGTAGCTGATGGCTGGTAACTGTGCAGGGGCGGATCTAGCAAAGTTTAGCCAGGGGGGCCGATAGGGCATTAACAGGGAAAAGGGGGCACAAAGACATACTTTTCTTTCTTATTCTCATTTAAAATGTCTAACTTTTAATAAATAATTATCTGACACCCAAAGTTTTAATTTGATGTAAAAGGAATAGAAGTCCATTACTGTATATAGTGACTATTAAGTCTAATATACCCTAGTAAGCTATAGTACTTTTTCCTTTGGGAAGGTACCATCTGTGCAGTCTGCAATTTTGTTGAAGAAAGATGTTGAATCTATTTAATATTTCTTGAAAAATAATTGATTTCTGTGCATTTTTTTTCACACTGCATCAAATTAAGGTTGATTACGTCGATTAAGCATCATGAGGTGGAGCGTGAGGGGTGGTTCCCTATTTTTTATTTATTTATTTTTGTTGTTGCTGGGAGTTGGAACCCTATTAGTTAGGCTGCTTAATATTTACGCTAAGTACTCTTTAAAATACCAGAATAGGGAGGATGGTGTAGGTTTAAGTTTATTAGATTGATCAGTATTGCTGAACTATGAAATATTTTTTTTTGCATACAGGTATAACAGAATAGCTTTAGTGTAGTTGTTGTTTTAAACTTGAGTATGAACTTATACAAAATGCAGCAAGATATTTAAAAAAAAACAGTTTTGTTGATTAAAAAACACTATATCGGATTCATATCGGTATCGGCAGATATCCAAATTTATGATATCGGTATCGGTATCGGACATAAAAAAGTGGTATCGTGCCATCTCTAGTAGTAACGAGTTACATTTACTCCATTACATTTACTTGAGTAAGTTTTTGAAAAAAATGTACTTTTAAAGTACCTTTTTTGCAGGATACTTTTTACTTTTACTTGAGTACATTTGTGAAGAAGAAACGGTACTTTTACTCCTCTACATTTGCAAAATTCGACTCGTTACTTTTTAAAAAAATAATTAGTTTAACACATTAGATAACATGCCGCCAGTGGAGTTTCCGGTAACTTTTTTTACCAATGAGATGTGGCCATGCAGTCACATGACCAGTTTGAAGCTGTGGTGGGCAGAGCGGCCCAAGCGTTTCAAAGTAGCGACACATGGAAAGAAGAAACATGAAAACATTGCAGAGTCTACGCTAGAGCTGAAGAGGATGAACAGCATTTTCCTCACATGCAAAGAATGTTTCGTTTAAAAGCAGCAGAAAGGAACAGCTATGTCTGCAGTGTCGGTGTCATCGGTGAGAGCCAAAACAAACCAACTTTTCAGCGTGAAAAAACTCAACTCGTGTAACCTGAGGAAATGGTACGTTTTCTCTAAATATCTTTTTAGCTGTGGCTAGCTGGATGTCAGCAGCTGTGTCGTGCTGGAGCTGCGAGTCATATTTTCGGCACCACGTTGTAGTGAGATAAGTTTGTAGGTGTTTTGTGCAGCTTCGGCTGTCCTTTTAAAAGGGAGATTTTCCTGCCGTTTTCATCAGATTCCACTACACTGCATTTTCGCAGGAAATGCAACCTTTTCTAGTTTTTATTTAACATTTAACTAACAATATATATTTTTGAATTTAAGCTAGAACAAGACTTGGCATTATTTAAATGATATGCTTATGTCTGTGACGTTACCCCAAATAAATTGGACTCACGTCTTGAAAGTTGGTCTGCTAAAGGATTACCTACATTTGATAGTCTGATTAAAGATGGGAATTTAATTAGTGTTGATACATTGAAACAAAAATACAATCTGGAAAGACAGGATTCATGCCGATACTTGCAAATAAGGAACTAAAGACGACGATGAGAGTGCTGTCGGACACTAATGTAGATTTGATAGCAACGCTCAAAAAGGCATGTAGTGGCGAAGTCAACAAAAAACACATTTCCTCTTTGTATACATTTTTTACAAATAAGATATTATGGGAGAAGGAGGGAGGAGTGTGCATAACACAGGATGAATGGACTCAAATATGGAAACAACAATGGAAATGCACTACCTCACAAAGATGGAGGGAATTTGGATGGAAAATTTTGATTAGGTTCTTTATCACCTCTTACCAAAAGACTCATTATGATGGGAATCCCCCGTATGCTGGAGAAAATATGAACACAGACGAGTACACCTCTGACATTTGCAGGCAGAATTTTAAACCTTGGGTGAAATGGGGTCAATGCAGTTCTTAAGCATGCATGCAAACGTTCATTAGTCAGCTGTGAGCGAGTTTTTCCCATTCATCTTTAAATGCCAGATTTTCACTTCAGGAAGCACACAGCCCCACTCCACTGACGACTTGCTGTTGGCCAACACCCACAACGACTTTTACTGTCGGTTTGATGATCCATCAAGCAGCTTTCACACCTCAATAGAGACTTCCCCAACAATAGAGACACTTTGGTCCATCATCCCCCCACCTTCCCCGCTCCCCCCACAACAGAGCCATCTACACTATCAAAGACTTCACCCACAGGAGCCCCCTCCTCACTTCACAACCTTGAGGATTTCAAACCACCTTCTCCCACTACAGCCCTTCATATTCATGAAGCAGATGTGAGGACGCAGTTTAACCCCTCTAGACCTACTAAAGAACCGATTCAATTCAATTCAATTGTTATCTATATAGCGCCAAATCACAACAAAAGTAAAGCTTTCCCTTTTACTAAGTCATATAGTTAGAGCTGGTTCAGGTGACTCTGAACCCTCCCTTATTTATGCTGCAATAGGTGTAGGCTGCCAGGGTTTCCCATGATGTATTGAGTATTTCTTCCTCAGTCATCTTTCTCACTCACTATGTGTTAATAGACCTCTCTGCATTGAATCATACTTGTTATTAATCTCTTGTTCTTTTCCACAGCATGTCTGTTATCCTGTCTTCCTTCTCTCATTCTACCCGGTTGTGGCACATGGCCTCCCCTTCCTGAGCCTGGTTCTGCAAGAGTTCTGCTTTCTTGTCAAAAGGGAGATTTACCCCAAATAAATTGGACTCAAGTCTTAAAAGCTGGTCTGCTGAAGGATTACCTACATTTGATAGGCGGATTAAAGATGGGAATTGAATTAGTGTTGATACATTGAAAAAAAAATACGATCTGGAAAAGATCGCAGGATTTCTATTGATACTTACAAATAAGACACTATATAAAGATGACAATTACAGTGGTGTCGGACACTAATGTAGATTTGATAGTGTTAAGAGTCAATTATACATAATGTGATCAGTTTTATGAAATGTGCCCTTGTAAGGATAGTTAAGCAAACCTCATGTCTACGTGACTTTTCATATAACAACTTTTAATAATAATAATAATAATAATGGATTGGATTTATATAGCGCTTTTCAAGGCACCCAAAGCGCTTTACAATGCCACTATTCATTCACTCTCACATTCACACACTGGTGGAGGCAAGCTACAGTGGTGATAAACTTATTTAGCAACTAACAGCTTCCTCTGTTCTGAGAACATACAGATGCAGAAAAGGGGAACCTCAGCTCTGAGTTCTTGGAATAACTTTGTTATCTTTGTACACACGTGTAACCAGCTTGTATAAATAAAGAACGCAGACAGTGACAGAGCACGAATCCGTGAGCGTCTCTCTGCGAGTACGAGCGCTCTGGCTGCCCTCGGGAGTAAAGACAACTGCAGTGTTTGTGTTTTCTAACTCAGGTGTCTCAGCTGAAGAACTGTTGGGAGATTCTTAGAAATTCCCTGACAGATAGCAATGCTCAAAAAGGCATATAGTTCAATTCAATTCTATTTTATTTATATAGCGCCAAATCACAACAAAAGTCGCCTCAAGGTGCTTCAACAATCATATGACCCCGGGGCCTGGCGCCTGTTGCTCGGTCAGGCTTCCTCCGGGGTGCGGGAGGCCCTCGGGCCTCTGGCCTCTGGGCCTGCGGCTCGGTTCACTCTGGCACAGCTGGCTGCCGGCAGAGCCGGCGGGCATGCCGGTGCAGCCCCCTCTAGCTTCTGCTCGATGGCTACTGGGTGACCCCTCGTCTGGGGATCCTCAGCCCTTCCCATGAGGGTGGCACGGATGCCCCTCCAGTGGTCCTCCTTGGGCTCTCGCACTCTGGGGCCTCTGGATGTCTGGGGCCTGGATCTCCTCCATGCCTACTTCATGCCCTGGGGGACAGGGCTATGGCTCTCTACATCCTCTTGCAGACCATTACATGGGGAAACCATTTGAATATAAGCGCGCTGATCCACACGTGTGCACATGGGTGTTCACTGTTCGTAGACTTAAATCACACCTTTCTTGGTTGCTACGTCAAAGCACATTGTGCGCTGTCTGTCCTGCGTACTGCACAACAACATTCAATATTTAGTGTTTACTGCTGTTTACACTTAGCTAGATTAATGCGATGCTAGAATAATGTGTTGTGTTTAGTATGTTGCTTTGGGTTTTTTTGCTTGTTTTCTATTCTTTTTCTCTCAGCAGGTGATCCAGGAGGTTTTTTTCCCCTTTCTCACTGTCCCTCTCCCCTTCTGTTTTTCTTTTCCTTCCTCTTTCTTTCTCCCTTTCCTATCCCTCACTCATGTCTGTCCCGTCTGTAACAACTGAAAATAAAATAAAATAAATAATAAAAACAAAGGTCGATCAAATGGACCAATACGGCAATGCCATGATGACCCATTTGGCAAAATAAATCCATTGGGTATCCTTGTTGGTCTTCAGACAACAATTCTGACGGCTAAAGAACCAAATGGGACAGGAAAAAAAAAAAAAAAGAAATTCCCTGACAGATAGCAATGCTCAAAAAGGCATATATTTCAATTCAATTCAATTTTATTTATATAGCGCCAAATCACAACAAAGGTCGCCTCAAGGTGCTTCAACAATCATATGACCCCCTATGAGCAGCACTTTGGCAACAGCGGGAAGGAAAAACTCCCTTTTAACAGGAAGAAACCTCCGGCAGAACAGAGGCGGAGGCAGACATTTGAAACACCCGGGGCTTAGCCCTAAAGGGTAGTATGAATGTGGGATTTTTTTTTTTATTTTTTTTTTGGGGGGGGGGGGGTAGAAATGACTGAAAGATTAATTGGCTCTGTTTTGAGTTTTGTTCAAAAAAGAATGACTTCATATAGGGAAAAATATATATCACATGTGCAGGACACCTTAAACTAGTTTTTTAATTAAGCAGCAAGGCAGAACAAAGTCGGGGCTGTATCAAGACACGAGGACTAAACCCCAATTCAACCAGACCCAGAACTGATCCTGAATTAAAACAGGACTACAACAGTTCAATATCAGGACTACTTGGGATTTAACCAAGACGGAACCACAATCAGAACTAGATGATAGTAGCACTAAAAATCATCATAGACCTGCACTACACTTGTTTTTTTTAATTCTACCAAAGTACAATATTTAGATTTAGAAAAGTTTATATAATTATTTAGCCTTGTTGTGCAAACAAGCCTGCAAAACATAATAAATGTAGAATTTGAAAAATAGCAAACCTAAAAAGAAACACTAGGTACGAGATACATGAGGACCTATGATACGGTGATACTTTTGGTAAACAACCATTTGACTAACATGTGTGTCTCACCTGCTCTTGTTCCATCTCTGTTCTGTCCTCATTCTCCATCTCCCTCTCTGCTCCTCTCTCTCCCTCTCTGTTCCTCTCTCTCCCTCTTTGTGCTGACAATCATCAAATATACAGTTGAAACCACATATTTATGTACTCTTCAGATAAAAACACAAACACTTTTTTAATTGTAACATCAAATCAGACTAAATATTTTTTTTTTAGATTGATAAATATAAAAAACATATTTGTTAACTTTAAGAGTAAAGAGATAAATTGTCTGTATTTCTTAATTGCAAATGGCACAAATTGTATTCAAAATTGAGCCACACTTATGGAGCTCCACAGTTCTTTTTCTGGTGTTTTGGTTGACATCTCTTGATTTTCCCATGTCACAGAAACAGGCTCTGTGTTTTGCCTTATATGCATCCACAGCTGTGCCACCAATTTACTCACATGGACTCTACGAACCTATCAGAAGCTTCTTCAGCTCAGAATGGAATCGTGTGGAGTTTCTTATTAATTAACAATAAACTTAGTGTATATGTGCTCCTAAATTTGATGAAAGTGATAAAAATAGACAGCTCTGTCTCTCTTTATTCTGACATTTAACTAATTCAAAAGATATTTCAATATTTATCTAAAACAAAAGTTTACTCTAAATTGATGTTGTACAGTAAAAATGTTTTATGTTTTCTCCCTAAAGTGTATGTAAATATCTGGTTACAAATGTGAATATCCTGCTGTGTACTGAAATCCCTCTTGTTTTGCATAGAAATATACTGAACAACATACAAAGCATAATATATAAAATAACATTTACCTGAGTTTTTTCTTTGAAAGAAGCCTCTAATGTCCATTCTTATATTTCAGTACATAACTGAAACCGATTTAGTCGGGGAGGGTAAGAACTGAAAATATGAAATAAACACACGTAAGCTAAGACTCTCTAAAAAAATAGAATTTGTTCGGCTTTTCATTTCGCCATTTGTTGATTCACTTGAAGAGCAAGTAACGTAATATTGGTCAAGTGATCAGTTTGATATCAATCTTTCGTGATGCACCGTCATATTTACATTATTTGTACGCTACGAATGATTTGCTTTGGTACCTGGTCAAACTTTAGCTCTCCTTAGTATGGCTGGCTCCGTTTCTCCAACAGCGCACTCACAGGCAGCAGCTGCCCCGCCCCCTCGCTCAGTTGCTTAGTGCCTGAGCTCGGATCATACCAATATCAGGGGGGATTCACGCACAGTTGTAAATTCCCACAGTGTGCATTATGTGCTTCGAATATTGTGTGTACTTTTTGTTTTATACAGTTGTCAGCCAGGCATCTAACTATGAAAAAATTACACTCCAAAAGACCCCGGGCTTCTGACAAAACAACCGGGGCTTAAGCCCAGTAAGCCACCCCCACGCTCCGCCCCTGCGGCAGAACCAGGCTCAGGGAGGGGCGGGGCCATCTGCTGTGACCGGTTGGGGTGAGAGAAGGAAGACAGGATAAAGACATGCTGTGGAAGAGAGACAGAGGTTAATAACAGATATGATTCAATGCAGAGAGGTCTATTAATACATAGTGAGTGAGAAAGATGACTGAGGAAGAAATACTCAATACATCATGGGAATCCCCCGGCAGCCTACGTCTATTGCAGCATAACTAAGGGAGGATTCAGAGTCACCTGGTCCAGCCCTAACTATATGCTTTAGCAAAAAGGAAAGTTTTAAGCCTAATCTTAAAAGTAGATAGTGTCTGTCTCCCGAATCCAAACTGGAAGCTGGTTCCACAGAAGAGGGGCCTGAAAACTGAAGGCTCTGCCTCCCATTCTACTTTTAAATACTCTAGGAACAACAAGTAGGCCTGCAGAGCGAGAGCGAAGTGCTCTAATAGGGTGATATGGTACTACAAGGTCATTAAGATAAGATGGGGCCTGATTATTTGAGACCTTGTATGTGAGGAGCAGGATTTTGAATTCAATTCTGGATTTAACAGGAAGCCAATGAAGGGAAGCCAAAACAGGAGAAATCTGCTCTCTTTCTAGTCCCTGTCAGTACTCTTGCTGCAGCATTTTGGATTAGCTGAAGGCTTTTCAGCGAGTTTTTTGGACATCCTGATAATAATGAATTACAGTCGTCCAGCCTGGAAGTAATAAATGCATGAACTAGTTTTTCAGCGTCACTCTGAGACAGGATATTTCTAACTTTAGAGATGTTGCGCATTAAGAAAGCAGTCTTACATATTTGTTTAATAAGTGCGTTGAAGGACATGTCCTGGTCAAAAATGACTCCAAGGTTCCTCACAGCGTTACTGGAGGCCAAGGTAATGCCATCCAGAGTAAGAATCTGGTTAGATACCATATTTCTAAGATTTTCAGGGCCGAGTACAATAACCTCAGTTTTATCTGAATTAAGAAGCAGAAAGTTAGCGGCCATCCAGGTCTTTATGTCTTTAAGACATTCCTGCAGTTTAACTAATTGGTGTGTGTTATCTGGCTTCATGGATAGATAGAGCTGGGTGTCATCAGCATAGCAGTGAAAATTTATGCTATGTCTTCTAATGATGCTGCCTAAGGGAAGCATGTATAATGTAAGCAGAATTGGTCCTAGCACTGAACCCTGTGGAACTCCATAATTAACCTCAGTGTGTGAAGAGGACTCTCCATTTACATGCACAAACTGGAGTCTATTAGATAGATATGATACAAACCACTGCAGTGCAGTACCTGTAATACCTACAGCATGTTCTAATCGCTCTAATAGGATATTATGGTCAATAGTATCGAATGCTGCACTGAGGTCTAGCAGGACAAGCACAGAGATGAGTCCACTGTCAGAGGCCATAAGAAGATCATTTGTAGCCTTCACTAAAGCTGTTGAAACCTGACTGAAACTCTTAAAATAAGCCATTCCTCTGCAGATGATCTGTTAGCTGTTTGACAACTACTCTTTCAAAGATTTTTGATATGAAAGGAAGGTTGGAGATTGGCCTATGATTAGCTAAGACTGCTGGATCTAGAGATGCTTTTTGAGTAAAGGTTTAACTACAGCCAGCTTGAAGGCCTGTGGTACATAGAGGATTATTAGAGATAGTTTGATCATGTTGAGGCTGTCATTTTTAGCATTTACATCAGGGGTCAGCAACCCTAGGCACGCGTGCCACAGTTTGCACGCGAAGGGTTAAGTGTTGGCACAACCAATGCTGGACTGGCCATCGGGCATTTCCTCGGTGGCCCGGTAACTTTTTTTCCCCTCTGTACACAAATATTAAAATAAACAATAAAAACAATAGACATTATATACAATGTAAAAGATCAAATGTAAATAATGTAAAAAAATAAAATAAAATATGTAGATCAACAAAAGGCTTGTTTGAACAGAAAAGTTTTTAACTGTTTTTTAAAAGAATCCACAGAGTCAAGCAAACGTAATTGATGTGGTAAACTGTTCTACAGGCTTGGTGCAACTGACCGAAAGGCTCTGTCCCCTTTTGTCTTCAGTCGTGTACGGGGAACAACTAACAGACTCTGAGTCTGTGAGTGGAGATGACAAGCAGCAGTGTATTTTATAAGAAGCTTGGATAAATAATCTGGGGCCTGGCCATTTAGTGCTCTGTATGTTAAAACAAGAATTTTTAAAGCAAATTCTAAACTGTATTGGGAGCCAATGTAAAGAATATAAGATGGGAGTGATGTGAACACGCTTGGTAGAGCGAGTTAGTTGTCTGGCTGCTGCGTTTTGTATTGCCTGGAGGCGACAGAGAGATGATTTATCCAAGCTAGTAAACAGGGAATTACAGTAATCTAAGCGTGATGACACAAATGCCTGAATGAGTTTTTCCAGTTCAGCTGAGGAAATCACATGTCGCAGTTTAGAGATGTTTCTTAAATGATAGAAACAGGAACGAGAAAAATATTTTACATGAGAGTCAAGGCCCAAAGAAGAGTCGAATATTACTCCAAGACTGTGAATATTTTACTTGACAGACTGTGCAGTGAGAATTCAGTCAAAGCATTTACCTGAGATGTGAAAAAACTAAGCTGAACTCTACATCTTGTTGTGGTCTCCTGTGGCTTTAGGTGCTGACATGCCTTCCATCTGTTTTCTAGCATTTTCATTTACAACCGTAAAATATCTCCACATGGTGCTCCTCTCTCTCTCTCTCTGCAGCCCAAATGCGTCTTCCGAGCGCATCTGAGTCACGTGACCGCACAGTAACAAATCCCAGCAGGGCAAGAAGAAGGGGGCGGAGCAAAGTGAGTCTCCCGCATAAGAAGCGGTGTTCAAACAGACAGAGCTGCTTTTTCATCCAAAGGGAGTAAAGTTCTAAATTTAGAGGAGAGGGACGAACTAAAGCATCGATCATAAACCACTACCACCGTTTGGATCGATATCTGCATCGATCTGCCCACCCTTGTCTCCTGGATCGTAGCTGAGATCAGCGTGAACCACGTGGGTCTCTGCTCCCTGATCTGTTTCCTGTGTTTGGAAAGAGTTGCAGCTTCATCTCGGAGTTTCTCTCGGTTTGTGGGCTCATCTAAAGGTAAGCACCGAGCTAACTTTACTGTGAGTTCAGTTCATGTTGAGTTTAGCTCCTGAATGAGGTCTTCTGCTGCTCTCCTCGGTGTCTGTTCACAGTTTATTGTGAACACGTTGAGAGAAGAGTGAGAGAGTGTTTGGAGAAAAACACCAACTAATCATTAGCTCAGCATGCTGGGAGAAGTTGGAGCAGAAAAGTCTTTTCATTGTCCCTGCAGCTGTTTTTCTGCCTGCACCAAACCTCTACAGCCTCGTTTCTATTTGAAGTGATAACAGGAAATGGATGAGAGCGATCTGCTGCAGTATCAGGGTCACAATAAACGTTATTGTCCAGCTGCTGTGGATGAACACATGAGAGGAAGTGGTTTTCTTTTTTTAATTAGCAAAAGAAAAACACCAACTAATCATTGGCTCAGCACGCTGGGAGAAGTTGAGCATTTGCTGGCAGAAAGTTGGAGTAGAAAAGTCTTTTCACTGATAGAAGCTCATTGATCAATGGTCATGAGTACCTTTCACGAAGAGTTTGGGGAATGGCTGCAATCACATGGTCATGAGAATTTGCATATTAACGGTCAAGGAACTGACCTCCCAGCCCATTGTTCCTTCAGTGGTGCTAGTTTCAGTCATTGTGTAGGTGGAGCTGGGGGCCTGAAGGAGTTGAAAGTGTGGGGTGGGGGAGTAACAGGTCTGTCCCTGTTTGTGGAAACCACAGGAGGAGCTGTTCAGGCTGTTGCTGGGTGTGAATTGTTGATGGAGTCTTTAAACTTGTAGTTGCTGTTTTCCAGACTGAAGCAGAGTCGTTAGCTGAAAACTGGTTTTAGAGGTTCATTCAGGACACCTTCTCAGGCTCTTACAGCCTTACCTGTATCATAACAAAGTGTATAAACCCCAATCCACCTTTAACATGGTCCTTCTCCCAAACCTTCAAATAGGACTTTCTGGCCCTGTCATAGTAAAGGGCTGCTTAGAATATTAGAGCCAATGTCACAAAGTTCCTCCTGAAGTATAAGTGAGTGAGAGAGTTTCCTCACTTTGCAGCACAACACGTCTCACAAGATTTCTACAAGCAATCAGAGTGAAATTTGTACTTTGTGTTGTCAGATGAACATATGAGACACTTTGACTCTTCAGTGCAGTGTGGAGCCTAACAAAGATCTGTTTTGTGTCCCAGCTGATCAGCAGGAGGAGAAGAGTCTGACGGAGCAGCAGAGGAACATTTTCAGCCATCTGGACTCAGCTGAGTCACTACAGAGGAAACGATGAGCTCAACACAGGTGTGTGTGTGTGTGTGTGTGTGTGTGTGTGTGTGTGTGTGTGTGTGTGTGTGTGTGTGTGTGTGTGTGCGCACGCACGCACACTCGGTGGTCCAAATGTGGTATAGATAATCTCTGTAGCACACTCGGACCACCCATAAAGGGTTAATGGAGTTCAGTTTGTTCCACGACTGCATTTCACTCACTGCCTCTGTTTGTTTCTCTGTCACTGCAGGACCAACGTGGACCAAGAAGTCAGCGCTCTCAGGAGGCCGACAAACCTCACAGAAGAAAGGGAGAGAGAAAATACAGTTGTGACGAGTGTGGGAAGGATTTTACCGTTAAAGCTTCCCTAAAAATGCATCAGGTCATCCACACTGGAGAGAGACCGTTCAGCTGTGACGAGTGCGGAAAGTCTTTTACCCTGTCTGGAAACTTAAAAAAACACCTACTCATCCACACTGGAGAGAGACCATTCAGCTGTGGAGACTGTGGAAAGTCTTTTACCGAGTCTGGAACCTTTAAAAAACACCAACTCATCCACACTGGAGAGAGACCGTTCAGCTGTGGAGACTGTGGAAAGTCTTTTACCGAGTCTGGAAACTTAAAAAAACACCAACTCATCCACACTGGAGAGAGACCGTTCAGCTGTGGAGACTGTGGAAAGTCTTTTACCCTGTCTGGAAGCTTAAAAAACCACCAACTCATCCACACTGGAGAGAGACCATTCAGCTGTGGAGACTGTGGAAAGTCTTTTACCGAGTCTGGAACCTTTAAAAAACACCAACTCATCCACACTGGAGAGAGACCGTTCAGCTGTGATGAGTGCGGGAAGTCTTTTACCCAGTCTGGAAGCTTAAAAAACCACCAACTCATCCACACTGGAGAGAGACCGTTCAGCTGTGGAGACTGTGGAAAGTCGTTTACTCAGCCTAGAAGCTTAAAATCACATCAACTCATCCACAGTGGAGTTAAAGCGTACAGCTGTGATCAGTGTGGCAGAGCTTTTACTCAGAGTAGCAGCTTACAGAGTCATCTAGTTACCCACTCTGGGATTAAAGCATACAGCTGTGACGTTTGTGGAAAAACCTTCAGCCGGAAACAGAACCGAAATACACACCTACGCATTCACACCGGACATGATGTGTACAGCTGTGATCAGTGTGGTAAACTATGTTTATCAGGCACACAGTTACAACGCCACATGTTTACCCACTCTGAGGAGAGACCTTATAAATGTGACTTGTGTGACAAGACTTTTAAATCTCCACATGACCTGAAAGCACACCAAAAGATCCACACAAGAAAGACTCTACAAGTGCAGTTACTGTGAGGTATGTATCTATATTTTTATCTTGTCAACCCAACTGTTTGAAACAACTTGTATTAGCATGTTAGCAATTTTACTGCATGGAAAAACACCTCTGAGTGATTATTCAAAAGTGTGTGTAAAGTGTGCGTGCTAGTCCCCATAGGGAAATAGTTCCTCTGCATTTAACCCATTCACCCAGTGAAGCAGTGGGCAGCCACCAGTGCAGCGCCCGGGGAGCAGTGTGTAGGGACGGTACCTTGCTCAGGGGTACCTCAGAGTAGCCGTTCAGTGGAGTCGAACCCCCAACCTTCCGATCATGGGGCCACCACTCTACCTACTGAGCTATCCCTGGGGCAGGGATAGCTCAGTAGGTCAAATTCTTATGACCATTGATTAGCAAACCCGGGTTAATAGCCATGAGTACCATTCACAGAGTAAAGATTTGCATAATGATTATGAAGGAACTTGTTTTACTGTTACAATGTTCAAAAACATTTACTAAATTATCTCCTCTGTGCAAACATCAGCCTAATCATGCAGGACTGAAATCATTGCCATCTCTGGATCACAGTGAATCTGAAGAGACAGAAAGATCCTCTTCTGGTTTCAGGGTCAGACTTAAACCCTTGAGATCAGACTCCAGAGTTCAGGTAGAGTCTCCTTATCTGATGAGGCAGCTATGAATGAAAACGTGCCTCGTTACATTTTAAGCTTTCTAAACTGTTCTACTGTAGTGTTCATGTTGAGTGGTTAGCTTTGTTCCAGCAGTTGAATCAAAAAATCTGTTTCCTGTTATCATGTTTTTAATGAATGCATCGATCCATGTTTTCTGCAGTTTTTTTCAGCTTGTTTGTTATGAAATCCTGCAACAGTTAAACCAAAATTTTACATGTTAAATAAAGAAATTGTTTACTGACAAAGAGTTTGAGCCGTGATGTCATTTCCTGTATATCAGAGCAACACCTGAAGTTACCACTGTTTAAAGTCATAGTCAAATTATGTGTCAGCATGACCTTGTGAAAACTGCTTGGCGCTGCTTCACTATGTTATCTGCTAACTGTTAGGGCGTAGAAGGACGAAACTCCCAGGATGACCAGTGCCAGGACCTTCCTGATGCAGAGAGTTGTGTGTGGGGGGATAAAGGAGAAGCTGAGGCATCCCAAGGTTAAAGCTGGCATAACTGAACTTTAATGTTTGATGTGTGTTGTGGTTCTCCTGCGCGCAGTAATTAATAGCTTGAACACAGCAGAGCTTGATATAAAGACCTGGGTGACAACTAGCTTTCTGCTGCTGATTATACTTGGCCCTAAAATACCTAGAAATGTGGTATCTAACCAGATACTTGCTCTGGATGCCATTACCTTGGCCTCCAGTCACACCTTGGAGTAATATTTGACCAGGACATTAACCAAATATTTAGGTCTGTGTGATGGACCGAGTTGAAAAAGCAGGAGTCACAAGAATTATTAGAAAAACAGGGTTTTTATTCATTTAACCCAAAAATTATGTTTACAAAAGTAATTAATGTTGAGCTCATAAAAAAGGTCAAAGAAACAAAACTGAACTGAGGCAAAGAACTGCGAACTTAACAAACCAAATGACTGCACAAAGAAATATAACTGACCTAAACATGAAATGGCACAGAAGGTCCATCTGCTGTATATCACTGGGAAAGAAAAGAAAGAGCTAATTTCACACAGAGATGGAGAAAGATAATAAAGACAGGAGAGAAAGAAGAGAGGTGAGCTTTAAGGGTAAGGACTGCTTATATAAAGCGTACAGGTAAGAGTCGGTGAAGGTTCTCAGCCATCCAGGTCATCGTAGTCTAAGGAGCTTGGAAAGAAAAGCGTCTGGACTTCCTTAAGTTGCTTGAAGATGCTTCACCTCTCATCCGAGAAGCTTCTTCAGTTCTCAAGAAGCTCATTACAAAGACGGCAGCTGCAGAGAGTGACGGTACAGTAGAGCGACACAAGAGGGCGCCATTACACAAGCTTACTGCTCACAAGCAGCCAAGCACAGCAGCAACTACGGTATACAACTGGAGTAAGGTGGAAATTAACAAAGGACAGTGTTAAAAGTAGAATGAGAGTGGTGTAAGGCAAGTTGAAAGATCCACAATAAGTTTCTATAACATGTTCATCAAAGGTAACTTAATTTCTGCTGTACTTCAAAGTGATGCTTTGTAGTTTAGGGAAGAGTTCTGTGTGCTTGTTTAAGGTCGAACTATGAGTGAAGTTTGCAGGGTTCTTTCAGTACAAACGCATCTGCATTAAGAGTGAATGTCATTACAGCTAAAGTATATGCAACAGTAACCCCAGAGTAATACTTAAGGATTTTGAAATCTAAACACAGACCATTAAATGACATTTAACTAGACTCACAAGACGGTTGACAAAGATCTCCAAGAGCACTATGCTGTACCACTTACTGCAGTGGAAGAAGATGATGCTGAGCAAATTACAGAACTACAGACTGCTCATAAAAGCGAAAGAGTATGAACACTAACCGAAAAGGCTAAAGAGCTTTAAGAGAAGGACTTAAACATATTGTGGCGTCAGTGGCGAACACCTTCTATGTAATGTAAATGCGTGGGGGGAGGTACAGTATGAGGTCATTGAAAATTAGTTCGGATTTATGTTCTTCACAGAAAATAAGCCAAAGCCAATGAATTTCAGGTTGAAAAAATAATTCATTGTTTAATTTTTCTTTTGAGAAAAACTGAAAACGGGTCTCACAGACCCGAACACCATACAAGGGTTAAAACATGTACCTCGCTCCGCATTCCTAGGGCTGCAAATTGTTAATTTCGCTAGAGTCTGGTATCACGCTGCTTCACGCTTCATTGAGAGCTGCCTACTGGGACATGTGCGCCACAAAACCGGTCTGAGCTGGAAGTGCAGCTTGCCGCTAACTAAACAACAGAGCCCTCTACTGGATACTACGCGTAGCTGTTCAGGCTTAGATCAATAAACAAAACTGGACCTTTACATCCCTGGTGAGGAGGCGGGACACAGCGGAGAATGTAACAGTAATGGTGGGTCAACGGAGCTCGTATTTGTTGCTCTGGATCTTTCTGACGATTGTAGATGGAGGTGAGTGAGATGTTTGCTGTCAGTTGATCAGAGCGTTTGTAAAAAAAAACAAAAAAAGTTTTTTGGGGAACTTGGTCGAAACTTTTCACTGTATTCAGTTTTCACGCTTTGGCTCTGCGACTGGACTTCTTTCCACTTCTTTCGACGTTTCGTGAAGGCATTTACTGCTCCCTCGTGACAAGGCGGGGTTTGTTCATTTATCTATTTATTTATTATCCCTGCTGGAACTGAACCAACGAACTTTTGCTTAGAAGTAACGAAAATAAAGATCTACAATAAGCATCTTAACAGAGTACAGGCTGTAATAAGAAGCTTGACGTCTGTGTTCTTCAAAAGACGCATAAACCTTTTAGTTAAAAACATTAAAAATCAGGAAACAAACTCAGCCCGACTACACGGAATTTCCTGCGACGGAGGGAAAGCCCTGAGAATCTCAGCAGGCTGAACAAAAATCTAAACGTAGACATGATGTCGCAGTCAGGATTTGAGTAATGCGTCGTATTTATCAGTGGGTCTGGAAATGCTTTTAAAGCGGAGAAGTTAACGGTCGGGCTGGGTGGGAGACGTCCTCTTCCTGAGCGACTACAATGGGACAGCAGCAAAAGCACATCTCGGCTTTTATTCGTAGCCAAAGCCAGTTACACGAGTCTGGACGGCACGTCAGTGGATGGGCTCCATAGTTAACTTTGATTATTAGAGGAAACTGTAGTTTGGTTATTGGGGCTTAGAGCAGAGGAGACATGCATCACTGTGCCTGTTAATCATGTAAATATAATCAGTAACTGAAATCTCCGAACACTGAAGTCCTTATGTCTGAATATTTGCGAAGATCAAGTATCAATGTTACTTCCTTTTTCCCTTCCTCTTCTGAAAACCTCATTCTAAGTACTTTAAACATTTCAGTTTACTTTCCAATCAGTCCGCCCGGTTTCACTTACAAAATATTAAACAGAAGTCTAAATTCTGTAATTTAGGTTGTAAAAATACAGCATATCAAAACACAACATAGCTAAAGATCTACAATAATTAAAAGAGTACAGGCTGTAATAATAAGCTCACACTCAGGGTTAGACACAATGTTAATAATGTCTGAGACCTACAGTCAAAAACTAAGAATCCCATCACTCAAAATCTGTTTCACTTAGTGAACTGAACCAAAAGTAAGAGCAGATTTCAAACAAGAGAAGTCCGATAAATCACAGCCGACTGTCCAACATGAATACAAATGTAATAGCCTGCACACACTCATCACCAGCAGGTACATCTTGTTGCGTCCTCTTGCCTTCAGAGCTGCCTTCATCCTTCATTACAAAGACGCAGCTATTTTCTGGAAACCCTCCTCTGAGATTCTGGTCCACGTTGACTTGATAGCTTCTCACAGCTGCTGGAGATTTGTCAGATCCGTGATGTGAATCTGCCGTTCCACCACATCTCATAGTTGCTTTATTGGCTGTCGTTTTATAGCAGTGAACTCACAGCCATTTTCAAGAAGAGAGCGTGCTCTCCTCCTGCCTGGGTGTTTGGAGCTAGATGTGCAGGGGCCACGACTGAGAACAGGCTGCTCAGAGGGTAATTAACACTGCCCAAAAATCACTGGCTGCCCTCTGCGACCCCTGGAGGCCATGGCCAGATCCTCCTGTGTCAGAAAAAGCAGGACTATCTCAGGTGACCTCTCGCACCCCGTCCACCACCTGTTTGACTGCTGCCCTCTGGTCAGTGCCTCGGGTAAATCTCCCACTATTTAAACCCTAGTGGGAGTTGTCCATTAAGACAGAAATAATGGCTGTCCAACACAATTTTTAAGCTCTCCTCTAGTAACAGTACGAAGTTACAACATGTAACCTTTGCAGGAAGAAGTGCTGCAGCTGTTACGTATACAGTGCTGTGTAAAAGTTTTGAGCCACCACTCATGTTTTTATAATTCACTAGAAAAATTGAGGAATTTGTAAACATTCATGGAAATACAGCATATAGGGCAAAATCGGCATTTACACAACTGTAACATGCTTGAAAGTCAACGTTTGGTTTGACCATATTTATTCTTCAACACAGCCTGAACTCTTAGGCAAGCTTATTTCTAATATTTTAAAGTTAGATGTTCTTATGTTTCAGGTACATGGGCCAGACGTGGCTGTCAAAAAGGCCAGGTGGGTCAGATACTAATAGTTGTGCTATGGACAGATTCCCCCACCTGAGCTGTAGATCTCTGCAGCTCGTCTAGAGTCACCATGGGCCTCTTGGCTGCATTTCTGATCAGCATGCTCCTTGTTCGGCCTGTGAGTTTAGGTGGTTGTCTTGGTAGGTTTACAGTTGTGCCATACTCCTTCCATTTCTGAATGATGGCTTGAACAGTGCTCCGTGGGATGTTCAAGGCTTGGGAAATCTTTTTGTAGTCTAAGCCTGCTTTAAATTTCTCAATAACTTTATCCCTGACCTGTCTGGTGTGTTCTTTGGACTTCATGGTGTTGTTGCTCCCAATATTCTCTTAGACAACCTCTGAGGCCGTCACAGAGCAGCTGTATTTGTACTGACATTACATTACACACAGGTGCACTCTGTTTAGTCATTAGCACTCATCAGGCAACGTCTATGTGCAACTGACTGCACTCAGACCAAAGGGGGCTGAATAATTACGCACACCCCACTTTACAGTTATTTATTTGTAAAAAATGTTTGGAGTCATGTATGATTTTCGTTCCACTTCTCACGTGTTCACCACTTTGTGTTGGTCTTTCACGTGGAATTCCAATCAAATTGATTCATGTTTGTGGAAAAGTTCAAGGGGACGAATACTTTTGCAAGCCGCTGTATGTGTTTAGTTTTAGTGTTTGTCTGTTCTGATGTTTCAGATACTGAGGTGTCCTGTGTTTTCATGGAGAGATGCGTCTTACCGTGCAGTTTCAAGATTGGGAATGAAATCGTCATCCACTGGTTTAAGACACCAAGAGACCTTCATGTCCACTCATTCTACTACAGCAGAGACCAGCTTGGAAACCAGGACCAGTACTACAGAAACAGGACTTCACTGTTCAAGGACCAGATCTCCAGTGGAAATGCCTCACTCCAGCTGACAAGTGTGGAGGTTCAGGATGAGGGCAGATATAAGTGCCACACCAGCACCATCAAGGGAAACCAGGAGTCATTTGTCAACCTAAAAGTGGACGGTAGGAGAAACTTGCAGTAAACATCAGCTCAGTTCTCCGTGCACTGTCAGATGAATGAAGATTTTGTGTTCATTTTTGTCATCAGATTAATGATGAGTTTTTGATCCGTGATTTTTTGTTGCAGCTCCAGTTAATAAGGTCAAAATGAATCAGGTTGAAAACAGGATCAGCTGCAGGTCAGAGGGGATCTACCCTGAACCTCAGCTCACCTGGTCCACCAGCCCTCCATCCAACATCACCTTCACTAACACCACCACAGTCGAGCGGACTGAGCAGCTGCTTTACAACATCAGCAGCTCTCAGATGCTTTCAGCTGGTGTTTATCACCTGCTCTTTATCTGCACCATCAGCACTCGCAGGAACAGGAGGAGAGCCACTCTGCAGAGACTATGTGAGTATTTCAACCAAACTAGGAGAACTGCAGATGGGACGTAGATAACTAGGAAAAATATGAAGGAAAACTGCATTAAATATGTTTTCTGTAAAATTAAAACAAACAAACAAAAAAACACAAAACCTGTTTATCTATCCTGATGAAACAATGCAAGGAAATCTCTATCTGTGATGTATCTTCGTCACCTTGCACTTTCAGATAAAATGCAGCATCCACACAAAGACTGTGGACCTTTAAAAAGTGTCAAGATGAACAAGGCGCACCAGAATGATCAAAAAGCAGAAAAGTTAAAGGCGGACTTTGGATGTGGTTTATGCAAAAAAGAAGAAAAAACTGTTGAGCTCTCTCTCATCAAAACACTGTTAGAAAATACAGGAATTTCTTTAAATATCAGTAATAACATACATATATCAGTATGCGGAGGGCTCAGCTGCAGGGGTCTATATGAGCTCAGTGAGAACAAGGAAGATTGGTCTGCCAGCGGGGCAGAGGTCACTGAGGTATTTATTAAGCTGTTTGGTGGTTGGTGCACTGAGGTGGATGAAATTCAACTCAAGTTCTTTTAGGCTTTGGGTCTTGAAGGCTTCTCCTGGGTGACATCAGTGGGGGTTTGGGAACAGCTCCTCCGGATTGGTGCTCTGGATCCACAGAGGAACCAGAGGGTTCACATTTCTCAGCCATCCTGGGAAGGTCCGTGCTACGATACTTTTAGGAAGACTCCAAGCTTCAGGAGGAACAGTGCAGCATGGATCAGTCTGATACCCTGTTACAAATATCTGAGGATATTGACTTGGATGTTTTGTTCTAGAAGTGAAGCACAACAGTGGGTGTGTGATGACATTCGTAGACGACATCACGAGTTCCTGTTGATATCCCAAATTGATGGCTGTCTGAGAGTCCCTCAGAGTCAGGACTCCTCTTCTTTACCATTTTTCCTGCTTTTTGTTACAGAATTAAAATCACCAAACACAAACTTTGTATCCTTAACTTTTGCCGGTGAGTTTAAGTTTCGCTTCTCGTCCAATTGCGTTCTGTCTTCTCTGCATTGTAAGATGCTGTGGCAACAGAACCTGAAAACTCAAGCAAATATCACGTCACCGATGAGTGTTGGACAACGCTCTTTGCTGGGGTCTTTTGGCTGGTGAGGGTTCACTATGTGGTTACCATGGATATGTCTGTGAAGGTTCTCAGTCATCCAGGTCATCGTAGTCAAAGGAGCTTGCAAAGAAAAGCGTCTGGACTTCTTTAAGTTACTTGAAGACGTTTCACCTCTCATCCGAGAAGCTTCTTCAGTTCTAAGGTCAAATGGTGGAGAGTCCCAGATATAAACCTAGTGGGAGTTTCCCCCCACAGAGGGACAAAAGAACCCCCTGATGATCCTCTAATTGCCTGAGCCAAGGTGTGAAACTGGGTGTGGGTCTCAATCAGCCAGAGTTTCGGGTGAGTTCATTGTGAAACCTGGCCCCACCTTATCATGCAAATTCCTGAGATCAGATGGTCCAGGATGTGAGTGGGCGTTAAGGCAAAACGTCTTCAAGTATCTTAAAGAAGTCCAGATGCTTTTCTTTGCAAGCTCCTTTGATTACCATGGATACATGACGCTCTGTGTGGGAGTGCTCGCCTCGGCTCGGTGTTGCTTGGGGCTGCATGGACCTCTTACTAATTTCCCAAGACTGTAGTTTTTAATATTGTTGTTAATCATTTACGTTGTATGCCTTCAGCTGATATCAGTGGTCCCAGCACTGGTGTGACAATCCCCTGCACCCCCTCAAACACTTCACTCACCAACTTCACCCTCCTCTGGAGATTCAACCACACTCAGACCGTCCTGAGCCAGTCCTGGACCGACGTCACCTACTCGGTGTCAGACGGGTGGAGGCAGAAGGTGGAGAATGTGTCCAAGTCAGGCAGCCTCATGCTAAAGGACTTATCCACAAAGCAGGAGGGGATGTACACCTGTAAGCTCAGTAATGCTGAGGAGACGCACATTACCCACATCCACCTGAGAATAACTGAAGGTAAGATCGAGCTGATATAAAACACTGCAGGGAGAAACTTGCCCGGCTGATGACCAGATAAAGCCAGATTTCTAAAGAAATTAATTAATCATTGGGCGATCGTGGCTCAAGAGTTGGGAGTTCGCCTTGTAATCGGAAGGTTGCCGGTTCGAGCCCCGGCTTGGACAGTCTCGGTCGTTGTGTCCTTGGGCAAGACACTTCACCCGTTGCCTACTGGTGGTGGTCAGAAGGCGCCAGTGTCTGGCAGCCTCGCCTCTGTCTGTGCGCCCCAGGGTGGCTATGCAAATAAATTTGGATAATTGGACAAAAGCATAAAGTAAACTACTAAATGTGTATTTTGGACATTTTCTTTGCATTGGTTTAAAAAGTGAAACAACATGACCCAAAATCTCAACTTCTCATAACAAATACCTTCTTACCTGTAGAGTCCTGACTAAATGTGTAACCATGCACCTGCCAGAGCTTTTATTATTGCATTTGTAAAGTGGGGACATTCAGCCAGACAAAGACTTATTCTACTCAGAAATGTTTGCTGTTCAAACATAACTACACAGACCAATAACGTAAAAGTAAAGATTCAGTGTAACTGTATCAAAAGTGAACCTATCAGTGTTTCTGCAGCTATGACCTCGTGTTATTACTGCACGTGAGCTTTACTCATAATTTCCTAAAATAAGACATGTGAGCGACTGTGAGGAGAACAATTGGAGGGGAATTGGACTTTTTTTACAGGTTTCTCTCTTCATGGTTCAGTTAACAAGTTAAAGCTTATTGAGGAAGTGAATCTGTCAGTTGAACCAAAATAGAAAACATAACTAATCCTGATGCAGCAGCAAGTTTTACTGTCACTTAGTCATCATACACTTCAGTTTTTGAATAATTCAGCAGTAAAACAAGCCTGTCGGGATTGCAGTAATATTCTGGTGCGCAAACTAGTATGAAGTATTAAGTCAGCTGTGTTTATACTTATAAAGATCATGTACATTCTTTGATAATCACCAACATTATGATTAGTAACTGTACTTTCATTACACATTTTTCCACAGGGGCTCGCTCCAACACTGCAGTCATTGCTACAGCTGTTATGTGTGGACTGGTATTGATCGGCCTGTCGATCGCTGCCCTAATCTCCATCAGGAGGTCTGTGCTACACTTTGATTACTTTGTTTGACTTTGAGTTGTTTATAGTCCAGGGTTGAATCACTGCAGTGTCTACACACCATAGAGTGTGATGGCGTTTGTTTGTGCTGGTCTGTCTGCATCGTTCTGCCATCCTGAGGGAAACTAATCTGTTCATGTCACACTTTGAGCTGATAAATATTGAACAGCTGGTACTTTTGTTCAAGTAAAAAAAAAAAGAAAGCTGATTCTGTTCATCTGCACGTAGCGTTTTGTGGGAGAAACGTTTCGTCACTCATCCAAGTGACTTCTTCAGTCTCAGCTGACTGCAGGTTTCAATCTTATAAACAGTACATTTGCATAATGACTGAAACCAGCCCACTGAAGGAACAAAGGGCTGGGAGGTCAGTTCCTTAATCTTAAGCAGAGAGTTTAGATGAAGGAACTCGGGAACTATGTTACTGATGACACCCAGTTTGTGCTCCAGTGGATGACGAGAGTCAAACCTTAAATACTGATCCGTATGTGTAGGTTTATGGTGCACGTCTGCTCCCACAAAACGCTACGTGCAGAATCAACTTTTGGAGATTTACTTACCTGGATGATTGAGCATGCACCAAGACAATGAAACTCTCAGGGTTTTTTACAATAGGGTGAAAAGAAAGCACCAAAAACATCAGTGAAGTACAAAAACAATAAAAATATATAACAAATATAACAAGAAACAAACAACTTAATGAAACAGGAAATAAACTAATTCATTGTGGATACAGAAAAATGAATACTAAACTAACGGATCCTATAAATGGATTTTAAAAAATCTAAATTTTTCTACTTGATATGATGTAACAGCTACTGTAGATTAGACATGAATGGCTTTCTGACCTTCTTATTCTGAGGACGAATATGTGTCTTACTGTCTTTTTATTTTGCAGGTGACTGTGTAATGAAGCTGAGCCTCATCTATAACCTTTGTTCATGGCATCAGCTGAGTTTACCTCATCATTGCCAACGTCTCTAATACATAGTTAACCTTTGTTTTCTGATTTTAAATAATACAATTCCATATCAGCTAGTAACACTATAATCACATTACTTTTTTGTGGGACGCTGTAATGTAATATTACATTGATTCATTAATTGTACTAAATTTAATAATCAGGAAGTTAAGAAAGGATTCATCAATCATCCGCAGGACAGTTGGATAGAACAGCAATAATCACATGAGCCTTCTTTTTCTGTGTATTACAATATACAGCTACCCACTGCTGCTAACGCGCTACAGACACGCGGCCTTTGTATCGTCGTCACAAACCAGGATGGACTCTGCTTTGTTCAGAGTCACAACAAAGAGAAACCTTATTTTACTACCTGATGAAGAACAAAGTAAAAACATAGTGACGTAGAGTTAACCATTAGGCTGTTTTCACCAACAGTCTCTGTATGCAGTCAGCTCAGATCAGACGCTGCTGTGATTTGAAAAATGCTGACCCCTGGTGGACAAAGTCTTAATTACAAGAACTAGTTCAACTTGACTCACTTGTACTTGTTTAGTCTACGAAACAATTGATAGACTAAACATGCTGTATCAGTATTATTAGAGGTGGGGAAATGGACCATAAGCATCTTTGTCTGTTCAAAGATGTTTGATGAAGGACCATCACTGAGAACTCTTGAAAACAACGTTTGTAAATCAGCAGTCTTGCCTTTGACAATCTGTTGTGTTTAAAGGATGTGCTGAATGTGTTTATGCTTCAATTGATTCCTTTTCTTTCAAGAATTGTCTCCAGTTTTATTCTTACCTGAAGTGAAAACATCCCAGTGAAAATGTGACCAACTGTCAGTTTAGACAAAGGTTTCAAAACAGCCACAGCTGTTAGTTTGTGTGTGTAAGCTAACAGCTAAAATAATGTTAATTATTAGTTTTTAGCGCTTAGTTTTTTATGTTGTTTAGTCTAGAAAACATTTTTGGCCAATACTCTGACAGTATTATGATCACTATGATCACAACACAGCTAAACACAGATCAGGTTCAGCATCTAAACTGCTGAAGCAGACCTCTATAGAGGGGGGACGTCACGCTCTGACGTTTTTCTGGCCTAATGTTTAACACTGAAATGTTTCCCATTTAAAAAATTTCAAAAACGCCTTTTTCGATTGATATATGTTTGTAATTTGCTGTTTGTATTTGCACAATTTGAATGAAAATGTGAATTTCTGTAAATGACCACTGTAAAACAGTGGTCGCATGCCAATAAAGATTTCTGTCATAATGTATATGTAAGTGAAGAACTGAGACTTTATTTTTTCAACCCTGTGATACTTAGTGTATCACATTTGATACATCACATTACATCATCAATAGTGATGCGCGAATCGTTCAATACTGGAGAATCACTTTACTGACTCATGAATCATGATTCACAAGTCCAACTGACTCACTGACTCATCCCTGTTGCTGTTAGCAGCAATGTATCTAGCTTGTAATTAAAATTGTGGAGAAAAACACAACATCCAGTATCTTAACAAAAACATTTCTGCTCTGAACTGGAAGAAAAGACCTTGAGTAGAAGCTCAACCAATGTTGAGCTTCTACTCAATGCGCTTTAACCAATGTTAAAGCGCATTACCGCCCCCAGGCTCACATTTCAGTGGACATTTAGATGAGAAAATATATATTTAACACATTTAAGGAAAATACTAATAAAATAAAAATAAACAAAATAAATGTTTATTAAGCAATTTTGATAGGAAATTGCTTAATTTTAGAAAAAAATTTTACTCTTTTTTTTGCTCTATAAAATAGTTGTTTTTAGAATCATTCATCTTAGCAGTGGGATTTACATGAAAAGAGAAACAAATTAAGTTTGAGTGAAAATGTACATTTTTTTTGCACTCTCTGGTCAACTGACTCAGTGAATCAAATGACTCAAAAAACCCGATTCACTTTGGTGAGTGACTCATTAAAACTCGATTCAGTAAAAAGTATCAAATTTACCATCACTACCTGTGTCGGGTAATCTCGGCGAGTTTTTGTGAAGCGCGTATCGAGGCTCGCTTTGATTACGTATGCAGTGACTGATTCAGTAACTGGCTCGCCGGTTCGCGCCAGATTCGAAATAAAATGGGCAGCAAAACACAGCTGATTGGAAGAAGGAAGAGATTTTTTTTAAATCTCATCTCTTCTAATAAAGTATGCACACAGTAATAAATATCACGAATGATAAGAACCATAATATAAATAAACAACACTACAGATCCTATAATCTGATTTCTGTCTTTTAGTTTTTTAAAAAGTGAAGCGCCACACACTAGTTTGTGTCATTATCCAGATGTACATAAGCATGATTACACAGTTACTAGGGGTGGGCTTTGATGATCGATTAAAATAGATTCTTTGATAACGTCATATCGATTCATTAAAATCCCGAATCAATTTTTTTTATATAAATGTATTTTGCCCGAAATGCCAGAATCTCAGGTTAAACCTCACAAAATTTCAACAACCACCAAACAGCTAAAGCAGTAAATGAGAGCAGGAACACGGATTCTGCACAAAGACGTAAACACAAAGCACAGAGCCTCCGACGGATCAGAAGCAGTGAGATGTCGCCTTTCTCAGACGACGGCTCGTACGTGGACATGGACACGGTCGGGACTGAAAGCCGACAGCTCGCTGATTCTGATGTTTCGGCGGGTCCGCGCTTTGTGTTTACGCCCTTTTTGCACCGATTCTAAAGCTGTTTGATCTCTCTCCAAACAATATTGACCGAACCAGCAGCAAACAAAGATTCAAACTACGCTTCACATAAACGTCGTCATGAATTCCAAATGAATCATCACAATGCTTCGAACCATGAGTCGACCAGTTGGATGGAAAGCTTCAGTTCATCACAAGGCTTCATCTCACCATCACTACCAAGACGGACCACTATCTGAAACAACTTCAGTCAAGTGAGCACAGAGCAGAAGTACATAAGGGTGAAGGCTTATGAGAAGTGTTGGCACTGGGATCTGCAAAGTGTCATCTTAAGACTACTTGCAAGCAATTTATAAAGACCCACTCGGATGCCCTCCATGCTGTAAATATAAAGCATGTTCCAGACGACGGGCCTGCTCCCAGAGAAAATTATGTATTCAATCTGAATCAATGGTCAGGCTGCTACTTAGTACTGCTGCTAATATTTAATCAAGTACCATTTATATTGTCAGACCCTATAAAATATTCTTGCTCTTATACACAGCGACTTTACCATTTCTGGTTCGGGACCACTGTCTTCTAAAGGCTGGTAAGTTTTCTGGTACAAAATGTGAAGAAGTAAATGTGATGCATTCAGCTAGAAATGGAGCGGACAATGTACACTCCAATAGTGGATTTAGTGATCAGTGTTCATGACACTTTGCATACTAATGATCAAGGAACTGACCTCACAGCCCATTGTTCATTCATTATGCAAAAATTATGCAAGTGTTTATAAGATTGGAGAAACCTGCAGTCAGCTGAGACTGAAGAAGTCTCTGGGATGAGTTACGAAACGTTTGTCCCACTGAAAACGCTACGTCCAGATGAACAGAATCAACTTCTGGGATTTCCTTACCTGGATGATTGAGCATGCATCAAGATATTACCCACAATTACTTAGGTACACGGGAACAAAGGGACAGCAAGTCAGTTTCTTACAGAGGAAGAAATAAACAAATAATTATACTACAATTAATTTTAAGCAGTGTGTAATTATTCAGAAAAAGACGGAAAGATACGTCACATCTTTCTACATTTTATTTTTCATAGGATTCAGTTAATCTTTTACATCCTGCCTGGATAAAATGACAAAAATATATGACTTACAATAAAAATATTTTTACTGCAACATAACAAAAAAAATGAAGGTTTGTGTCTTCATGGAGCAAAACACACTCACATCCTGTAAGAAAACAGACCACTGAAAACATTAAATATATTCTTACCCATTCTTTAAAATGACACAAATTTATGAATTTACTTTTTTTACTGTAACATTAAAAATTGCAGGAATGGTTGTGTCCTTCTGGAGCAAAACAGACTCACAGAATATTGTAAGACAATAGAGCCCATTTAAAACACATTTCCTGTGAGTTACAACAGAAGTGGCACAGCACTGACACTGATAATTACCTCACGATGAACAGCCAAATAAACAGTAACAGGTCTGACAGTTTGACCCAGAAGGTGAACTCTTCTGACATTTTGCTTTTCTTGTGATCAGATGATGGGAGTAATGTTGGCTCTGCATGCTGTTTGTGGACACAGCCAGTGAAGTTTAACTTGCTAAACTTGTGTTGGGATAACTAACTCCATAAGCTAAGATTTTGTAATCGCGGCTCGATCGCTTCACAACATTCATGATCTTCTCTTAAACTCTTTTTCTTTCCATCCTGTCTTGCAGCTCTATTGTCATCATCCTTTCCTGAGTATTGCCCTCTCTTTGAAAAAGGAAGAAGGGGCTCAGAATTGATGTAATCCTGCCCCCACCTTCAACCCAAGTATGTGTGGTAGTCACTGCTACCACACATACATGTCCTGAACCACGCTCACATACTTCTCTGTCACTTCTGACTTCATCATGCAGTACCACAGTGCCTCTTTTTGCACCCTTTCATGTTTTCACTAGATCTACAAAGACAGTGAAGCTCTGACTTTCTCAGGAAATTAAAGCTGAATTCTGTGAAGCCTGATCTCAAGCTTTTTAAGTTTGACGCAGCATCCAGAAGAACTTTTGTTCAGATCCCCTGTTTCTCCCACTGTGTTCAAATGAACCCTGTCAGGGTAATGTCCCATTGGTCTGCCACTTTTCTCACAGGAGGACACTTTGTGGGTCTTTTGATGGCTCAATAGACTTTTGTAATGGATGAAAGACTTTCCACACTGATCACATACAAATGATTTAACTCCAGAGTGGGTGCGCTGATGTGATTTTAAGCTAGTCATACGAGTAAAAGCCTTTCCACAGTCACCACATACAAATGATTTAACTCCAGAGTGGGTGCGCTGATGTGATTTTAAGCCAGTCATGTGAGTAAAAGACTTTCCACAGTCACCACATACAAATTGTTTAGTACCAGAGTGGATGCGCTGATGCAATTTTAACCTTTCAATCTGAAGAAAAGCCTTTCCACAGTCACCACATACAAATGATTTAACTCCAGAGTGGATGCGCTGATGCATTTTTAACCTATCAATCGCAGTAAAAGACTTTCCACACTGATCACAGACAAATGATTTACCTCCAACATGGATCATATAATGTCTGTTAAAGTGAGTTTTTAGAGTAAAAGACTTTCCACACTGATCACAGCTGAATGGTTTCACACCGGTGTGGATCAGCTGATGTCTTTCTAAGCTGCATCTATGAGTAAAGGTCTTCCCACATTGATCACAGCTGAATGGTTTCACCCCTGTGTGGATCAGCTGATGTGATTTTAAGTGACCAATCTGATTAAAAGACTTTCCACACAGATCACAGTTGAAAGCTTTAACTTCAGTGTGGATGACCTGATGTAATTTTAAGCTCCATCTATGAATAAAGGTCTTCCCACATTGATCACAGCTGAATGGTTTCACCCCTGTGTGGATCAGCTGATGTGCTTTTAAGTGACCAATCTGAGTAAAAGACTTTCCACACTGATCACAGCTGAAAGCTTTAAATTTCGTGTGGACGACCTGATGTGTTTTTAAGCTGGATCTATGAGTAAAGGTCTTCCCACATTGATCACAGCTGAATGATTTCACCCCCGTGTGGATCAGCTGATGTGATTTCAAGTTAGAAATCTGAGTAAAAGACTTTCCACACTGATCACAGCTGAATGGTTTCACACCGGTGTGGATCAGCTGATGTCTTTCTAAGCTGCATCTATGAGTAAAGGTCTTTCCACACTGATCACAGCTGAATGGTTTCACACCGGTGTGGATCAGCTGATGTGATTTTAAGCTACCAATCAGAGTAAAGGTCTTTCCACACTGGTCACAGCTCAAGCTTCTCTCCTCCCCGTTGGCGCGCTTGCGTCTTCTGGGCTGCTTCATAGCAGGAAAAGTCTTTTCCACAGGGATCGCCGCTGGCTCATCTTTACTTTCTGGTGCTGGATGTTTTTGGTTGATGTCATCCATGTGCTGAGGTTTCGGCCTGCTTTCACTTCTTTCTCCTGTAATGACAAAGAACCCAAACAGTGACATCAGGTCTATACCTTCAGCTCATCCACAAGTGCCCCCTCTTACCTCACAAAGATAAACAGTTTCACCATCTTCCAAACGTCTCAGGTGCCTGGGGACGCTATGCTGTGGTAAACATTCGAAGTGAGCTCATTTTGGGGATAAAAGTAGTAAAAGTTCAAGATTGTGAATAAAATTTTGGCTTGTGTGACTTCAAAGTTTTTTAGTTTTTACTTTGTTCAAATTTGAAAAACATCACACTTACAATGTGCAGTTCAGGTTGTATGTGTGAGAGCTGTACAACCAAATCCACACTGACTCAGATTTCCCTCTGATTAACCACGAGGGTGACACAGTTATCAAAGTCTGCAGACAATGTCAGCTGCAATCAACACCTTTGTGGCGGAGGTGTGGTCCGGGGCGCGGCTGCAGGGGAGGAGTGGTGCAGTGAGCTCGACGGGGCGGTGCTGGTAAGAACAGCTGATGGCGATTTTGGACTGATGGTGGTTTTCCTTCCTTTTATATAGTGAGGCGGAGAGGAGTGGAGGAGCGCTAAGGGAAAAGAGAGACACATCAGCTGGGATCGAGAGCTGTCAGTCTGTGCGTCATATTGTCTGCTGTGTAAATATCAATAAATGTGGTCCTTGGCAATACGGATCTGCGTGTGTGTGTGCGCTTGGGCCTGGTATACTCCACAACCTTTTATTATAATGCACAGGTGATGTTGTGGATAGGCGTAGCTTTGGGTCACGTGGTGCCGGTAATAGTAATAGTGATTGCTATATCACCTGTTCACATCCCGAGGGAATTTTTGTGAATGAGTGGGTGATGGAGGAAGTCGACCATTGCTGACCGCTCAAGCTTAGAATGTTTTTTTGATCACTGTTTTTCTACAGATTTTAAGGATTTGATAACAAACAAAGAAGTTTTTAATCTGGAACTTTGACATGCGTTTTGAACTGCGGGCGCGTCAACATTATTCCCCTATTCAGCTGCTCGGCAACTCAAAGGCTTGACAGTCGCCAATATTTGTCAGCAAAAACGTGCGACGGCAATGGAGCCTCCCGCAATCAGCGCTGAATAAATGCCGACGCGAGCCCACACGCCATCGCCACTACACCCATAAAATCGGCTAGTCTGACAGATAAGGAGAAGACGACAGTGGTATGTAAACTGTGTTATTGTGCTGCGTGTTGTTTGTTTGAATGCAGTTTGGATTCTGACCATACGAAGATGTTTTTGTGACATGCCCACCGCTACGTTTGCTGTTGGATTTGGTGTGTGTGTGTGCTGTGGCTCTGCAGGCATTCAACTGAGTTTGAAGGAATCGCTGTTGCCTTTGTTTTGGATTTTGGCATGCTGCTTATGTTGAATGCTTAAAATGACTGGATCGCAGGCTGCATCTGTTGTTGGAAAAACTGAAAAGGATAAAAGATTAATTTCCCTCACTGAGAAAGCTCTTGCAAACAAAATTGAAACCATCCAAACAGATCGGAAAAGGCATGTAAACAAAATAAAAAGTGTTATTATGGCACTTAAAGAGCTAATGAAAGGTGATAAAAATCATTCACAAGTCAAAAAAACAGTTTGATGAGTTAACACACCTGTTTAAGGATGCCAGTGCATTGCATGAATCTTTACTTTCTCTAATCTCATTTGATGAGAAAGATAAACAAAATACATGGTTCTCAAGCATCGCTAAATACAATAAAGGGTTTATGGAGGATGTTAAGATATGGCTTTCTGAAACGTTCGGGGAGGCCATCATCTGACAAAGCACAGTCACAGGAAACTTCCCTGGGAGGAGAAGTGGAGGTGCGAGAACACATTGGAAAATCAAGATGGCGGCGCGCACGGGTGCAGCTCTCCAGTTTGGTGCTCATTTTTACTTTTAATGTGGATATTTTTTAATGTTTGCAACACCGCCATCTCTTACAGTCGCCAGAACCTAATTGACCTAGGTTTTAAATATAGTTTGTCTGTTTCTGGCGACTATCAGCGAACACAAAACATCCTGGAGGAGATAGCGAGACCGCCGGGGTCACCGTGGATGGTCTGCCCGCCCAGCAAGCGTAGAAGGCGACGGAGGGAAAGAAAGAAGAGGGGATGCCGGTCGGGCTCAGACGCTAGGCTACGCAAACATCCACACCGGCCAGCACTTCCGAGCCTTTTCCTATCGAACGCCAGATCCATCACCCACAAATTGGACGAATTGGAGCTACAGATAGCCACCACGAGCTTTGCACGTAACTGCAGCATTATTCTTATTACGGAGACGTGGCTTCACCCGCTGATTCCCGACGCTGCAGTCGAGTTAGCAGGCCGCACGCTACACCGGCATGACAGAAACAGCAACTCAGGTAAAAGCAGAGGAGGGGGGCTATGTGTTTACATGCATAACGAGTGGTGTTGTAACAGCAGGATCATTCACACACACTGCTCTCCTGATTTGGAGGTTCTGGCAGTCTCGTACAGACCTTTTTACATCCCGAGGGAGTTTAGAGTAGTCATTGTGATAGCTGTTTATATACCGCCGGATGCTAACGTTAGCACGGCTCTCAGCCTCTTGCTCAACACCATAAACAAACAACAGCTTGCCCACCCCGATGGGGTTTTTATTGTCGCCGGCGACTTTAACAAAGCGTGCCTAAAGACTGTGCTTCCTAAATTTGCCCAGTTTGTGGACTTTGCTACCAGAGGAGAACCCACTTTGGACCATGTCTATAGAGATTGACAGACCACGTGACTTTCGCGCATTGCATGCCGGGAACTCGTGGCAAAACAATCCAAGTACCGCATTAAATGCAAGCATTTGCAGCACCGCAAAACGTTCATTCTTCGGTTCCAATAAATTCTTGCTTTTTCTTTGCCCCCCAAAAAGGTATGTACAAAACGAAGGAGAACAATCCCGGTCCGTACAAAGACAGACTTGATGAAAAGTCAAAGAAAAGATACGAGGAAAAAAATCAAACCAGTGAAAGGGTTAGACCCTTACGAGCACACAGAGGGACAAAATACGTTAGCATGCTGCCCAACTTTCACCACGCTCATATTTATAATTATACGGTTCTTGGAGTGAGTGCATACACTCGTGAAGTTTAGTACCGTATTTTCACGACCATAAGGCGCACTGTGCTAAAAGGCGCAGTCTCAGTTATGTGTGCCCTTACTGTATTTAACACACACATAAGGCGCACTGGAACATAGGGCGCATACAAGTACCGTATGCGTATTTAAAAATAAAGCGGGAGCAAACCTGAATTCGGTACCTTACTCACATTTTTATTACCAGTAATCGTCATCATCAACAACACACAAGCATACAAGTGTGCGTATTTAAAAATAAAGCAGGAGCAAAACAAAGTTTGGTACTCACATTTTTATCATCAATCAAACCCATCGAAGTCCTCATCCTCTGTGTCTGAATTGAACAGCTGCACTAAATCTCCATCAAACATGCCAGGTTCACTGTCTTCACTGTCAGAGTCACTTTCCGTGCCGTGCGGCTCCTCGGAAACGATGCCGGCTTTTGCGAAAGCTCGAACAACAGTGCCAGCAGACATGTTAGCCCAAGCATCTACAATCCATTGGCAAATTGTGGCGTAACTCGCCCGGCGCTGCCTTCCACTCTTAGTGAAACTGCGTGGAAAAAAACCACCTGGTCTCCTTACATACACCTCCCTCAGCCAGTCTTTCATCATTTCCTCATCCATCCAGCCCTTTTCATTTGCCTTAATGATGATTCCTGCTGGAAACTTCTCTTTAGGCAAAGTCTTTCGCTTAAAAATCACCATAGGCGGCACTTTCTGTCCATTAGCATGGCAGCCAAGCACAACAGTAAAAGAAGACTTTTCATACCCCGTTGTGCGTATCGCTACCGTGCTGGTCCCCTTCTTCTCCACAGTGTGACTCACCGGGATGTCGAAAGTGAGCGGGACCTCGTCCATGTTTGTGATGTGGCTGGGCTGGATGTTTTTGTCGCCGATGTGTTTGCTGCAGTAGGAGCGGAAGATGGCCAGCTTTTCCTTATAATCCGCTGGAAGTTGCTGCGCTACCGTAGTCCTGGTCCGGATGGAAAAATGGCACCGTTTCATAAAACGAAAGCACCAAGACGGACCTCCTTGGAAATGTTCAATGTTCATCTCTTCAGCTAGTGAAACTGCTTTTAGCCGAATGGTGACCGTCGAAACGCTTCTCCCGCTCGCTCTTTGCTCGATGATCCACCGCTCGAGTCTTTCCTCCAACTCGGGCCACCTCGCCTTATGTCCGCGGAAACTCAGCTGCGTTTTCTTGACCTGCCGGAGCTTGTTTTCCAGCTTCCTCCATTTGCGAACCATCGATTCGTTAATCTTAAATTCTCTCGCCGCTGCTCGCTTTCCATGTTCCTCCGCGTAGCTGATTGCCTTCAGTTTAAACTGTGCTTCGTAAGCGTGTCTCTTTGCCATTTTCAGGGTTGTTAAAACAACGATGTCCTGCATAATGCACATACCTGTTCTTTTATACAGGTATGTGCGATTGTCCCGGTATATACGATCAACGCCCACACTTCACCCTTTAACGTTCTCATGGTGTTCTCTACTACGTCCTCCTTACAACACATAGGGCGCACCGCGCTATAGGGCGCGCCGCACTTTTTGAAGAAAATCTAAGACTTTTAAGTGCGCCTTATGGTCGTGAAAATACGGTAACTTCAGGTCACTGCAACAAGCCCAGGTACAGTTTACCGACGGATGGGTGCAGGACCTTGAAATGCACCGTGTAGAACGAAAGACCATCGTACGTATCATAAGTTTACCAGTCTTACAAATCGTCTTCATAAATACACATTCGTTAACCGTTTATTAATAGGACCTTTGAGCTCAACAATAATTAATTAGTAGTGGAAATAATTTCTGGTACGCATCACAGAAATGTAGCAGTGACAAATATTGTATGCTGTAATCGTACTGGGCAATTAGTGATACAAAACAACTGTTTTATCCTGTGAATAAAAGTATATGTTTTTGTCAATGTACCATGGTAATAACAGAAGCGAAACGCAATATTGTGTCAGGACAATTCACTATTTATGCACAATAAACAAAGGAGCATAGCGCGATAATTTCTGTTCAGCGCCAGACTTGCTTGTAACCTATATCACTAATTATGTTAAGAAAAATGACGCATTAACTACAACAGCAGACTGACCTTTGTGGAAATGCTTGGAGCAGACTAACCTGTGAGCTGGAGTGTTCTGGGACGTTATATTTGGTCTTTGAATGGCTGCAATCCAGTCGCCTCTTTGTTACTTCGGAAACATGGCTCGAACAATTTCTCTTCAACGACGTAATCCGATAACAACCGATCTCTTTACCCGTCGGCTTCCCGTGGCTGTCATGCGACCGGCTATTGCAGTTAATAATACAACAGCTTCTTGCCATTTTTTGTGTTTCTTTTTATCGCTGTATAACCGATTTCAATTGAAAGCCTGCGTGCGCTAGTACCTCTTGCCACGAGTTCCCAGAATTCTTTACGGTTTTACCCCTGAATGACGTCACATTTTCAATCTCTATTCAAACATCAGGCATGCTTTCAGAGCGACACCCCTCCCCCACCTGGCTGGATCTGACCACCTCTGCATGTCCCTCACCCCCACCTACACCCCCCTGCTGAGAAAAATAAAGCCCCAGACAAAGACAATAAAAACCTGGCCTGAAGGAGCCCTTTCTCAACTGCAGGACTGCTTCTCAACAACTGTATGGGATTTATTCTCCAGCCACAACCTCCAGGAGTACACGGACACTGTACTCTCGTACATCAGGAACTGTGTTGACAATGTCACCGTCAACAAAAGGGTCAGGGTGTTTCCAAATCAAAAACCCTGGATGAATAGCAAAGTGCAATCCCTCCTAAAAAGCCGCAACACTGCCTTCAAGTCAGGGGACAGGGCTGCATATAGGGCGGCCAGGGCAGACAGGAGTAGAGGAATCAGAAAAGCTAAGGCTGCCTATAGGAGGAGGATTGAAGATCACTTTGCTGACAACGACCCCAGAAAAATGTGGCAGGGGATCAATCACATTACCAACTACAGAAGCAATAACCAAGCGACATCTAGGACTGATGCCTCGCTGGCTGAGGATCTAAACCGTTTCTTCGCCCGCTTTGAGACGACCAGGCCCCCAGCTGCCACACCACTTCCACCCGCCCCCAGCACTGGCACACTAACACTCAGGGAGCATCAAGTGAGGTGTGTTCTAAGGTCAGTGAATCCCAGGAAGGCGGCAGGTCCTGATGGAATACATGGAAAGGTTCTCAGAGCATGTGCTGACGAACTGACCGGAGTCTTCACTAAAATCTTCAACCTTTCCTTGTCATCAAACACCATCCCGCCCTGCCTCAAAACCTCCACCATCATCCCCATCGCCAAGAAGACAGCTGTGGCCAGCCCAAATGACTACAGGCCTCTTACACTTACGCCTGTAGTGATGAAGTGCTTTGAGAGACTGGTCTGTCAGCACATCAGGGCCGGTCTGCCTCCCACTCTGGACCCCCACCAATTTGCCTAGAGGACAAATCGATCCACCGAGGACGCTATCACCATAGCGCTCCACACTGCGCTGAGTCACCTGGAGCACCGAGGAAGCTATGTGAGAATGCTCTTCCTGGACTTCAGCTCAGCATTCAATCATATCATCCCGGAGATCCTGGTCCAGAAACTGTCTCACCTGGGACTCTCCACCCCCATCTGCCTCTGGATCAAGGACTTCCTGACAAATAGACCACAGTCTGTCAGACTCGGCCCCCACCAGCACCATCACACTCAGCACCGGGTCTCCACAAGGATGTGTTTTGAGTCCCCTCTTGTTTATGCTCTACACATCCGACTGCTCCCCTACCCATCTCTCAAACACCATCATAAAGTTCGCGGATGACACCACTGTGCTTGGACTCATCTCAAGGGGGGATGAGTCGGACTACAGAGATGAGGTCAACAGAATGACTAAGTGGTGTTCAGTTAACAACCTCCAACTGAACACCACGAAAACTAAAGAACTTATCTTGGACTTCAGGAAGGACAGAGCAGACCCGGCCCCACTCTACATCCACGGGAACTGTGTGGAGAGGGTACACTCCATGAGGTTTCTGGGCGTGCACATCTCTGATGACCTCTCCTGGACTGCAAATACCACAGCGGTGGTTAAAAAGGCCCAGCAGCGTCTCCACTATCTGAAAGTGCTCAGGAGGAACAACCTGGAGGAGAGGCTGCTGGTGACATTTTACAGAGCCACCATAGAGAGCGTCCTAACGTACGGCATAACATCATGGTATGCAGGATGCTCAGCTGCGGACAGGAAAGTACTGCAGAGGGTCATCAACACAGCCCAGAAGATCACTGGCTGCTCTCTGCCCAGCCTGGAGGTCACTGCAAACTCTCGGTACCTCAGCAGAGCTGGCAATATCATCAAGGACCACTCTCACCCCAGCAACCAACTGTTTGAACTACTACCGTCAGGCCGACGGTACAGGTCACATAAAACCAGGACAAACAGATTCAGGGATAGCTTCTTTCCCAGAGCTATCACCGTAGTAAATAAGCACAAAAACAATTGAACCTTAGCTATTCCATACAGTCACTGTCATTATATTATGCTGCTATTCATGCTGTCATTATATTAATGCTGCTATCCTGTATATATTGTACATACTATTGTTTGAGTACTTACGATTGTTTTTTTTTTCGTACTTTTTATATTTTACATTTATATTTATTATTGAAACTTGCACCAAGGGAGTGGCACTCCAATTTTGTTGTACTCTGTATAATGACAATAAAGGCTATTCTATTCTATTCTGAAAAGAACCTCAATCATCTCTTAATCCCCAGAATGATGTTAATGATGACGTGTCGCCATCCGACAGTGTGTCAAATAAAGGCAGTAGGTCAAGCTCAAGAGTATCATCTACTTCATCTGCACGTCTCAGGGCAGAAGCTGAAATGGCCGCCTTGCTCGCACATCAACATGTGCTGAAAGAAAAACACTCTCTTGAAGAACAAGAGGAACTGAGGAGAAAGAACAACTTCAGCTTGAAGCAGATATAGCTGCAACTGTTGCAAAGGTGAACGTGCTAAGAACTGGATCCACTATGCGGAGCGTCACTTCACGGAAATCTAATGGAATGGAATCATATTTTAAAACAAAGGGAAAACGGCCTTGAAATTCTTAATGCGGATGCAGAGACTTTTGTTCCACAGACGCTTACAAAAGGAAATGCAATCACTGGGAATGCAGAGCTTCAAGTAAAAACAGTGCAACAGAATATGAAAAAGGAAAGGCCTGCACCAGCTCTTATGGGCCTTCTGACGCTTTTGGATCAATTCCACCTTTGCCTAAGCCACAAGCTGCTCATCCAGTAGCCAATGAAAATCTGTTGTCCATTATGGAAAAACAAAATGAATTAACTTGTATGTTGGTCCATCAGCAAAGTCTTTCTTCACTGCCCAAAATGGAGATTCAAACCTTTGATGGTGACCCTTTACATTTTCAGGCTTTTATGCGCTCGTTTGAACAGGTCATAGAAGCAAAGACTGGCGATGCTGGCGACTGCCTGCATTATCTTGCAAAGTACACCAAGGGGCAGCCCAATGAACTTGTTAAAAGCTGTCAACATATGTCTGGAAGTGCTGGATATGTAAAGGCAAAGACTCTGCTGTATGAGCACTTTGGGAATGGACATGTGATTGCATCTGCTTGTTTGAACAAAGTTCACTCATGGTCACTGATTAGATCGGAAGATGGAAAAGCTCTTCAGGCATATTGTTTGTTCTTACGTGGATGCTGCAATGCAATGGAAGAGATTAATGATCTCTCTGAATTAAATACACCTGCCAATATGCTTGCTGTGATTAGAAGACTGCCATATAAGTTAAAAGACAAATGGCGAACAGTACCATGTGACATTCAGGAGAGGCAACATCGCAGAGCCGCATTCATTGACATTGTTTCCTTCCTTGAGCGTAAAGTTAAAATTGCAACAGATCCTGTCTTTGGAAATCTATGTGACATTCCAGCAACACATCTAACAGCCAAGGGCAGCAATGGAGGGAAACGTTCTCCACATCTAAGAGCTAAAGGAAGTAGCTTTGCCACAACAGTCTCTGATGTTGAGAGACAGCACTGTGAAGGCTTGTTTTTTTCTGCAAAGGCAGACACACACTGGAGTCATGTGCTCTGCTTGATAAGAAACCTCATAATAAGAAGATTTCTTTTCTTAAAAAGAATAGCATCTGTTTTGGCTGTTTGTATACTGGGCACATAAACAAAGAATGCAGAAAACGCCTTTCATGTAAAATCTGTGGTCTCTGACATGCAAGTATACTCCATATCCACCACAAAGAGAAGAATGAAGTCAAACCTAATAATGAGGCAGATAACATTCCTGTTACGATCCAGACTAGTGGTCTTACTGGGGCCGGTGAACAGGACTGTAAGCTTGCCATTGTGCCAGTTAAAGTAAAATCAAAGAGAGGTCAAAGAATAGTGGAAACGTATGCCTTTCTGGACCAAGGGAGTTCAGCATCCTTTTGTACAGTGGGTCTTATGGACAAGCTGAATTTTTCTGGGAGGAGGACAAAGATTCTCCTGCGCACCATGGAACAGGAGAAAGTGGTGGACAGTTTCATTGTACCTGAACTTGAAGTTGCTGGATTGGACAGTGACATGTACTGTGATATGCCTAACCTCTTCACTCAGCATAAAATGCCTGTAGATATTGGTAACATCCCAAATCAACAGGACCTGGATGACTGGCCACATTTGAAGCATGTTCATTTGCCAGAAATTAAGGCCAATGTGGAGCTTTTGATTGGCATGAATATGCCCAGAGCTCTAGAACCTTTGGAGGTCATCCGGAGTGTAGGTGATGGACCTTTTGCCATTAGGACTGTGCTTGGCTGGACAGTGAATGGGCCACTTAATCGAGAATGCTGTGGAAGGCCAGGATGTTTGGCAACAGTTACTGCCAACAGAGTTTCTGCTGTCAACCTGGACAAGCTATGGAAACAGCAGTTCAAGATGGACTTTCCAGAGAGCAGCGATGATGAACAGATGGGGCTGTCAAAGGAAGACTTGAAGTTCCTGGAATTGGCCAGCAAGTCGGTGACTTTGGGGGATTGGCACTACAGCATTGCCCTGCCACTGAAAGACCGAGACATAAGAATGCCTGACAACCGTGCAATCACTGAGCAACGAGCCTTAGGTTTGAAGAAAAGGTTAATCAGAGATAAAGACTTTCACAAAGACTACACTGCCTTCATGACAGATCTCATATCTAAAGGATATGCAAAGAGAGTGCCAGTCGCAGAATTAGAGCGCAGTGATTGGAAGCTTTGGTATATCCCTCACCATGGGGTTTACCATCCTACCAAGGGGAAGATGCGGGTCGTCTTTGACTGTGCAGCATCATTCCAGGGTGTCTCTCTTAATGCGCAGCTCCTGAGTGGTCCTGACTTAACAAACTGTTTGGTTGGCGTACTGACGAGGTTCAGAAAAGAGCCTATTGTTTTGATGTCTGACATCGAGGCTATGTTTCACCAGGTGCATGTGCCAGAGGAAGATGCTGACCTTTTGAGGTTTCTTTGGTGGCCCGGTGGTGATTTCAATCAGAGCATGCAGGAGTACAGGATGGGTGTTCATTTGTTTGGGGCAACGTCCTCTCTGAGCTGTGCTAACTACGCCCTGCGGAAATGCGCAGAGGACAACAAAGCATACTTCAGCCAGCAGGTGACTGACACCATTCTGTATAGTTTTTATGTGGATGACTGCCTTGCTTCAATATGCTCTGAAGAAGAAGCCATCAATCTTTACTCAGACCTCAGAGACATTTGCACCAAGGGTGGTTTCCACTTAACAAAGTGGATCAGCAATAGCCGCAGCGTTTTGGCAGTTATACCTGAGGAGGAAAGAGCAAATGAAGTTAAGGACCTAGACCTGGATTGTGACCTTTTACCTATTGAGCGGGCATTGGGAGTGAAGTGGTGCCTGCAGTCAGATGCATATAAGTTCTGCATATCCATCCCAAACAGACCATTGACTGGGAGAGCGATCCTATCCACAGTAAGCTCCTTCTATGACCCTCTGGGGTTCCTTGCTCCTGTTATCTTCACAGCCAAGAGAATCCTTCAAGATCTGTGCCAGAGGGGGATAGGATGGGATGATGCTATACCATCAGCAGTTGCTCAAGAGTGGAAAAGCTGGGTAGAAGAATTGCATCTGTTGAACAACATCAGCACGGGACGATGTTTAAAACCTTCTGATTTTGGACAGACGACCACTGCTCAGTTGCACCACTTTGCAGATGCGAGTGAGTGAGAAGGGCTATGGGGCCGTTACCTACCTGTTGCTGTACAACAGTCGCTCACAGATGCACAGTTCCTTCATAATGGGAAAATCCAGGGTGGCACCTTTAAAACCAGTCACAATCCCTCGCATGGAATTGACGGCAGCAGTGGTAGCAGTTTGCATGGATAGAATGTGGAGGAGGGAGTTGAGACTACCTCTCCTAAACTGTCTTTTGGACGGACAGCACCGCAGTGTTGAAATATATAAACAATGAGACTTCCAGGTTCCATGTTTTTGTGGCGAACAGAGTGTCAGAAATCCTCAAGGCTTCTAGTGCCTCCCAATGGAGGTATGTGAACACCACACATAACCCTGCGGACCTTGCCTCCAGAGGTATGAAGGCAGAGACCTTTTTACGTGACACTGAATGGATATCTGGTCCTGCATTTCTTAAACAGCCAGAGAACAATTGGCCTGTGAACCCAGAAAACTTGCAAGAACTTCCACATGAAGATCCTGAAGTTAAGGTGTCTGCTGCCATCGAGGTCTTACAAGCACACGATGATGATCATCCTCTGACCCTTTTAATCCATCGTGCCTCATACTGGACTCGTCTCATCAGGGTGATGGGTTGGATTTTGAGGTTCAAGACATTGGACGAGGAAGGGCTCCAAACTGCTCTTTGTGAAGTGGAGTCAATCCTCAACAGTAGACCCATTACGCTGGAATCCACTGATCCAAATTATTTGGAAGCATTAACACCAAACCATCTCCTTCTTCTCAAGTCCAACCCGTCTTTACCACCTGGCCTGTTCCGCCTGTTCTACGCACGTAAACGATGGAGGCAAGTTCAATATATATCTGACCTGTTTTGGAACAGATGGACTAAAGAGTACTTGCCACAACTTCAGCAGTGCCAGAAATGGGGAAGGATTAAATGCAACTTTGTTCCTGGAGATGTGGTCCTTATAGTGGATGATTCTGCACCTTGTGGTTCATGGATCATTGGGAGAGTCACCGGAGCTGCACCAGATGAAAAGGGGCTTGTGCGTCAGGTCTGGATTAAGACCTCAAACCAGCCATGTGTGCAGACCCGTCACAAAGATATGCCTTCTTCAGGAGGCCTCTGACCCATGACGATGACATTTTTGACACAGAGTGACATAACTAACTTTGAATTGACTTTAATGTTATGAGATGTACATCACAGACTGACTATATTTAGGCTAAGTGCTGGTAACCTCTGGCCTATGAATGACTGACCGTGTGCAGACAGAAGAAAAGAAATGAGAAAATAACTTTGGTGGACTTTTGAGTATGTTACGTTGTCTCACTGGGTGTCTGTGATGTGATGAAGTGTGTCTGTGATGTGATGAAGTGTGTGTTGTGAGTTATGGTGTTGGATGTGTAATTATTACTGTAAGAATGTAATAATTAGGGGCCGGAATGTTATGGATAGGCGTAGCTTTGGGTCACGTGGTGCCGGTAATAGTAATAGTGATTGCTATATCACCTGTTCACATCCCGAGGGAATTTTTGTGAATGAGTGGGTGATGGGAGAAGTCGACTTTTGCTGACCGCTCAAGCTTAGAATGTTTTTTGATCACTGTTTTTCTACGGATTTTAAGGATTTGATAACAAATAAAGAAGCTTGCAATCTGGAACTTTGACATACGTTTTGAACTGCAGGCGCGTCAACATTATTCCCCTATTCAGCTGCTCGGCAACTCAAAGGCTTGACAGTCGCCAATAGGTGAGTTATAATGCATCTCCACTAGAAGATGGTCCCCTGTTATCTACTTTTTCACAGGCAAGCGTGGGTGAGAGTCTACAGCATTCTACCCCCCAAGGACACGTAGTCTAATGCCTTTATTTTTCATGGCCATGTCCACTTAATACTGCACTATATGGTTATATGGCATTTTAGTTAATATACAGCATAGAATTGAGGCACTTCAAATATTTTCATCTCAACACCTCCTCCCTGGAGATAAGGAGTCTCACTATCTGCCTGATGTCTCATGGTGCCTGGGAGTGTCAGTCCAACTCACTCACAATACCCATCTGTGTGTGGAATAACATATTTGATGTTTTCCTATATGTAGAACAAAGTCGCACAAAATGTACTATAGATATTACTAAAGTGATATTGTCAAAACATATGATCAACACATAAAATAAAGAAATGTCCATCACAAGAGTTAGCAGCTTACACAAGAACAGAAAGAATATGAAAGAGAAGTGGAAAAGGAAAACAGAGGATTTTTAATGAAGTCATGATCACTCCACAGACATCACCTTCATATGAAGGGAAACAGAGAGTTTAACTCAAATGATAAAACATTAAGTTCCTGAGGCAGACAAACAGAGAGGCTAAACAGAAGGCAGAAATCAAACCAAAGTGAGCTAAGAGAGAGAGACCCTGTAGAAAATGATGAAGTTAAGCAACCAGTGTAGTTATAACTGACTTACTCTGGATCTCCTCTCAGACTCAGGAGGGGGCGAGCGGGCCGGCTTTGTAGTTGGAGTCGGACCAGCAGAGACAATGGGCTCACTGACCTCCACTTCCCAAGTCAGTCACCACGAGGACAAGTTCTTTGTTTAGAGATGATTTAATCCAAGCTCACCAACAACATCACTCAGCTGTCCTTGTCAGAACTGATAAAATAAAAGCAGTTACATTTAGAAACGTCAGTTTACTAAACATAAAAATATTGCTTTATTAGCCTCGCTCACATGTTCTGTAAAGATTAAATGACTTAAATCATCACGTGGTTTACAAAAACACATTGTTAATCTCAGCAAATAAGTGCGCATCCAGAAATAACTGTTTCATCTCGTTTGACATGGAAACTTAAAATTACAAAGAGACACTGAACGCACCTTCCTACCAGCTGTAAGCTAGCAGGAGAACGTACGTTCGTCTTCGCAGCTGCGATACATACCTGACAAAAAGCCGTTCATCAATTAGATTTAACACGACGCTTCTCTACAATACCTTGATGCGGGTTCTTCAAAAAGTGCCCATTTTTTTTAAACGGCGGAAAGACACAGCAAAGAGCACAGTATGCACACCCCTTCGTCTTCGTCTTCTCCCCTGCTTCTTCTTCTTCTTCTGCTTCTTCTTCTTAAATTCTATTGGCGGTTTGCAAACAATAAAATGGTGCGTTACCGCCACCAACTGGTATGGAGTGTCGACCCTCAAACCCTCCCCAAATGTTTACTCTCTTTTAAAAACTGGAATAAAGCCTGATAATTAGTGATGTGTCCTGTGTGTCGAAGCTTCGATACCTGTGTCGGGTAATCTCGGCGAGTTTTCGCGCCAGATTCAGTTCAGTTCAGTTCATTTTTATTTCAAACATTTCAAACATGTGCCTTCACGATCATTACAAAATATCATTCCATTATTTGTTTGAAAAGGAGTAGGCAGAAGTATTTACTTATTTGTCCCTACCCCCTCAAGTTCAATAAATTTATTCTAAATAAAATGGGCAGCAAAACACAGCTGATTTCCCCATCAGTGTTGTTGAACAGATTACGTACGTGTTACATAGTTACTTGAGCATTTATTGTTCGATGGAACCAGCAAGGAAGAGATTTTTTTTATCTCATCTCTTCTAATAAAGTATGCACACAGTACTAAATATCACGAATGATTAGTACCACAATATAAATAAACAACACTACATATCCTACACAGCAAATTCAAAAGTGTTAAATGTTTTGGTGTTAATGGTCTTCTTGCAAAAGTAGAGTTAATTTTACTCTAATCAGAGTCACATTCTTTTAATGTAACTCTGAGGTGTAAAATGATAGTAGTTAAAATCGAGTGTTAAAAATGAGTGTTTCGCTGTCAAATCTGGAGGTGTTACAATGGAAACATTAACTCTTGACCTCTTAACTCTGAACTCCTAGAGGGGCTATGACACCAACAGAGTAAATTCACAGACTCCGCCCCCAGCACGGCTCCAATCGAAGCTGAAGTGAAGCCGTTTCAGAACATTTTGCTCTACATATTTGAGTTGTTTGCCATGCTTGGTAAGTCATTTTTTTCAAAGATTGTTTCAATTATTATTATGAGCTTTTACTTCTGTGGCTCTTTGGAGTTGAGACAAAGCTGTGTGAAAGGCATTAGCCATGTTGCTTGGTGATAGCATAATATTCTGTTTTAGCTAGCTGAAAGGTATTGTTTGCGGGCAAATACCACAGCCTTGAAAAAAAGCTTGCATGTGAATTTTCAGTCAAACCTTTGGTCAAATACACCTAAAACAATGTCTAGAATGTGAAATGTTGGTATAATGGTGCTACTTGAAGCCTGAAAACGATCGCCCATAAAAAAAACAAAAAGCGAGCAAACAGCAGTAGCAGGCGTCCTGACTGGGTTCTACATTAGCATAGATCCCTCCAGAGTTTTGTGCACACGGTTTAGGTAAAAATTAAAAAGGTTGAGGTTTTACATTTAGTTCAGTATTACCTGTTGCCTGTGTCCTTGTCTTTTGGGAAAATACTTTACACAAGTAATGGCTCAAAGAGGATTCCTTTTTTTTTTTACTGTGCTGCAATTGTTTACTGGATTATTTGTGCCATTAATTAGTGTAAACTAATTTTTATTCAATCTCCGCACAGGATATGCTTGTGAAGATGGAATATGGGGGAGAGCAGAAGTGCGTTGAAGTTCCACAAAGGGATGAATGAAGGACATGCATATTGTATTGAAGAAATAAGTGATGAGAATGTTGTTATTTGCATTTACCATGTCAGACCTTTTGATAAACAAAATTCTAATGAAAGTGAGAACATGTATACTGTTACATCTTTCAGAAAATGTTTTGAAATTGTGGTGCACAGTTCAGAATAAATGTTTTTCAAAAACCATTGCATCTTTTTAGTAAATGTTTATTTCCAAAAGAAATTTCTAGAAGTTCAGAACAGTAAAATTCCTGCTTTTTAGAATGAATTAGAAGATAACTCTTACGTAGTTAAACTAAAATACTCTTTGAGAGTTAATATATAAACTCTTAACACCAAGTGTTAAATTATCAACTCCAGACAGATTTGGTGTTTAACACTAAATCAGAGTTAACGTACCAACTCTCCAAAAAGAGTTAAATTAACACTCTCTGGTGTGGACCCATATAGACACTTTAATAGTGTTGAAATCAAATCCGACAGTGTTAATTTGGACATGCTGGATTTGCTGTGTATAATCTGATTTCTGTCTTTTAGTTTTTTAAAAAGTGAAGCGCCACACACTAGTTTGTGTCATTATCCAGATGTACATAAGCATGATTACACAGTTACTAGGGGTGGGTTTTGATTATCGATTAAAATCGATTCTTGGATAACGTCATATCGATTCATTAAAATCCTGAATCATTTTTTTATATAAATGTATTTTGCCCGAAATGCCAGAATCTCAGGTTAAACCTCACAAAATTTCAACAACCACCAAACAGCTAAAGCAGTAAATGAGAGCAGGAACACGGATTCTGCAAAAAGACGTAAACACAAAGCACGGAGCCTCCGACGGATCAGAAGCAGTGAGATGTCGCCTTTCTCACCCGACGGCTCGTACGGGGATGCGGTCGGGGCTGAAAGCCGACAGCTCGCTGATTCTAATGTTTCGGCGGGTCCGCGCTTTGTGTTTACGCCCTTTTTGCTCAAGTTCTGAAGCTGCAGGTTTTATCTCTCACCAAACAATATTGACCAAACCAGCAGCAAAAGAAGATCCAAACTACACTTCACATGGAAGAAATAAACATGATAATTATCTCGTTTGGCTCTCAGCGAAGGCGGTCGCACTTTTTCTCCTCTCCTCTCCCTTATCTTCCCTGCAATTGACACCCCTTTCTCAACGAGAAGTCTGGGCTTGGGTGAGCCTGAGTGCTGAAGATATCTACCTATTAGGAACCATGGTAACATTGTTCTGGTTGATCGGAGCTGGCTTGGCCCTGACTTATCGAAGAATTAAGAAAGCAGAACTGGCTGTTCAAACCCCCACAAGGCTGCCCACTGGGATTGGAATGATGGGAGAGGTGTGAGTTTCTCAAATGGGCTCATTGAGTCAGCACGGATAAGATCTGGACTTCTTTAAGTTGCTTGAAGACGTTTCACCTCTCATCCGAGAAGCTTCTTCAGTTCTAAGGTCAAATGGTGGAGAGTCCCAGATATAAACCTAGTGGGAGTGACCCCCCACAGAGGGACAAAAGGACCCCCTGATGATCCTCTAATCGCCTGAGCCAAGGTGTGAAACTGGGTGTGGGTCCCAATCAGCCAGAGTTTCGTGTGAGTTCATTGTGAAACCTGGCCCCACCTTATCATGCGAATTCCTGAGATCAGATGGCCCAGGATGTGAGTGGGCGTTAAGGCGTCTGGGAAGGATCTCCAAACTGGATTATAGATGGCAGAGAGTTGGTGTCGTAAACCCCACCTCTGTTCAAAGATGGTCGCTCACAGTGGACATAGATGGCTTCTTTCACTCCTCTTTCAAACCATCTGTCCTCTCTGTCCAAAATGTGAACATTGGCATCCTCGAAAGAGTGTCCTTTGTCCTTAAGATGCAGATGGACTGCTGAGTCTTGTCCTGTGGAGGTGGCTCTTCTGTGTTGTGCCATGCGCTTGTGAAGTGGCTGTTTGGTCTCTCCAATGTAGAGGTCTGGGCATTCCTCGCTGCACTGTACAGCATACACCACATTGTTAAGTCTGTGTTTTGGCGTTTTATCTTTCGGGTGAACCAGTTTCTGTCTGAGCGTGTTGCTGGGTCTGAAATGCACCGGGATGTCATGCTTGGAGAAAACTCTCCTGAGTTTCTCTGATACACCGGCTACATAGGGGATGACAATGTTGTTGCGTCTGTCCTTCTTATCCTCCCTCGCTGGTGTCTGGTCTTCTTTTCTCTGCCTCTTTGCTGACTTTAAGAACGCCCATTTAGGATAGCTGCACGTTTTGAGTGCTTCCTTTACATGCGTGTGTTCCTTCTTTTTTCCTTCAGGCTTAGAGGGAACATGTTCTGCCCGGTGGTGTAGGGTCCTAATTACTCCAAGTTTGTGTTCCAAAGGGTGATGGGAGTCAAAGAGGAGGTACTGGTCCGTGTGTGTGGGCTTCCGGTAAACTTCGATGTTGAGTTTGCCGTTCTCTTCAATGTGCACAGCGCAGTCCAGGAAAGGCAAACAGTCGTCCTTTGTGTCTTCCCTGGTGAACTTGATGTTTTTATCCACAGAGTTAATGTGTGCAGTGAAGGATTCCACTTCTTGTGTCTTGATTTTGACCCAGGTGTCGTCCACATATCTGTACCAGTGGCTGGGTACTCTTCCTTTGAAAGAGCCAAGAGCCTTCCTTTCCACTTCCTCCATGTAAAGGTTGGCTACAATAGGTGACACGGGGGAGCCCATGGCACAGCCATGTTTTTGTCTGTAAAAGCCTTTCCGCCATTATGACAGGTAATGTAGGACTGAAGTGTCCTAAAAATCACACTTAAACAGTTTTTTTAAAGGTAAAGTACATTCTCACATCATACGAGTTTATTATCCAAGTCTCAGAATCCAACAAAGTTACATCCACTTTACAGACTGTTGTACTAATGCTGACTAACAGCAGCACTTAACAACAGAAACATGCAGGATATCCTCACCAGCTCACCTTGATATCTGTGTCACTGGACAGCTTTCTCCAGAGTGAATCGACGTGGACACCAGCCGAGGTAAACAGCTGACTGACAGAGGAGTCACAACATAGACTTGTTTGTCCTGCTGCAGCTGGACATGCATTCGAATTGGGAGAGTTGCAAACATAGAATTTAACTGACTGCACTATGCAATCTAATAACATCTAGTGGTGACATTTTACACACCGAACCTTGGAGAGTTTAAAAAAACAGTCTTTAGTTCATGCAAAGAAAAAAAGGTTAAAGAGTGAAAGTGAATATTCTCTGCTGGTTCAATCATTGTGAACAGAAACAAATCATGTCAAAGATTTCTGATTATAAATCTTTATTCAAACCACAAACCCTGGATTAAATCAAATACAGACTTATTCATTCAACACAAGAAAACACACAGCTACAATATTTTGTCATACAGAGTAACAAACCTCAGGATATGAACACAGTAACAGCGCTCTCTGCTGTGTTGGGTGCTTTTGTTCATGTGCTACAGCAGACGTGCATGGTTCTCCATGTAGTCATGCGGGTCTCCTTCAAAGGGCAGACGTGGAGGACTGTTGCAGGCTCCCATCAGGAAGATGATGATGGTGCCAAAGATCATCACAGGAGTGATCAGGAAGAGGCAGAGACGGTCGACGGTGCGAGCGATGCCGCTCCAGTTATCTTTCTCCTGTGACGACACCAGCGAGGGCAGAGTTTTATGTTTCACCTCATTTTTTATTCAATAAAAACAATAAAGCCATAACCAAAGGAACTAATGAGCTTCTAGTCCTCTCATCAGATGTTGTTACAGTCTGGCCCCAGATCCAAGAATAATGAAGTCAACACAGCAGTGTTAAAAACTGCTGGTTTGGGGACTCCAGTGAACCACAGTGGAAGATTTGGAAGAGACGTGAATCTTCCTAGCAGTGGCCAGACTACCGAAATTACTCCAAGAGCACATCAACGACTCATCTAGGATGTCACAAAAGAACATCTAAAGAACTGCAGGCATCACTTAAGGTCAGAGTTCACGATTCAACAATAAGAAAGTGACTGGGCAAAAATGTCATCCATGGGCGAGATCCAAGACGAAAACCACTGCTGACCAACAAAACATCTGGATGATCCCCAGACTGACCAGATGTAACGGGTTTAAGTCCAGTTACATCAGGTTTAAAACGAATACAACTTTTCAATCAAACATGGAGGTAGTGTGATGGGTTGGGGCTGCGTTGCTGCTTCAGGTCCTGGACGACTTGCTGTAAATGAACCGTGAATTCTGATCTGTACCAGAAAATCCTGAAGGAGAATGTCCGACCATCAGTTCATACACTGAAGCTCAAGATCACTTGGGTTATACAACTGGATGATGAGCCCAAAAAAACAGATGAAAGTTTTGGACTGGCTTTGGAGTCCAGACTAAAGTCCAATGGAGATGCTGTTTATGCTGAAAAACCCTCCAATGTGGCAGAATTCTGCGAAAAAGAGTGGGGCCAAAATTCCTCCCCAGTGATGTGTAACATTTGTTTTTATTTTTTATCAATGCATGAACTTTCCCCCCCTCAGGTTGGCACAACCAGTTCTGAGGCTTAAGGGGCGATGACTTTCACACAGGGCCAGGTCGGTTTGGGCAGCTTTTTCTCTTTATCAATGAAACCATCATTTGAAAACTGTGTTTTGTATTTTCTTGGATTAACTTTGACAAATATTAGAATTTGTTTGTTGATTTGAAACATGTGCGTGTGGGAAATACTGAAAAAAATGCAAAATGTTGATGAAAACGTGCTAACATTTTTTACACAATTCAAAGCATCTTGAATCAAGCGGAGCATCGTCACGTTCTGGTTGTTCGCTCTCACCTCGTTGTATTCGTTCTTGTTGCGCATGTGTTTGATGATGTAGTTCGCTCCGTCCACAGCTGGCTTCATTTCAGAGTACAGCTGATCCGTCACACCTCCGTCATCCTGGGGTTTCACCACTACACACACACACACACACACACACACACACACACACACCTCAATTTAAACATCCTCTCTGCAGGTTTTACTGCAGAGTCCACTGATCACGTATACGACCAAACAGCTGGCCCCAGCAGCATCAGACTCCAACACAAAGATGCAAAACTACGTGTAATACTGATGTGCTAAAGCCTGGCGACGAAGGCCACATCACTACATCTGATTTCCTGTCACAATAACGCAGCATCTTATAAACACACTCAGGCGACGGTGCGTACATGCTGCATGGGTGACTCGAGTGGTGAAGCCGTGTCTCTCCGATTGTTTCTCAAACATCAGCTCGCTGCGAGACTTGACGGTGTAGTACTCGTCCGCTTTGGCAATGTAACCCACTGAACTCGATCGTCGCGGCAACGCTCCATCCCACGCTGGCTCTGCCTCCGCAGGGTGGGACATGAGCAAGAGCCGAGGCAACCGTTCGAGGAAAAACTGGACGTGGAGAGAAACGTGTTTATTTACATAAAACTCAGAAGGTTTTATATTTAATACATTACTATTGCTGTATGGCACTATTACAGTACTACACTGCAGTGTGTCTGAAAGCTGACACTTTAAGTTGGCATATATTGGACAAACAAAAGTAAATCAAATATAAACAAATGAATTTTAATGCCATAAATATTCTTAAAGATGTAGTCGTTGAATTAATGCTCAAATATGCCATAAATACATATATGTAGTATTTACTTCTGTAGTTATGTACCTTGATATTGATTCTCCTATTTTTGCTTTTGAATTAATTTTACTTTATTATTTTATTTTCAGCTGTGCTGCCTCAGCACTGTCAGTGTGAATCAGTGAATACACATCAATAAGCAGCAAAGCATTAAAATAAGCTGGGAAAATATTGTGAGAGAAAGATGCAAAGCAAATAAAAAATTGTGCAGCTCGGGTCATAACTCGCACTCCGTTAAGAGCTCACATTACCCCAGTTCTTCAGCAGCTTCACTGGTTGCCCATAGAGGCCAGAATAAATGTTAAAATCTTACTTCTTACATACAGGTGTATCCATAAATCTGCTCCTTCATATTTGTGTGACCTACTCCATATCACCACTGTTTCCTGCCTTCTCAGATCATCATCTGCTATTCATCTTACTGCTCCATCCTCACACCTTAGCACTCTGGGGAGCAGAGCTTTCAGTCGCTCTGCTCCTCGGCTCTGGAAGTCTCTTCCTCCTCCTTCCTCCTATTGACTCCCTCTCCGTATTTAAGTCACAGCTCAAAACACATCTGTTTAAACTGGCTTATTCGCTTCAATGCTGATTTTATCTGTTGTCTGTTTTGTAATTTTAACTTATTTTATGTATTTTATGACAATTGTTTCTTTTATTAATTGTGTTTTTTGTAAGGTGACCTTGGGTTTCTGAAAGGCGCCCTTAAATGAAATGTATTATTATTATTATAAATAAGTTCTTAATAAATAAATCAGTAAGTAAATAAATAAGTTTTCAAAACGTGCAACAGATATTTAAAATAAATGCACAGAAATATTCTTTGGCTGCTGCTTAAAATGTGTAATATGTTTGTGCATTGAATGGTATATTTTATAAATTCATTTCACCTGGACAGGATGTACATCACATGTTGTGTGTGTGTGTGTGTGTGTGTGTGTGTGTGTGTGTGTGTGTGTGTGTGTGTGTGTGTGTGTGTGTGTGTGTGTTTTACCCTCTTGGTCCACTCAGTCATGACGTGCGTGCTCGGCGTCCTGAAGTGCAGGTTGAGGACGACCACACAGTTTAAAACGACCACAGTAACCAGCACCATGATGAACATCAAATACCTGAGAGACAGTTTAACTTTAGCTTTGATCTATTATTTCTTTCTTTTTTAAATTATATATACACATTATTTTCTCACTTTTCATTTCTTGTTATTTGTCAGCGAGTGTTTACAGACTGGGAACTTTAAAAAACAGCAGTCCATATTTGGAGAGTCTTCACCCCAAACAGGAAAACTGTAATTCTGGGCATCAAACTGGCTCCAAAGCAAACAGCTGTGCTACACTTTACTGAACAAATGATGCACTTCCAGTATGCAGACTCTTTCTCCAAGTTCTCATTATTACTTCAGTCTCGTTTGAAGGCTTCTGTCCTGCAGTCCATTCCTCTCATGACTCTCTCCTTTGAGGCTACGATTCCCAACTGTTGGACGTCACATATCTCAGTCGTTTTTCGTTTGCTTCCTGCCTCTGCCAGGCTCGTTCTGTCCTGCGTGTCTCTGAATTTCTTGACGACACTTCTCACTCCAGTTCATGATACACGCTGTGATACTAACTTTGAATATTCATCTCCTGCGTTGTGAGCATCAACGATTCTTTTTCTCAAATCTAAACAAATGTATCTGGTTTTGGCATGACGCTTTCTCAGGTGACATGTTAAAGCCTTGTTGAAGTTTTTAAACTGCATTGCAAAGTTTAAGTACATCCCTGCACAGCAGTGGTTTGCGCTCTGGCTCAATAAAAAGGGCGTCAGAAGGCTAATAACACTGACCCTGGTAACTCTACTGTTCTCTGAAATAATCGTGTTGCTGGGTGCAAACAGAAATCATTCATGTTTACTGAAGAAAACCAGCATATTATAAAGAAGCACTTGGAAAAGCTTCAATCTGAATCTAAAGCTGATGTTTCCAGCTGTTGTTGGGAGTATGTTTTGCATTTCTTACTTAACAATAAGCGGCACAGACATGGAAGTTTCCGGCAGCCTTTGAGAGATCAGCAGCAGGAAGACAGACTGAGCGAGCAGCACAGAGATGGACAAGGTCATCTTCTCGCCACCTGCACACAAAACGCACAAACTGTTTCAACAAGTGAAGGAAACCAGTTCAGACTGGAATCATTTTAAACCTCCAACAAACTATTTCTGGGCAGTTTAAGAGCAAAGTGTTTGCAAAGTGTTTGCAGGTGAGCTCTGTTTACACTAAGACCAGAGGAATCGACAGGAGATTCCCAGTTACGGTGATTTCTGACTTTTTCCCAGATTAATGTTTAAAAATATAAATGATTTAATTATAATTAGTTTACAAATACATTTAATCTGCCTTGCTGCAGTTTCCTGTTGACAGCCTGCAGAAGATTATAAGCTTTCAGAGTTGGCACATTTCTCTGTCTTATAAAAAAAACAAAACTGAGTGTGTCTCTGTGCATGTCGAGGAATATTTGCACAGCTCGGTAACACCACAGGTTACAGAGAAATGGTTGAAATTGCTCTTTAAACGTGCACTGACTGTCAGCGGGCAGGTAGTAGACGAGGCAGGCCAGGAAGGAGATGAGCACACAGGGAATGATGATGTTGACAATGTAGAACAGAGGTTTGCGTTTGATGATCAGGTAGAAGGTGATGTCCTGGTGCTTGTTGCTGTCCATGGGGATGTGCTTGTAGATGTTTCTCTTGGCTGGCCGGTGGACGATCTCCCACTCACCGTTTTCTGCCAACATTAGTGGAAAACATGAGATGAGACCCAAACAGAAGAAAGTTTACATAACGGCGCTTCCTCCACGTTTGACTGCCAAACCTGACTGCGTCGTTTCAGCCTAAAGTGAAAAGATGTCTGTTCTTTGACATTAGAAGCACTAAAATGTGTTTTTCATGTCCATGTTTGTGAAAAATGTATTTAAATGCAGTGAAGTCCAAACTTTTTTTTTTTTTTTTGCCTTGCACACTACAGTAATTATACATTTTTTATAAAGATGCAATAAAAGTGTTGGAGTTTCACTGGAACTCTTCATATGAGGTGTTGATGTACTGGTGATGAAATAAAAGAGGCCAGAGTTGGGCTGAAAAAACTGAATAAACCCATCGAAGAAAGAGCAACACTTTCAGTCTGGTTCATTCATAAAAAGACGGAATCCACTGACCAGCTCAGGATCACCAAAAACCCAGAAAGACCACAAAAGACAATTAAAGTGGATGATGGCAGAATTTTTTCCATGGTTAAGAAAACTAACTTCACAAGATCTAACCTTAAGAAGAGACTCAAAGAGGTAAGAGTATCACTGTCAGCAATCAAGACACACCTTCATGAATACAAATACAGACGGTTTACAACAAGATGCAAAGCTCAAGACAAGAAGACCAGCTACATGATCTTTATGTGCAAGTTAAATCCTGACTAATACTGTGGGAGGAGGTGTGGTTCTTTGTGGACAGGCGGCTGCACGGACACTTTCCCAGATGAGCCAAAAATATATATTTGGACGGGATCGAGTTACAGTACAGTATGGCATGGGCATTTCTGACAGGGAAAAGTAAAGTGTGAACATAACACTGGAGTGCAGAAAAGAGCATCTACCTGTAAAGCTAGCAGGGTCAATAACGACCCACTCTACTGTATAGTTGGCGACTTCTCCGGCGTATTCTTCTTTCAGGAGCATCCGGATCTCTTTGGCGTTGTAGGTCAGAGAGCTGCAAAGCACCGTGACAAACACGGATTAAATTAATCTGAGATCTTTCAGGAGAAAAACACCATAAAAACTTTATAGATTTGCTTCACAGCAGGCTGTAAATTCTGATTTTGGATCCATAACTGTCAACAGAGAGCTTTAAATAATTCTTTCTTACGTGAACTTGAGCGTGCAGTTCTGCCAGTCGAAGGGGAAGTATCTGACGTTGATGGAGCAGGAGGAGCGGAAGATGGCCGGTGGCAACCAGTAGCAGAAACCATTTTCATACACCAGTACATTACTGTAGTAGGCCACTTCAAACTGGGCATCATTACTGAGACATGGGGGAAGGAGGAAAGGACATACAGTTAGGAAAATCTGTTTTTGCACAATGATTTATTTATTTTATTTGGGCTCTTTGCTCCACCACAGTGGGTTTTACATCAGTGCAGACTTTCAGCTGTAATTTAAGGAGATCAACACAAAGTGTAGCCTTAAAACTGATTTGGTTTTGCAGTACTGTGAAAAAGTTTTTGCAACACTTGAATGTTTGAGATCTTTAAAGACAACCTGAGTAAATAGAAATGTAGTTTTTAAATTATGATTTTAATTATTAAGGGAAAAAACATTCAAACCTGCGTGAAAAAACCTAATAACATGTGCCAGCCTTACTGGCAAGAACTGCAGTCAAGTGTTTGAGATAACTGCCAGTGAGTCTTTCACATCACTGTGGAGGACGTTTGGCCAACTTTACTTTGCAGAGTTGTTTTAATACAGTCACATTGGAGGATTTTTGAGCATGAACAGCAGCTTTAAGGTCACACCAAAGCATTTGACTCACTCATTCTCAGATGGACTTCCTGCTGTGTTTTGGATCATTGTCCTGCTGTATAATACAAGTGCTCCCAAGGTTCAAGACAGCAAATTAATGGCCAAACAGACCAGAATTAATGGTTCCATCAATTACACCAAATCGTCCTGAAGCAGCAAAGTAGCCCCTCCACCATTCTTTTGCTGTTGGCTTGGTTTAACACCAGATGTAACGGGACTCAAACCTCCCAAAAAGTTCAGCTTTTGTCTCATAAATCCACAGAATACCAGCAGTGGTTTTCACTCAGGGTGGCAAAAACAGGGCCAGGCCTTAATGACTGGGATTATCATGACAAAATAGTTTTCATTTACTTATCTCATAGAGACGGACAAATACATTTAAACTTTTTAATTTTCCATTGGCATAAAAATGAGTTTTTTTGTGTGACCTCACTTGTTTTCCAGAACGATCTCCGGCAGCCACACCATGCTGGGCGGCAGCCGGAGTATCTCAATGCCACCAAACTCTGTGGAATTCCACGTCAGCCGGTAGTCAGTCCACGTCTGCCATAACACACACACACACACACACACACACACACACACACACACACACACACACACACACACACACACACACACACACACACACACACACACACACACACACACAAGTAAATAAAGAGCTGCAAGTACTGAATATGAAGATGTAAAAGAATGAATTGTTACCCACAATTTCCAGCCACACGTTCGTCAGCAGCGTCTCATCTACTTCTTTCTACAGAGGAGAACAAAGACAAACATCGATGTTTCTGTTTGAATGTGTTCGATTTAAACCTAACGGACACATTTAAAGTTTTAATGACAGGATGAACTACATAAACACACAGAAGCTGCGAACCAGAGAGATGAGGTTGGAGAGCGTGAGGGCGAGGTTGACATCGACAACATCCTGCTGCTTCTCGACGGGGCGCAGCTCCTTGTTGTATCCCATCTCTTTGAACACGTATTCAATAACACGCTCCTCTTCGTTCCTGCCATTGCACTCTAACACACACACAGATTAAAACACACACGTTTTACAACTGCTGTTCATATTCTCTAAGCTGCTCCTACTAAAACTGGGAGAGATTATACAAAAGTCCAGCAGGCCAACAAAGGACACGTTTCAGTATTTAAGATGAGCAAACCAAACCTGCTGAGGAGCCAGTGGGCAAAAAACTCTGCTGGAAACCTAGAAACCAACCAGTACTGTGAAGGAGGAATGAGACACGCAACAGTAAATCTATTTCTAGAATTAAACATGAGTTAAAAGAAAAAAGCAACTTTACTTTTTTCTACCATTTTTCAAGTTATCTTTAAAATTTTGCACAAAGATGTCAGTTTTCATTTTTTTCTCATGACGTAATAATCTATTATTTTAAAAAACAGCTTTTTTTTTGCTGTTGTTAATAATTTCTGGTTGCAGTCCAATGCTTTTCAGGATCTTTATGATTAGATGGGCCACTTTTTTCCTTGACTGCTGCTCACGCTGACACTTCTGACCCTGCTCAGAGTGATTTTAATCCCAGCTCCTCTCCTCACCTTCCAGCCTTAAAGTCATTTATTGCCGAATATGGAAGGAAGACATACATGAAAACACACACGCCTTTCATATTATACTGCTAATTCATTTCAGTTCAATTCAATTTTCCTTACACTGAGCTTAATCTCAACCACAGTCACTTCAAGGTGTTTTATATTGTAAGGTGAAGTAAACTCTTTGGACTGACCAGTGCTCAGAACAATGGGAAGGTCTAAAGATCAACTGCAAACATTAGAGGTGGATGCTGGGTGGGTGCAGCAGTGCTGACATCAGAGGGACAGGTGGGGTATGACGTGGATGAGGCGTGTAGAGAGTATGAAGCGGTGCAGCTCAACTCGGCTCCCTGCACTAGCTCAGACCCCCCCAACCAGCTTCTTTCTGTTGACGGTGTTTGAATTTAGACATGTTTACTCTTTAAATTAAAATCTGAGTCTTAAGATCAAAATAAATCAAACGGTATCACCAGTGACAGTTTGGTTTACAGTGTGGAGTCTGATCCCAGTATTAGTCCAAAGCTGAATCAGAGCGACTCCATCTGCTCAGGAGATGAGACACTTGAAAGCTTCAATGTTGCTTCCTAATGGGCTTCCAGCTCCTGTTTCCGAGGTCAAACATAAACTCATCTCTAAACTCAAAGAATGTGCTGCTCAATTTAGAAATCCACAATCCCACAAAGTCCAGGTGACATCTTTTTGTGTTTGTTTTTAGTTTGTTTTTTGAGTAACGGCCAGGCCTAGTGACATAAATACACTGTAAACAAGCATGACATTCAGAGAGGAAAACAGACGGGATCCAAGCGCATGAATGCTTCATGCTGCTCGGATTTCACAGCTGCTCTGCAGATCCATCGACCACGACGGATAACTGGCTTCCCATCCTACAGCTCACCACACAGCAGCGCTTTGATTTTCACCAATCTGATTCAAAGCGCACGCTGCACATCACTGAGTTTACATTTCTCTATTTGAGATGATCATTTTTCACTAACGAGGTTTTAATTTGGATTTTAAAAAAACCCTCTGTAATGTCTCAATACCCAACTATTTGCTCAATGAGTCCTTCCTTAGAAACCCCCCCAAAAACACTTCCATTTAAAAAAAAGACTTGAAATAAGTCTGACACAAAAGTTTAGTCGGTCACATAACAGACCAACTGCTTTAGCTGTAGATTACATTTTCCAGTAAGAATAAACTTCCTGCTTTATGATTAAAGATATTTTCAACCTTTAAAATAAAAGATTTGCTTTGAAAACATTTCGTCAGGTTATCAGCTTAACGTTTTCACTAACTTACCCGACGACAGCAGTGTGAGCAGGAACAGAGTGGCCAGTGCTGCACGCTGAAGCTCCATGGCTGAGTGGAAGTGAGAGGTCCAGAGCCCTTTCACCCACCGACCTGCTGCCAGAACCCGAGAGGCAGAGTGACAAACAACAGCTGCAGACACACCGAGCAGAAAATAGAAAGCACAGAGCAGGCCTGAGCCGCCAGCTGCTGTCACCTCCACCCCGTACGGGAAACTGATAATAAACATGGAGTTTTAAATTATGAGATCTGAATAAGTTAAAAAAAACAACAACAACACTCAGTTTGAGACACTTTTTTCACTCTTGGGTCTGTATGATGTCACAGACAGGCGATATTCAAACACCAATAAATATGGAAGCAGGTACAAATAAATCGATCATCCCTCCAATTTATATTTGGGCAGAAAAAAAATCCTGATTCCTGTTTCTCCCTGCTGACCTGCTGGATTCAAAGCTCATACCATTACATCGTTAGTTACTATTATTCTAATGTTTTCACAGTAAGCTTTAAGCTGTGTTCGACTCTCATGGTTCAAGGTAACTTTATTTATACCCACAGGCAAGAAAAATGACAGCATTTGGCATCCCTTCAAAAACACACATACCTAATAAAAATATAAACCTCACTGTAGCACATGTATAGTAATTTAAACATTTCGAATCAAAAACTGTCCCTGTTGCTGTCACTGAATTAAATAAGCACTAAGCTGTTTTTATAACGCTTTGTCCTGCATCCTGGAAACAGAAACCTCCGTCCTGAGAAAAGAAGCTGAAATTCAGCCCTTAGAGGATGGGAACCATTTTTAAGGACTGATAAAGCCATCTTCTGTACCTGCTTAGAGTACAGGGAGGCTAAACAAGACTGTTAGGGATGCACCGATACCGATACTGGTATCAGGTATCGGGGCCGATACTGTAAATTGTGTGTGTACTCATACTCGTAAAAGTTAACCGATACCATGAACCGATACCAACTTATTTCATTAATCAGAGGGTGGCTTGTCATTTCTGTTGTAGTTTTTTAGATTGGCCACTAGGGGGACATCCCGCGCTAAACAGGCACAGGGTTAGGCGAGTGAGACTGGCAGCTCCAGATTTAAAAAAAGAGAGAAACTGGAGGCTGCTGTAGCTAGGCTAAACAAAATGTCAGCAGTGTGGACCGGAACAGCCAACTTTAACTCAGGTTTTGGAAAAGCGATGAAAAATGTCAAGAGAAAATCCACGGGCAGTTTAAATAACAGAGGCTCTGACTCATTTTATCGCTCTGGATGACCAGCCAATGCCGGTCGTGGAAAACATAGGATTGCATCGTCTTCTAAGCATCCTCGAGCTGCGATATGAAATTCCCAACCGCCCACACATCAGGGAGGTAATGGTGCCAAAACTTTCTAAAGAGGTAAAGACAAGCAGTGTGTGCGCGATGTCAGTCCTCGGTTTAACGGCACAGTGGACTGATGATCCACGGGCAGATGAGGAGTTCGTTCGTCAATGCCAAATACTTTCGTTCTTTTGTTTGTTTGTTTACAATATGGACACTCTGCAATAATTTAAAAGTTTATTTTATTCGCAAATCTAATTTGTATTTATTTTATTCCAAACAGAAGCGTTTATTTATTATTCTGAAAGCTCGAGACGGTGCCAATAGTTCAGTGATATTTTGTAAAATTATAATGTGGAGACTCTGCAATAATGTAACAGAAGTGCTTATTTTTCACTTGAAATTTTTTTGTGGTCATTTTTAGATTTAATTTTTTATCGGCAGGGAATATAATAAAACCTGTCTTCCAATTAATTGTATTATAGTATCGGTTTGAAAAAACTGGTATCGTTGCATCCCTAAAGACTGCGGCTCACCTATCAGACGACTGGACCATCTCAATATTTGATCTGTTGGGAAGCCAGATAATATTCTGTTCACAAGAATTATGAAAAAATACTGAACAAATCAGAAACATCTGCCTGAAAACATCCGTCAGCTCTATAAATATGTAAATGATAATTAAAAATTTATTTCAAAAAGCAGGCCGAGGCTACAGTTTATTTTAGTTACGTTTTAAAATATTTTTTAAAAGAGGAATTTACAAAAACGATCTAGGATGTACACACATATCTATCATTTATTTACCAAATAAAAACACAGACACAGACAAACTGACATATTTTAAAATATAAGTTGTGTTTAATACAGTTCATTAAGTGTTTTCTATAAAGTTTCCTGAAGGTTTAAAGCTCAAGCTTATAGTCTTGAAAGTTGAGGGGATGTTTTTCAAATCAGATTTTCTCCGGTGCAGCTCGGTCGCTGCTCAGAGCGACAGGTTGACGTCGCTCTTCATCTTGCCGCTGCTGAGGCTGTGGATCATGGCGATCATCGCAGAGTGTTTGTTCAACTCGTCCTCCTTCTGCTTCAGCTTCGTCTCCAGCTGACTCTTCTGCAGCTCCAGAGACGACGCCTGGAAAACAGAAAATGTTCTACATCAAGAAACCAGCCTGGGTTTATCTCCTGTCTGCTGCCTGATCATCGACTTAAACCGTGACAAGCTTGGATTCGTCTGTGGACAGAAGCTTTGGGACAGGCTGCAGGAATCTGTTTTTGACTCCGTCTCACGCCTCGATGGTTAAAAGCTCTTCAATTTTGGGATTTTTTTTTTTAAAGATCTGAATCTAAAAGGCTGTTTTAATTTATTTTATTACGTTTATTAAGCTGTCAAAAAGGCGTTTCACTTTATGTGAATTTGGACATTTTGTTTTCCCTTTTTGGAGGATTTTAGTTTCTTTCTTTGTTCATTTTCCAAGCATCGTTTGTTTCTTATCAGCATCTCTTCACACACGTGAGAACAGAGAACGACTTTTCTGTCAATTGTCCATCAAATCACAGGTGCATGCATGAGCTAAAATTAAGGCGTCAAATAAAAGAAAAAGAAGCCCAACAAAATACTTTACATGTTAAGGAAACAAAGGTATAGAAGCTGCAGGTGTAGCTTGGAGCAAACGTGTCGCGTTGGATCGGCACTCCTGTTGTTACCTTGATGCTGGCGTCCTTCCGGGCCTGCTCTGTTTTGTTGAGTTCTTTCCTTAAAACATCCACCGTCTCCTCCAGGTCTCTCCTCTCCTGCTCCTTTTCCTTCACCTTCTCCTCCTCAGCCCGGAGTTCAGCACGCAGACCTGACAGGAACAAAGCAAAGTGCTCCTGAGGCTCATGGATAGGTTACAAATCCTTTAGGTTGTTTTTAATCTCAGCGCTGATAAAAACATCATATAATCTTGACTTTATCAGTCAGAGGCGGTTTTGGACAAACATTTGCAGGCGACAATAAAAACGTTCCTCTAATAAACAAATAAAAGTTACACAGATTTTCTCACATCTCTGATGAATGAAGAGTCTTGGGATCAGATTTCAGGGGGAAAGGTCATTTCCCATATTTAGGATACACACATTTGTCTGTTACTGTGAAATTAACTGAAAACCAACCTGAGATTTCACCGTTTTTCTTCTGTAGATCTGAATTAAGCGATCTGATCTCCTCTTCTCTCTCCTGCAACAATGACGCCGTCCTAACAAAGAGCAACGAGCGTCAGAAACCTCGTCTTCAGGTCAAAGGAAACAAGTGTCGCACGTGTGTGTGTGTGTGTGTGGCACACTTGTTTTGCTGCAGCTGGAGGGCTTCATGGTTCTTCTTCAGGGTGTCCGTCTGTTTGGTGAGAGAAACGTGAGCCGCCTGCACCTCCTTCAGCAGCCGCTCCGTCTCATTGAACCTGCAGAGCAGAACTGTCACACATCTGCACGTCCCAATAAACCAGCCCAAAGTTTCATTTCCACAGCCTGAAATAAAGTCTTGTTATACACGTGTTATAAGATCATTTCTCTCAGGTGGAAACAAAGCAGGACAGTACTGGTTAAATCTGCAGCAGTGATCACAGATCAAGCCTGTGGACTTTAAAAGTGAGAACTAAAAAAGGAACAGAAAAAAGAGACTTTGGTGGTTAAGAAGTCAAAACACGTTTGACCCCAGCATCTGTAACTTCATCAAAACACAAAAAAGTGTTTTTCCTCTTCTTACTGGCGTTAAAAGGAAATAGTGCAGATTGAACTGTGTTGGCTCAGAGAGCGAAGTGTGAGGAAAACCTTCACTGTTTAACTACAGCTGTTATTAAAAATAGAGCCAAAATAAACAAATAAACAAACAAATAAATAAATCCCACCATGGTTTCACCAAAGTGCCTCTGACCTGTTGAGCAGGGTGTTGTAGGCTCCTTTCAGGGCCTGGTGCTCCTCAGAGTCCCGCTGTAGCCTGGAGTTGTGCTGCAGCAGCTCCTCCATGTCAGCTCTGGAGCGCTCCACCTCCAGCACCTGGCCGCTCAGCTCCACCTTCAGCTCCTCGCGCCGCCGCTCGGCGTCCTTCAGCAGACCGCCCAGCTTACGAGCCTGCGGGCAGAACACGGGGCAAAATTAACATACAGGAAAAGTGGATTTTACTAAAAACAGCGAGGATCAGTGATTACACTTCTAAGCAAAGATGAACTTTCCCATGGCTTGATTTAATTTAATGATTTTAGGAGGTGCTCACACTGACACTGCTTCACATTTAACATCAGAAAAGCATTTGGCACGGACAGCGTGACGCGGTGCATCTGCAAACTACAACCTGGGACTGAATTAAACGTCGTAATTACACGTATTTATTCACTATTAATCTTCTAGCACAAAATGTGAGAAAAAACAGGAAAAACAAAGTTTAAATAGCTCATTATGATGTTTGTTTTAACATCACAAAAAAGATAAAGCACATGATCCTCACGTTTAAGAAGCTGGCACTGCAAACAGTGCATTATCATAATCTAAAGGAAAGAATAAAAACAATAACAACATGTTACCTCAGCCTCAGCCTGAGCTCTCTGAAAGCGATACTGAGCGAGGAGACGGTCGGCCTGAGAAAGAGCCAGAGCCTTCGCCTCCAACAAGTCCTGCAGACGGCTCTCCTTAGACTGAGGAGACACACAGAAACCTTCATCAGATACAGAAATGCTAAAATCCAGATAAAGTCTGAATGCTCCTGCAGAGGCTTCAGTGTTACATCAACAAATAACTCTCAAGAAGTAAAAATCAGACGGTTAAAAACAAACAAAGATTTTTAAACTGCGTGGTTACTCGTGTGCAACATTACAGCAGTGTTCATCGCTTTTCTTAGGCCTGATGTACTCACCGCGTACGCGCCCAGCTTCTGTTCATACACGTCGATGATCTCGGACACGTGCGAGTCTTTGACCTGCTCCTGCAGCTGCAAGCATCAGACAGACTTCAGTGGAAACGTCGACGGGAAGATTGAAAACATTTATGACACAGTTTTGTTTGTCTGGAAATGTTGCTGACACCGTTTCCAGGGGTTACACCAAATTTTCCCAAACTTTACGACCTTTAAACACTTTAAATAATAAAATATTTCTTTGTGAAACAGTTTTCGAGGCCCCGACGACTTTAAATTATCCAGGGAACAAAAAAAGTGGAAAATAATATCAGAATCTAATATTTTAGTGTTTTTACTTCTGTGCATTATCTGATAAAACTGCACTGTGTGTGCACAGCCTGTAGCTACATTATAAAGTTTGATAAATCACGTTTGTTTCTGTAATTTAAGACGTTTCCTTTGTTAGCAGCAGTCCAAACAACGTTTTATTGTTTTGACCCACAAAAATCAAGCAAAAACATTTTGGTCCTAAAATATTTCAAAGTAAAAGTTAAACATGGATGCAGGACACGCATGTGGTTGGACGCCACGACATTTTAGAGAACCCATAATCTGCAGTACGCTCAAAAGGTGATTTTATTTAAATTATTTTTATTGTATCAATTGATTTTAATTTTGGACATTTAAACAACTTATGGTTTCCGGTAAAATGTGAATATTAAAATGAAAATAAATAAAATAAAAGCCTGGTGGTGTTCTTGAATAATTTACATTACCTAATAGTTAATTTGAGGATGAAATTTAATTTGCATTTGTTAAAGTGCACCAAAAGATGGCGTCTTCCCCCTTTTGGTTGTGTTGATCTGACTGATCCTCATCGTGTATGACTAATGAACGCAGGACTTCACGCTGTGAGCCACCGAGAGGCCACGATCCTTGACTAGCATCTGTAATCTAGTTTGTACATGTGTAGTCTGTAAAGCATGCTTCATCTGATGACAACAACAACAACAAACAAAGAAAGAGACTAACCAACCCAACCATCCCACAGTTTCCAGGAGTCGATCTGAAGGCGTTTATTGTAAAACTTTTTCACCTTTTTTGGTCTTAAAACTTTAACGGTTTTAATAAAATTAACCCGTAGAAGCAAATCACCTGAAGATCAAATCTGTTTGAATGAAAGAAGAAAATGCTTCATCCTGGTCTTATGTTCTGATCACAGCTGTTTGCCTCCCCCATGGAAATGTTCACGTTTCAACAGTCACAGAGAAACACTCTTGCACACTCTACCTCCAGCCCAGTCTGAATCTTCTCCACCAGACTGTGGACACTTTTGCTGTGGACACTGGAAGAGTCCAGCGTGCTGGTGTTTGTCCTGAGAGGCGGGACTTCCTGCACTGCCACACGCTTCACAGACAGCTCGGCCTCTCGCTGGCGATAAGCGTTGTTGGCGGCGATGCTTTCTCCCAGACTTGAGAAAAAACAAAGAAATGTTGTCCACGATTCACAGAACTATTAAATATTTCTGGATAAAAATGTGTAGTTTGGATCATGAGACTCACACGAACGAGGGGAAGTCTGGGAGGGGAGTGGCTTCAAGCAGCAGAGAGAGCCCGGTCTGCACACGGTCTCTGTGGTGGGACGTGAGGGCCAGAGAGAGCGGCGTCACAATCCTCTGGTCCTGAGGGATAAAACAGAGAGAATAACGGCTCGTTTCAACTGAACACAAAACCCTGCGTGCACTAAAAACATGCAGTCAGTGAGAATGTACGGAAGGTAAATAACGTCAGCCTGTATGTAATACCTGCAGCATCCTGTAGAAGCTGGTCTCCATGTCCTTCACATGCTGTCTCAGTTTGCTCATCAACTCCAGGGTCTTCAGCAGAGCTTCTGCACACACCTGACTGAAACCACACACACACTTTAATATCTTAAAATACCTCAAAAGTAGTTAGAAAACTTTCATCAGCTAAATTAACTCAACATAATAACGTAACATTATGTCTATGAGTTCTTTAATTCATCATGAAAAGCTGATTTAAGCTGTTTCAGGATCAGGGTGGCAGCTGATTTTTCAAACTTACATTTGTGCCTGAATGTTATTTGCAGCTCTGTGGGAAGGAAGCATTTTAAGGCCTTTCTAAGTATGTAAGTGGCCAAACGCCTTCGCTTAAATCCTGTTATCAATAGTAACAATACTAAGTATAGACTGATCATTCTGCCTCAGGAGATGAGACACTTGAAAGCTACATGTTGCTCCTAATGGGCTTCCAGCTCCTGTTTCCGAGGTCAACATAAACTCATCTCTAAACTCAAAGAATGTGCTGCTCAATTTAGAAATCCACAATCCCACAAGTCCAGGTGAATCTTTTTTGTTTGTTTTTAGTTTGTTTTTTGAGTAACGGCCAGGCCTGTGACATAAATACACTGTAAACAAGCATGACATTCAGAGAGGAAAACAGACGGGATCCAAGCGCATGATGCTTCATGCTGCTCGGTTTCACAGCTGCTCTGCAGATCCATCGACCACGACGGATAACTGGCTTCCCATCCTACAGCTCACCACACAGCAGCGCTTTGATTTTCACCAATCTGATTCAAAGGGCACGCTGCACATCACTGAGTTTACATTTTCTATTTGAGATGATCATTTTCACTAACGAGTTTTAATTTGGATTTTAAAAAAACCCTCTGTAATGTCTCAATACCACCTATTTGCTCAATGAGTCCTTCCTTAGAACCCCCCCAAAAACACTTCCATTTAAAAAAAAGACTTGAAATAAGTCTGACAAAAAGTTTAGTCGGTCACATACAGACCAACTGCTTTAGCTGTAGATTACATTTTCCAGTAAGAATAAATTCTGCTTTATGATTAAAGATATTTTCAACCTTTAAATAAAAGATTTGCTTTGAAAACATTTCGTCCAGGTTATCAGCTTAACGTTTTCACTAACTTACCCGACGACAGCAGTGTGAGCAGGAACAGAGTGGCCAGTGCTGCACGCTGAAGCTCCATGGCTGAGTGGAAGTGAGAGGTCCAGAGCCCTTTCACCCACCGACCTGCTGCCAGAACCCGAGAGGCAGAGTGACAAACAACAGCGCAGACACACCGAGCAGAAAATAGAAAGCACAGAGCAGGCCTGAGCCGCCAGCTGCTGTCACCTCCACCCCGTACGGGAAACTGATAATAAACATGGAGTTTTTAAATTTGAGATCTGAATAAGTTAAAAAAAACAACAACAACACTCAGTTTGAGACACTTTTTTCACTCGTTGGGTCTGTATGATGTCACAGACAGGCGATATTCAAACACCAATAAATATGGAAGCAGGTACAAATAAATCGATCATCCCTCCAATTTATATTTGGGCAGAAAAAAATCCTGATTCCTGTTTCTCCCTGCTGACCTGCTGGATTCAAAGCTCATACCATTACATCGTTAGTTACTATTATTCTAATGTTTTCACAGTAAGCTTAAGCTGTTTCGACTCTCATGGTTCAAGGTAACTTTATTTTACCCACAGGCAAGAAAATGACAGCATTTGGCATCCCTTCAAAAACCACATACCTAATAAATATAAACCTCACTGTAACACATTTATAGTACTTTAACGTTTCGAGTCAAAAACTGTCCCTGTTGCTCACTGAATTAAATAAGCACTAAGCTGTTTTATAACGCTTTGTCCTGCCTCCTGGAAACAGAAACCTCCGTCCTGAGAAAAGAAGCTGAAATTCAGCCCTTAGAGGATGGGACCATTTTAAGGACTGATAAAGCCATCTTCTGTACCTGCTTAGAGTACAGGGAGGCTAAACAAGACTGTTAGGGATGCACCATACCGATACTGGTATCAGGTATCGGGGCCGATACTGTAAATTGTTGTTGTACTCATACTCGTAAAAGTTAACCGATACCATGAACCGATACCAACTTATTTCATTAATCAGAGGTGGCTTGTCATTTCTGTTGTAGTTTTTTAGATTGGCCACTAGGGGGACATCCCGCGCTAAACAGGCACAGGGTTAGGCGAGTGAGACTGGCAGCTCCAGATTTAAAAAAAGAGAGAAACTGGAGGCTGCTGTAGCTAGGCTAAACAAAATGTCAGCAGTGTGGACCGGAACAGCCAACTTTAACTCAGGTTTTGAAAAGCGATGAAAAATGTCAAAGAAAATCCACGGGCAGTTTAAATAACAGAGGCTCTGACTCTTTATCGCTCTGGATGACCAGCCAATGCGGTCGTGGAAACATAGGATTGCATCGTCTTCTAAGCATCCTCGAGCTGCGATATGAAATTCCCAACCGCCCACACATCAGGGAGGTAATGGTGCCAAAACTTTCTAAAGAGGTAAAGCAAGCAGTTGTGCGCGATGTCAGTCCTCGTTTAACGCACAGTGGACTGATGATCCACGGGCAGATGAGGAGTTCGTTCGTCAATGCCAAATACTTTCGTTCTTTTGTTTGTTTGTTTACATGGACACTCTGCATAATTTAAAAGTTTATTTTATTCGCAAATCTAATTTGTATTTATTTTATTCCAAACAGAAGCGTTTATTTATTATCTGAAGCTCGAGACGGTGCCAATAGTTCAGTGATATTTTGTAAAATTATATGTGGAGACTCTGCATATGTACAGAAGTGCTTATTTTTCACTTGAAATTTTTGTGTTCATTTTTAGATTTAATTTTTTATCGGCAGGGAATATAATAAAAACCTGTCTTCCAATTAATGTATTATGTATCGTTTGAAAAAACTGGTATCGTTGCATCCCTAAGACTGCGGCTCACCTATCAGACGACTGGACCATCTCATATTTGATCTGTGGGAGCCAGATAATATTCTGTTCACAAGAATATGAAAAAATACTGAACAAATCAGAAACATCTGCCTGAAAACATCCGTCGCTCTATAAATATGTAAATGTATTAAAATTATTTCAAAAAGCAGGCCGAGGCTACAGTTATTTAGTTACGTTTTAAAATATTTTTTAAAAGAGGAATTTACAAAAACGATCTAGGATGTACACACATATCTATCATTTATTTACCAAATAAAAACACAGACCAGACAAACTGACATATTTTAAAATATAATTGTGTTTAATACAGTTCATTAAGTGTTTTCTATAAAGTTTCCTGAAGGTTTAAAGCTCAAGCTTATAGTCTTGAAAGTTGATGGGGATGTTTTTCAAACTAGATTTTCTCCGGTGCAGCTCGGTCGCTGCTCAGAGCGACAGTTGACGTCGCTCTTCATTTTGCCGCTGCTGAGGCTGTGGTCATGGCGATCATCGCAGGTGTTTGTTCACTCGTCCTCCTTCTGCTTCAGCTTCGTCTCCCGCTGACTCTTCTGCAGCTCCAGAGACGCGCCTGGAAAACAGAAATGTTCTACATCAAAACCAGCCTGGGTTTATCTCCTGTCTGCTGCCTGATCATCGACTTAAACCGTGACAAGCTTGGATTCGTCTGTGGACAGAAGCTTTGGGACAGGCTGCAGGATCTGTTTTTGACTCCGTCTCACGCCTCGATGGTTAAGCTCTTCAATTTTGGGATTTTTTTTTTTAAAGTCTGAATCTAAAAGGCTGTTTTAATTTATTTATTACGTTTATTAAGCTGTCAAAAAGGCGTTTCACTTTATGTGAATTTGGACATTTTGTTTTCCTTTTGGAGGATTTTAGTTTCTTTCTTTGTTCATTTTCCAAGCATCGTTTGTTTCTTATCAGCATCTCTTCACACACGTGAGAACAGAGAACGACTTTTCTGTCAATTGTCCATCAAATCACAGGTGCATGCATGAGCTAAAATTAAGGCGTCAAATAAGAAAAAGAAGCCCAACAAATACTTTACATGTTAAGGAAACAAAGTATAGAAGCTGCAGGTGTAGCTTGGAGCAAACGTGTCGCGTTGGATCGGCACTCCTGTTGTTACCTTGATGCTGGCGTCCTTCCGGGCCTGCTCTGTTTTGTTGAGTTCTTTCCTTAAAACATCCACCGTCTCCTCCAGGTCTCTCCTCTCCTGCTCCTTTTCCTTCACCTTCTCCTCCTCAGCCCGGAGTTCAGCCGCAGACCTGACAGGAACAAAGCAAAGTGCTCCTGAGGCTCATGGATAGGTTACAAATCCTTTAGGTTGTTTTTAATCTCAGCGCTGATAAAAAACATCATATAATCTTGACTTTATCGTCAGAGGCGGTTTTGGACAAACTTTGCAGGCGACAATAAAAACGTTCCTCTAATAAACAAATAAAGTTACACAGATTTTCTCACATCTCTGATGAATGAAGGTCTTGGGATCAGATTTCAGGGGGAAGGTCATTTCCCATATTTGGATACACACATTTGTCTGTTACTGTGAAATTAACTGAAAACCAACCTAGAATTTCACCGTTTTTCTTCTGTAGATCTGAATTAACGATCTGATCTCCTCTTCTCTCTCGCCCAACAATGACGCCGTCCTAACAGAGCACGAGCGTCAGAAACCTCGTCTTCAGGTCAAAGGAAACAAGTGTCGCACGTGTGTGTGTGTGTGGTGGCACACTTGTTTTGCTGCGCTGGAGGCTTCATGGTTCTTCTTCAGGGTGTCCGTCTGTTTGGTGGAGAAACGTGAGCCGCCTGCACCTCCTTCAGCAGCCGCTCCGTCTCATTGAACCTGCAGAGCAGACTGTCACACATCTGCACGTCCCAATAAACCAGCCCAAAGTTTCATTTCCACAGCCTGAAATAAGTCTTGTTATACACGTGTTATAAGATCATTTCTCTCAGGTGGAAACAAAGCGGACGTACTGGTTAAATCTGCAGCAGTGATCACAGATCAGGACTTGTGACTTTAAAGTGAGAACTAAAAAAGGAACAGAAAAAAGAGACTTTGGTGGTTAAGAAGTCAAAACACGTTTGACCCCAGCATCTGTAACTTCATCAAAACACAAAAAAGTGTTTTTCCTCTTCTACTTGCGTTAAAAGGAAATAGTGCAGATTGACTGTGTTGGCTCAGAGAGCGAAGTGTGAGGAAAACCTTCACTGTTTAACTACAGCTGTTATTAAATAGAGCCAAAATAAACAAATAAACAAACAATAAAATAAATCCCACCATGGTTTCACCAAGTGCCTCTGACCTGTTGAGCAGGGTGTTGTAGGCTCCTTTCGGGCCTGGTGCTCCTCAGAGTCCCGCTGTAGCCTGGAGTTGTGCTGCAGCAGCTCCTCCATGTCAGCTCTGGAGCGCTCCACCTCCAGCACCTGGCCGCTCAGCTCCACCTTCAGCTCCTCGCGCCGCCGCTCGGCGTCCTTCAGCAGACCGCCCAGCTTACGAGCCTGCGGGCAGAACACGGGGCATTAACATACAGGAAAGTGGATTTTACTAAAAACAGCGAGGATCAGTGATTACACTTCTAAGCAAAGATGAACTTTCCCTGGCTTGATTTAATTTATGATTTTAGGAGGTGCTCACACTGACACTGCTTCACATTTAACATCAGAAAAGCATTTGGCACGGACAGCGTGACGCGGTGCATCTGCAAACTACAACCTGGGACTGAATTAAACGTCGTTTACACGTATTTATTCACTATTAATCTTCTAGCACAAAATGTGAGAAAAAACAGGAAAAACAAAGTTTAAATGCTCATTATGATGTTTGTTTTAACATCACAAAAAAGAATAAGCACATGATCCTCACGTTTAAGAAGCTGGCACTGCAAACAGTGCATATCATAATCTAAAGGAAAGAATAAAAACTAACACACATGTTACCTCAGCCCTCAGCTGAGCCCTTCGGTGGCAACCAGTAGCAGAAACCATTTTCATCACAGACAATTCTGTAGTAGGCCACTTCAACTGGGGCATCATTACTGAGACATGGGGGAAGGAGGAAAGGACATACAGTTAGGAAAAATCTGTTTTTGCAACATGATTTGTTTATTTTATTGGGCTCTTTACTCCACCACAGTGGGTTTTACATCATTGCAGACTTTCAGCTGTAATTTAAGGAGATCAACACAAAGTGTATGCCTTAAACGGATTTGGTTTTGCAGTACTGTGAAAAAGTTTTTGCAACACTTGAATGTTTGAGAATCTTTAAGACAACCTGAGTAAATAGAAATGTTGTTTTTAAAAATATGATTTTAATTATTAAGGGAAAAAACATTCAAACCTGCGTGAAAAACCTAATAACATGTGCCAGCCTTACTGGCAAGAACTGCAGTCAAGTGTTTGAGATAACTGCCAGTGAGTCTTTCACATCACTGTGGAGGACGTTTGGCCAACTTTACTTTGCAGAGTTGTTTTAATACAGTCACATTGGAGGATTTTTGAGCATGAACAGCAGCTTTAAGGTCACACCAAAGCATTTGACTCACTCATTCTCAGATGGACTTCCTGCTGTGTTTTGGATCATTGTCCTGCTGTATAATACAAGTGCTCCCAAGGTTCAGACAGCAAATTAATGGCCAAACAGACCAGAATTAATGGTTCCATCAATTACACCAAATCGTCCTGAAGCAGCAAAGTAGCCCCTCCACCATTCTTTGCTGTTGGCTTGGTTTAACACCAGATGTAACGGGACTCAAACCTCCCAAAAAGTTCAGCTTTTGTCTCATAAATCCACAGAATACCAGCAGTGGTTTTCACTCAGGGTGGCAAAAACAGGGCCAGGCCTTAATGACTGGGATTATCATGACAAAATAGTTTTAATTTACTTATCTCATAGAGACGGACAAATAACATCTTTAAACTTTTTTAATTTTCCATTGGCATAAACATGAGGTTTTTTGTGTGACCATCACTTGTTTTGTCCAGAACGATCTCCGGCAGCCACACCATGCTGGGCGGCAGCCGGGAGTATCTCAATGCCACCAAACTCTGTGGAATTCACGTCAGCCGGTAGTCAGTCCACGTCTGCCATAACACACACACACACACACACACACACACACACACACACACACACACACCACACACACCCACACACACACACACAAAGTAAATAAAGAGCTGCAAGTACTGAATATGAAGATGTAAAAGAATGAATTGTTACCCACAATTTCCAGCCACACGTTCGTCAGCAGCGTCTCATCTACTTCTTTCTACAGAGGAGAACAAAGACAAACATCGATGTTTCTGTTTGAATGTGTTCGATTTAAACTTTCAGCCTAACGGACACATTTAAAGTTTTAATGACAGGATGAACTACATAAACACACAGAAGCTGCGAACCAGAGAGATGAGGTTGGAGAGCGTGAGGGCGAGGTTGACATCGACAACATCCTGCTGCTTCTCGACGGGGCGCAGCTCCTTGTTGTATCCCATCTCTTTGAACACGTATTCAATAACACGCTCCTCTTCGTTCCTGCCATTGCACTCTAACACACACACAGATTAAAACACACACGTTTTACAACTGCTGTTCATATTCTCTAAGCTGCTCCTACTAAAACTGGGAGAGATTATACAAAAGTCCAGCATGCCAACAAAGGACACGTTTCAGTATTTAAGATGAGCAAACCAAACCTGCTGAGGAGGCAGTGGGCAAAAAACTCTGCTGGAAACCTAGAAAGCAACCAGTACTGTGATGGAGGAATGAGACACTCAACAGTAAATCTATTTCTATAATTAAACATGAGTTAAAAGAAAAAAGCAACTTTACTTTTTTCTACCTTTTTTCAAGTTATCTTTAAAATTTTGCACAAAGATGTCAGTTTTCATTTTTTTCTCATGACGTAATAATCTATTATTTTAAAAAACAGCTTCTTTTTTTTCCAGCCTTAAAGTCATTTATTGCCGAATATGGAAGGAAGACATACATGAAAACACACACGCCTTTCATATTATACTGCTAATTCATTTCAGTTCAATTCAATTTTACTTACACTGAGTTTAATCTCAGCCACAGTCACTTCAAGGTGTTTTATATTGTAAGGTGAAGTAAACTCTTTGGACTGACCAGTGCTCAGAACAATGGGAAGGTCTAAAGATCAACTGCAAACATTAGAGGTGGATGCTGGGTGGGTGCAGCAGTGCTGACATCAGAGGGACAGGTGGGGTATGACGTGGATGAGGCGTGTAGAGAGTATGAAGCAGTGCAGCTCAACTCGGCTCCCTGCACTAGCTCAGACCCCCCCAACCAGCTTCTTTCTGTTGACGGTGTTTGAATTTAGACATGTTTACTCTTTAAATTAAAATCTGAGTCTTAAGATCAAAATAAATCAAACGGTATCACCAGTGACAGTTTGGTTTACAGTGTGGAGTCTGATCCCAGTATTAGTCCAAAGCTGAATCAGAGCGACTCCATCTGCTCAGGAGATGAGACACTTGAAAGCTTCAATGTTGCTTCCTAATGGGCTTCCAGCTCCTGTTTTCCGAGGTCAAACATAAACTCATCTCTAAACTCAAAGAATGTGCTGCTCAATTTAGAAATCCACAATCCCACAAAGTCCAGGTGACATCTTTTGTGTTTGTTTTTAGTTTGTTTTTTGAGTAACGGCCAGGCCTAGTGACATAAATACACTGTAAACAAGCATGACATTCAGAGAGGAAAACAGACGGGATCCAAGCGCATGAATGCTTCATGCTGCTCGGATTTCACAGCTGCTCTGCAGATCCATCGACCACGACGGATAACTGGCTTCCCATCCTACAGCTCACCACACAGCAGCGCTTTGATTTTCACCAATCTGATTCAAAGCGCACGCTGCACATCACTGAGTTTACATTTCTCTATTTGAGATGATCATTTTTCACTAACGAGGTTTTAATTTGGATTTAAAAAAAACCCTCTGTAATGTCTCAATACCCAACTATTTGCTCAATGAGTCCTTCCTTAGAAACCCCCCCAAAAACACTTCCATTTAAAAAAAAGACTTGAAATAAGTCTGACACAAAAGTTTAGTCGGTCACATAACAGACCAACTGCTTTAGCTGTAGATTACATTTTCCAGTAAGAATAAACTTCCTGCTTTATGATTAAAGATATTTTCAACCTTTAAAATAAAAGATTTGCTTTGAAAACATTTCGTCAGGTTATCAGCTTAACGTTTTCACTAACTTACCCGACGACAGCAGTGTGAGCAGGAACAGAGTGGCCAGTGCTGCACGCTGAAGCTCCATGGCTGAGTGGAAGTGAGAGGTCCAGAGCCCTTTCACCCACCGACCTGCTGCCAGAACCCGAGAGGCAGAGTGACAAACAACAGCTGCAGACACACCGAGCAGAAAATAGAAAGCACAGAGCAGGCCTGAGCCGCCAGCTGCTGTCACCTCCACCCCGTACGGGAAACTGATAATAAACATGGAGTTTTAAATTATGAGATCTGAATAAGTTAAAAAAAACAACAACAACACTCAGTTTGAGACACTTTTTTCACTCTTGGGTCTGTATGATGTCACAGACAGGCGATATTCAAACACCAATAAATATGAAAGCAGGTACAAATAAATCGATCATCCCTCTAATTTATATTTGGGCAGAAAAAAAATCCTGATTCCTGTTTCTCCCTGCTGACCTGCTGGATTCAAAGCTCATACCATTACATCGTTAGTTACTATTATTCTAATGTTTTCACAGTAAGCTTTAAGCTGTGTTCGACTCTCATGGTTCAAGGTAACTTTATTTATACCCACAGGCAAGAAAAATGACAGCATTTGGCATCCCTTCAAAAACACACATACCTAATAAAAATATAAACCTCACTGTAGCACATGTATAGTAATTTAAACATTTCGAATCAAAAACTGTCCCTGTTGCTGTCACTGAATTAAATAAGCACTAAGCTGTTTTTATAACGCTTTGTCCTGCATCCTGGAAACAGAAACCTCCGTCCTGAGAAAAGAAGCTGAAATTCAGCCCTTAGAGGATGGGAACCATTTTTAAGGACTGATAAAGCCATCTTCTGTACCTGCTTAGAGTACAGGGAGGCTAAACAAGACTGTTAGGGATGCACCGATACCGATACTGGTATCAGGTATCGGGGCCGATACTGTAAATTGTGTGTGTACTCATACTCGTAAAAGTTAACCGATACCATGAACCGATACCAACTTATTTCATTAATCAGAGGGTGGCTTGTCATTTCTGTTGTAGTTTTTTAGATTGGCCACTAGGGGGACATCCCGCGCTAAACAGGCACAGGGTTAGGCGAGTGAGACTGGCAGCTCCAGATTTAAAAAAAGAGAGAAACTGGAGGCTGCTGTAGCTAGGCTAAACAAAATGTCAGCAGTGTGGACCGGAACAGCCAACTTTAACTCAGGTTTTGGAAAAAGCGATGAAAAATGTCAAGAGAAAATCCACGGGCAGTTTAAATAACAGAGGCTCTGACTCATTTTATCGCTCTGGATGACCAGCCAATGCCGGTCGTGGAAAACATAGGATTGCATCGTCTTCTAAGCATCCTCGAGCTGCGATATGAAATTCCCAACCGCCCACACATCAGGGAGGTAATGGTGCCAAAACTTTCTAAAGAGGTAAAGACAAGCAGTGTGTGCGCGATGTCAGTCCTCGGTTTAACGGCACAGTGGACTGATGATCCACGGGCAGATGAGGAGTTCGTTCGTCAATGCCAAATACTTTCGTTATTTTGTTTGTTTGTTTACAATATGGACACTCTGCAATAATTTAAAAGTTTATTTTATTCGCAAATCTAATTTGTATTTATTTTATTCCAAACAGAAGCGTTTATTTATTATTCTGAAAGCTCGAGACGGTGCCAATAGTTCAGTGATATTTTGTAAAATTATAATGTGGAGACTCTGCAATAATTTCATTCATTCATTCATTTTTTCATTCATTTATTTGTTCATTTCCAGGCACAACAAATACCTATATTGAACATAAAATGCACAAAACAAAAAACAAAAATTGCCTGAAAAAGGAGTGGGACGAAGAAAACTTATTAAATCCCACCCCTATACTCACTCATCAACAAAAAAACAAAAAACAAAACAAAACAATATACTTCCCGCAGCTACGCCCATTATTGCATACAGTCCCATCAACAGCCCCGGGCGCATACAAGCATCTAAACTGCAGCTCGCAAACAACAATTAGAGCCTTCATAACTGAATACAGAATATATAAATTATAAATTACATTACCACAGGTAACAGGCAGTAATAACTACAAATAACAAACACACACATACACACATACATATACATACATATATATCTACACACACATGTACATATATGTACATACATACGCACAGTCTTTTTTTTTTTTTTTTTTTTTGAATCCATACCAGCAATGGTAAGAGAACAGACATTACAGAACACACTAAAAAACCATCATTGAGTATACTGTGACCAGACCAACTGTTTGTAGAGAATTTTAAATCTATGAATATTTTTGCATTGTTTCAGTTGTGAACTCAGACTGTTCCAGATTTTCACACCACATACAGACACACAAAAACCTTTACGGGTTGTTCGAGTTCTGGGTAATTTGAATTCTCCAAATCCTCTAACATTATAAACCTTTTCTCGAATTTCAAATCTAGTTTGTAAATTTGCCGGTAAAAGTTTAGTAAAAGCTTTATACAAAATTATGGATGTATTGTAATTAACCAGATCCTGGAATTTAAGTAACTTTGCCTGAAGAAAGAATTTGTGAGTATGATCTAGATAACCAGCCTTGTGAATTATACGCAGTGCTCGTTTCTGTACTGTGACTAATGGATTAGTTGTATTTTTATATGTGTTTCCCCACACTTCCACACAATATGTAAGATATGGAAGAACCAGGGTACAGTACAGAGTACGAAGTGCATCTTTATAAAGGAATTGTTTCACTTTGTTCAAAACTGCGAGGCTTCTGGAAATTTTGGTTTTTATGTGTCTGACGTGGGGTTTCCATGAAATTTTGTTATCAATTACGACTCCCAAAAATTTGTTTTCACTCACATTATCAATTGGTACACCTTCAATGATAATTGGTAATTCTATATTATATTTAAAATTACCAAAAAACATTGCTTTAGTTTTATTTATATTTAATGATAATTTATTTATGTCCATCCATTTTTTTATTAATTGTAGCTCCCTGTTTACAGTCATTACAAGATCAGTATAATCATCGCTACTGAAAAATATGTTGGTGTCATCTGCGAACAGTATGAGTTTAAATACTTGAGAAACATCAAAAATATCATTTATGTATACATTGAAAAGTTTTGGTCCCAACACTGACCCTTGGGGAACACCACATGTAATACCAAGTTTCTCTGAATGGTAATGCCCTATGCTAACATATTGTTCCCGACCCGTTAGATAACTTTTTAACCAGTTACCAGCTTTCCCTCGAATACCATATCTTTCCAATTTATCCAATAAAATTGAGTGATTAATTGTGTCGAAGGCCTTTTTGAGATCAACAAAAATACCAACTGCATATTTATTTTTGTCCAGTGCATCAGTAATTTCTTCTACTGCCTCAATTATCGCCATTGAAGTGGTTCTTTGTGTTCTGAAACCATACTGACCAACATTTATTATTTGATGTTTTTCAAGGAATTTTTGTAATCTTGAATTAAAAAGTTTTTCTAGAATTTTTGAGAATTGAGGCAGTAGAGAAATAGGCCTATAATTGGTAAAACTATGTTTGTCATTACTTTTATATAGTGGTATTACTTTCGCAATTTTCATTTTTTTTGGAAAACAACCGGACTGAAATGATAAATTACAGATATATGTTAAGGGACTAGCAATATTCAGAATAACCTGTTTAACTACAGACATATTTATGTCGTGATAATCCATTGAAGACTTACTTTTACATTCTAATGTGATATTTATTACTTCTTGCTCATTTGTAGCTGAGAGGAACAGTGAAAAGGGATTTGATTTTATATTGCTGATATTTTCATTTTTATGACACGGGATGTCCGCTGCTAGTTCGGGGCCAACATTTATGAAGAATTTATTGAACCCATCGACAATATTACTCATGTTGTGATTTTCACCATTTGCATCAGTAAAATATTCAGGATATGATGTTCCAGAAGATCCTTGTTTAATTAAGTTGTTTAACACATCCCAAGTTCCTTTTATATTGTTTTTATTTTCATATAATCTTCTTCTATAATAAAGTTGTTTGCTCGTTCTTATAATATCAGTCAATTTATTTCTATATGCTTTATATCTTTGTTCCACTTCTTTTGTTTTTACTTTGATAAACTGTTTATACAGATTATTTTTCTTTTTGCAAGCATTAATAATTCCTTTTGTGAGCCAAGGACTTTTTATCTTTTTTTTCTTTGTCATGTGTTCGTTTACAGGACAATGTTTATTGTACCACATAGTAAAAATATCTAGGAAATTGTCATAAGCCTTGTCCACATCTGACTCTTCATACACCGAACTCCAATCTTGTTGTGCTAAATCGAAATTGAAGGCATGAATTGCTTCTTCATTTATTGTTCGCTTTGCTATCATGATCTTGGTATCTATTTTTTTTAAATCACAGTCACACAAAGTAAAAACTGGTAAGTGGTCAGTTATATCACAGACAAGCAGGCCACTATTAATTTGGAAATCCATGACATTAGTAAAAATATTGTCAATAATAGTGGCGCTATGTGATGTTATTCTGCTTGGCTTTGTTATTGTTGGATATAGTGATAAGCTGTACATCGTGTCAGTAAAGTCATCAATGGCTTTTAACCTTGTTGGGTTTAGCAAATCAATATTAAAGTCACCACAGATAAATAGTAATTTTTGGTTCACCGAAGCAAACGTTTTTTCTATCCATTCATTAAAAGTGTCAATACTTGAACTGGGTGTCCGATATATGCAACTTATTATAACATTCCTCTTTTTTTCATTCATGATCTCAATAGTCAAACATTCCAAAATTCCATCAATAGCCATAGACATAGTTGTTACAACATTATATTTTATAGAGTTATGAACATATATAGCAACCCCGCCGCCCGCCTTATTTAATCTATTCATGTATTTTAAATCATATCCATTCAAACAAAAATCTATTCCTTTATCGACATTGAACCAAGTTTCAGTGATGGCTATAACACTAAAGGGGCGAGAAAATTGTTGCAAATAGTCCTTAATGAAATCAAAATTAGAGTACATACTTCTGCTGTTAAAGTGAATTAATGAGAGCTTCCCGTCTAGGTTAATTTCTTTTTCATATTGTTCCTGAGTGAAATAATTACAATTTTTAACAAAAGTAGAGAGAAAGTTACTTCCAGAATCTATTTCTGGATCTATTATATTATGCTCCTTATATTCACAATCTAGATTGTGAATGTAACAGAATGTAACTTCTGTTACATTAACAGAATAATGTAACAGAAGTGCTTATTTTTCACTTGAAATTTTTTTGTGGTCATTTTTAGATTTAATTTTTTATCGGCAGGGAATATAATAAAACCTGTCTTCCAATTAATTGTATTATAGTATCGGTTTGAAAAAACTGGTATCGTTGCATCCCTAAAGACTGCGGCTCACCTATCAGACGACTGGACCATCTCAATATTTGATCTGTTGGGAAGCCAGATAATATTCTGTTCACAAGAATTATGAAAAAATACTGAACAAATCAGAAACATCTGCCTGAAAACATCCGTCAGCTCTATAAATATGTAAATGATAATTAAAAATTTATTTCAAAAAGCAGGCCGAGGCTACAGTTTATTTTAGTTACGTTTTAAAATATTTTTTAAAAGAGGAATTTACAAAAACGATCTAGGATGTACACACATATCTATCATTTATTTACCAAATAAAAACACAGACACAGACAAACTGACATATTTTAAAATATAAGTTGTGTTTAATACAGTTCATTAAGTGTTTTCTATAAAGTTTCCTGAAGGTTTAAAGCTCAAGCTTATAGTCTTGAAAGTTGATGGGGATGTTTTTCAAATCAGATTTTCTCCGGTGCAGCTCGGTCGCTGCTCAGAGCGACAGGTTGACGTCGCTCTTCATCTTGGCGCTGCTGAGGCTGTGGATCATGGCGATCATCGCAGAGTGTTTGTTCAACTCGTCCTCCTTCTGCTTCAGCTTCGTCTCCAGCTGACTCTTCTGCAGCTCCAGAGACGACGCCTGGAAAACAGAAAATGTTCTACATCAAGAAACCAGCCTGGGTTTATCTCCTGTCTGCTGCCTGATCATCGACTTAAACCGTGACAAGCTTGGATTCGTCTGTGGACAGAAGCTTTGGGACAGGCTGCAGGAATCTGTTTTTGACTCCGTCTCACGCCTCGATGGTTAAAAGCTCTTCAATTTTGGGATTTTTTTTTTTAAAGATCTGAATCTAAAAGGCTGTTTTAATTTATTTTATTACGTTTATTAAGTTGTCAAAAAGGCGTTTCACTTTATGTGAATTTGGACATTTTGTTTTCCCTTTTTGGAGGATTTTAGTTTCTTTCTTTGTTCATTTTCCAAGCATCGTTTGTTTCTTATCAGCATCTCTTCACACACGTGAGAACAGAGAACGACTTTTCTGTCAATTGTCCATCAAATCACAGGTGCATGCATGAGCTAAAATTAAGGCGTCAAATAAAAGAAAAAGAAGCCCAACAAAATACTTTACATGTTAAGGAAACAAAGGTATAGAAGCTGCAGGTGTAGCTTGGAGCAAACGTGTCGCGTTTGAGCGGCACTCCTGTTGTTACCTTGATGCTGGCGTCCTTCCGGGCCTGCTCTGTTTTGTTGAGTTCTTTCCTTAAAACATCCACCGTCTCCTCCAGGTCTCTCCTCTCCTGCTCCTTTTCCTTCACCTTCTCCTCCTCAGCCCGGAGTTCAGCACGCAGACCTGACAGGAACAAAGCAAAGTGCTCCTGAGGCTCATGGATAGGTTACAAATCCTTTAGGTTGTTTTTAATCTCAGCGCTGATAAAAACATGTCATATAATCTTGACTTTATCAGTCAGAGATGGTTTTGGACAAACATTTGCAGGCGACAATAAAAACGTTCCTCTAATAAACAAATAAAAGTTACACAGATTTTCTCACATCTCTGATGAATGAAGAGTCTTGGGATCAGATTTCAGGGGGAAAGGTCATTTCCCATATTTAGGATACACACATTTGTCTGTTACTGTGAAATTAACTGAAAACCAACCTGAGATTTCACCGTTTTTCTTCTGTAGATCTGAATTAAGCGATCTGATCTCCTCTTCTCTCTCCTGCAACAATGACGCCGTCCTAACAAAGAGCAACGAGCGTCAGAAACCTCGTCTTCAGGTCAAAGGAAACAAGTGTCGCACGTGTGTGTGTGTGTGTGTGGCACACTTGTTTTGCTGCAGCTGGAGGGCTTCATGGTTCTTCTTCAGGGTGTCCGTCTGTTTGGTGAGAGAAACGTGAGCCGCCTGCACCTCCTTCAGCAGCCGCTCCGTCTCATTGAACCTGCAGAGCAGAACTGTCACACATCTGCACGTCCCAATAAAGCAGCCCAAAGTTTCATTTCCACAGCCTGAAATAAAGTCTTGTTATACACGTGTTATAAGATCATTTCTCTCAGGTGGAAACAAAGCAGGACAGTACTGGTTAAATCTGCAGCAGTGATCACAGATCAAGCCTGTGGACTTTAAAAGTGAGAACTAAAAAAGGAACAGAAAAAAGAGACTTTGGTGGTTAAGAAGTCAAAACACGTTTGACCCCAGCGTCCGTAACTTCATCAAAACACAAAAAAGTGTTTTTCCTCTTCTTACTGGCGTTAAAAGGAAATAGTGCAGATTGAACTGTGTTGGCTCAGAGAGCGAAGTGTGAGGAAAACCTTCACTGTTTAACTACAGCTGTTATTAAAAATAGAGCCAAAATAAACAAATAAACAAACAAATAAATAAATCCCACCATGGTTTCACCAAAGTGCCTCTGACCTGTTGAGCAGGGTGTTGTAGGCTCCTTTCAGGGCCTGGTGCTCCTCAGAGTCCCGCTGTAGCCTGGAGTTGTGCTGCAGCAGCTCCTCCATGTCAGCTCTGGAGCGCTCCACCTCCAGCACCTGGCCGCTCAGCTCCACCTTCAGCTCCTCGCGCCGCCGCTCGGCGTCCTTCAGCAGACCGCCCAGCTTACGAGCCTGCGGGCAGAACACGGGGCAAAATTAACATACAGGAAAAGTGGATTTTACTAAAAACAGCGAGGATCAGTGATTACACTTCTAAGCAAAGATGAACTTTCCCATGGCTTGATTTAATTTAATGATTTTAGGAGGTGCTCACACTGACACTGCTTCACATTTAACATCAGAAAAGCATTTGGCACGGACAGCGTGACGCGGTGCATCTGCAAACTACAACCTGGGACTGAATTAAACGTCGTAATTACACGTATTTATTCACTATTAATCTTCTAGCACAAAATGTGAGAAAAAACAGGAAAAACAAAGTTTAAATAGCTCATTATGATGTTTGTTTTAACATCACAAAAAAGATAAAGCACATGATCCTCACATTTAAGAAGCTGGCACTGCAAACAGTGCATTATCATAATCTAAAGGAAAGAATAAAAACAATAACAACATGTTACCTCAGCCTCAGCCTGAGCTCTCTGAAAGCGATACTGAGCGAGGAGACGGTCGGCCTGAGAAAGAGCCAGAGCCTTCGCCTCCAACAAGTCCTGCAGACGGCTCTCCTTAGACTGAGGAGACACACAGAAACCTTCATCAGATACAGAAATGCTAAAATCCAGATAAAGTCTGAATGCTCCTGCAGAGGCTTCAGTGTTACATCAACAAATAACTCTCAAGAAGTAAAAATCAGACGGTTAAAAACAAACAAACTGCAAACATATGACAGATTTTTAAACTGCGTGGTTACTCGTGTGCAACATTACAGCAGTGTTCATCGCTTTTCTTAGGCCTGATGTACTCACCGCGTACGCGCCCAGCTTCTGTTCATACACGTCGATGATCTCGGACACGTGCGAGTCTTTGACCTGCTCCTGCAGCTGCAAGCATCAGACAGACTTCAGTGGAAACGTCGACGGGAAGATTGAAAACATTTATGACACAGTTTTGTTTGTCTGGAAATGTTGCCGACACCGTTTCCAGGGGTTACACCAAATTTTCCCAAACTTTACGACCTTTAAACACTTTAAATAATAAAATATTTCTTTGTGAAACAGTTTTCGAGGCCCCGACGACTTTAAATTATCCAGGGAACAAAAAAAGTGGAAAATAATATCAGAATCTAATATTTTAGTGTTTTTACTTCTGTGCATTATCTAATAAAACTGCACTGTGTGTGCACAGCCTGTAGCTACAATATAAAGTTTGATAAATCACGTTTGTTTCTGTAATTTAAGACGTTTCATTTGTTAGCAGCAGTCCAAACAACGTTTTATTGTTTTGACCCACAAAAATCAAGCAAAAACATTTTGGTCCTAAAATATTTCAAAGTAAAAGTTAAACATGGATGCAGGACACGCATGTGGTTGGGCGCCACGACATTTTAGAGAACCCATAATCTGCAGTACGCTCAAAAGGTGATTTTATTTAAATTATTTTTATTGTATCAATTGATTTTAATTTTGGACATTTAAACAACTTGTGGTTTCCGGTAAAATGTGAATATTAAAATGAAAATAAATAAAATAAAAGCCTGGTGGTGTTCTTGAATAATTTACATTACCTAATAGTTAATTTGAGGATGAAATTTAATTTGCATTTGTTAAAGTGCACCAAAAGATGGCGTCTTCCCCCTTTTGGTTGTGTTGATCTGACTGATCCTCATCGTGTATGACTAATGAACGCAGGACTTCACGCTGTGAGCCACCGAGAGGCCACGATCCTTGACTAGCATCTGTAATCTAGTTTGTACATGTGTAGTCTGTAAAGCATGCTTCATCTGATGACAACAACAACAACAAACAAAGAAAGAGACTAACCAACCCAACCATCCCACAGTTTCCAGGAGTCGATCTGAAGGTGTTTATTGTAAAACTTTTTCACCTTTTTTGGTCTTAAAACTTTAACAGCTTTAATAAAAATTAACCCGTAGAAGCAAATCACCTGAAGATCAAATCTGTTTGAATGAAAGAAGAAAATGCTTCATCCTGGTCTTATGTTCTGATCACAGCTGTTTGCCTCCCCCATGGAAATGTTCACGTTTCAACAGTCACAGAGAAACACTCTTGCACACTCTACCTCCAGCCCAGTCTGAATCTTCTCCACCAGACTGTGGACACTTTTGCTGTGGACACTGGAAGAGTCCAGCGTGCTGGTGTTTGTCCTGAGAGGCGGGACTTCCTGCACTGCCACACGCTTCACAGACAGCTCGGCCTCTCGCTGGCGATAAGCGTTGTTGGCGGCGATGCTTTCTCCCAGACTTGAGAAAAAACAAAGAAATGTTGTCCACGATTCACAGAACTATTAAATATTTCTGGATAAAAATGTGTAGTTTGGATCATGAGACTCACACGAACGAGGGGAAGTCTGGGAGGGGAGTGGCTTCAAACAGCAGAGAGAGCCCGGTCTGCACACGGTCTCTGTGGTGGGACGTGAGGGCCAGAGAGAGCGGCGTCACAATCCTCTGGTCCTGAGGGATAAAACAGAGAGAATAACGGCTCGTTTCAACTGAACACAAAACCCTGCGTGCACTAAAAACATGCAGTCAGTGAGAATGTACGGAAGGTAAATAACGTCAGCCTGTATGTAATACCTGCAGCATCCTGTAGAAGCTGGTCTCCATGTCCTTCACATGCTGTCTCAGTTTGCTCATCAACTCCAGGGTCTTCAGCAGAGCTTCTGCACACACCTGACTGAAACCACACACACACTTTAATATCTTAAAATACCTCAAAAGTAGTTAGAAAACTTTCATCAGCTAAATTAACTCAACATAATAACGTAACATTATGTCTATGAGTTCTTTAATTCATCATGAAAAGCTGATTTAAGCTGTTTCAGGATCAGGGTGGCAGCTGATTTTTCAAACTTACATTTGTGCCTGAATGTTATTTGCAGCTCTGTGGGAAGGAAGCATTTTAAGGCCTTTCTAAGTATGTAAGTGGCCAAACGCCTTCGCTTAAATCCTGTTATCAATAGTAACAATACTAAGTATAGACTGATCCATTTCACATGTGTCTGTTAAGTCACAGACACATCTATACTGGTGGTGTAAAGTGGCCCGTGTCAGTTGTTCTTTTGATGCACAGACTGCAGCTCTCTGAACATCGTCTGTGCAGTCTGCACGCCAGCTGCAGTGGTCTGCAAGTGTGGTGTCCTTTTAAAAGGGCCTCATTACATTAGTTTCAGCGTTAAGTTTAATATGTTATTGTATGAAGGACAGTCTTGGGTCTGTAGACAGCCAATGACTCAATAAACACGCCCACCAAAGCCTCATCAGCTAAGTTATGATACCAAACTGTACCAGATTAACAAGCAGTAACACTGAGGATATTTCCTGTTTTTATATTTTCATTTGTTTTTCGAGTTCCTAAAATAGCTTAAACTTTTCTCAAAAGTCTTGTTTGTTATATTTTTACTTGAATGAACTCAAATGTTTTTTCATATGTAGTTTCAGTTTTTAGTCTAGTTTTAGTTAATTACATAGTGGATTGCTTAGCGGATGCCTCTGTAGAAGTGAAGTGAATGACTGTAGCAGGTCTGCACAGCTCTTTAAAAATAAAAATAAAAGTTGATACAGCATTTGGTGGATTGCTTTCCTTATCTGTTATGTAGATCAGCGCTGTGTCGCTCATGTTTACTCTTGCTTGTGGCTCTTTGTGTAATTGAGAATGGCCTCTTAAAGAAACAACAACAACAAACAGACGTTCTCCCAAAGCTTGTTGGGCATCATGTTAGCATTAGCCAGCTTATCCCAGCAGAGGATTCACCTGGGCTGCTGACATCTTTGGTTCAGCTCGTGGGCTGTGTTGATGGTTGGTTGGTGTTTTTCTCTACATATCAGAGCCAGTGGGTGAAGTTTCATAACAACCACCAACAGTGACCAATAAATGGAGCATGGCTGACTTGGCTCAGCACGGCTGTTTTAGGGGATTTTCTGAAATCTTTTCCCTCCATAATTACATTTAAAGCAGTGCAGCTGTATTTTGCATTAATAATGCACGGTCTGGAAATCCCACTGCTTTTCTAGCATCTCTAAAAAATCACTTGAACCCAGAAAAATCTGAGCAAAACATCGTCAGAGCTTTCACTCACCTGAGATCATCGTCAGAGCTGGGAGGCAGACAGCTGAGTGGATTGCTGCTATGACAACATGAGAGGAGCGCTTCAACCTGTGAGAGGCAGAGCTGAGCGCTTATCTGACAGGACACCAAGGATCTGGTGGCCTCCTCGGTGCACAGGAGTGGGAGAGTTAAGGCTTCGAAGGAATCAGACATGTGCAGATACAGACAGACTGCAGGGTGGCAGGGTCACGTGAAGGATATTTAGCAGCAGGCTGGTGACGTAGCTGATGCGGAGACAGTGTTTTCTCAGGTGAGCATCTCCCTGTGAGAGATTGAGGTCCTTCAGCAGCCCTAACAGTGTCGGAAGCAACATTTCCACAAAGCTCAGTGTAGAATCAGGCATACTCTCTGCTCCCAGCGTCTCCTGGATGGAGAGGACAGGAAGAGAAGTGGGTGGACAGCTAACAAATTTTATTTTAATCATGACTACGGCTTCCAGGTAATCAGAAGAAAAGGTTCTGCCACTGTCAGACCGCTCCCCTGTATCCCAGTGGGGCTACCTTACCTCCAGTAGCTCGCTCAATAGCTGCAGGACCTGCAGAGAGCAAGATTCGCCACCCTCCACGGGCGAGCTCAGCCACTGCACCAGTGCCAGCCCACACTGCGCCTTGCGTCCACCGTCCCGTCCTGCAGCTCTGAGTTTAGGTCCCGCTGGTTTGAAAACCACCTCGCACAGGAGCGAGCGCAGACCTGAGACACTGCACATGGCAAGGAGAAGCTCCAACACCTGCAAAGCACACATGTAACACACATCAAGATGAAGGTTTGTAGCAGCTGAGCATGGCTTACAAAGGCTTTCCTTCCCTTTTTTCCATCTTCATGCATCTGCTTACAATCTTTAGATAAACTTCAGAGAAAAAACACCCAAATTTCAACATAACCTGTGAGTAATACGAGCAGCAGCTTCAAGCTTATAATAATCACAGAATTGACTAAAAATCGAATAAAACTGCAACAAACATCTGATACTTTTCTCAGTTTTGTACCACTGAAACTTGAATATCTATTTATTTATTGATAAATTGTGAACAGACGAATCTATATATAACAAAATTTTTGCAACATTATTATCATTATTAATAATATTATTATGGCACATTTGTATATTTATGTTAGTAGGTATATAAAAAGTATCTATTAAAAAAAATCTGTTGCTTTTGTGACACATGTCACGTTACACATTGTCACCGGTTTCACTCCTGATATTTTAACCCAAACCATGATGAGTTCCTAAACCTGCATTATTAGTTCCTGAGCATCATGGAAAAGGTAGCGAAAGCAAAACATGAAAGATGAAAGCAAAACTGAACGAGTTCAGTCTTGTGATATAAAACCATCGACCAAATAATAACCAACAAATGTCCAACAGCTTTTCAGCTGAGATCACAAAAAAAAGGTTTGCAAACCAGCTATGAACCAGTTAAACAACATAATTGTATTGCTTGTTAATATTAAAACTATTAACTACAGTTTTTACAGCGTTTCATTTTTCAATTCAAACATCAAAGGTAAAGTGCAACCAACATGCCGTGAAGCCCCTGCCCTGCTTCCTCTTGCGTTCGCGGTTTTTGATATTTTACAGCATCACGTTTTCATTTCAAGGAAACACACTGAGTGACTTTAAAATCAACAGTTTCCTAAATTTAAAAATCAATTTCAGTTTCTGTTTAAACTCCTGAACAAATGTAAGAAAACCTCTAGATCTGACAATTAAAATCGAAATTCAAGTTGAATCCTTTCGGGTTTTGGGACGTTTTATTGTTTCTTTTTAGTTCAGTTTAGTTCCAGTTTTTGATAGAAGATTTTTATCATTTCAGTTTAGTTTTTCAGTTTAAGTATGAGGTCATTTCTGCTTCTGTTCTTCCAGAATAACTAAAAATGAACTCATCATGACATTTAATGTATTGCACAGTCTCTTTATAAGGCAGCAGTTGATAAAAACGCTGACAGCTGCAGAATCGTTCAACTCAAACGTAACCACTTAAACCTGCACGCACAAATAATGAGAGAACAGGCTGTTACAAAAAAGCAACATTAACATTTTTAAAGACTAAATATTCCTTGCATTTATTTCCTGGTTTGTGGGCAGCAGCTCCTGAAAGCGTTGTTTCACTGTCATCAGTTAATAGGAGACACCGGTTTATCAGAAACGCTGCTGTCCAGTTATAAGAGGAAGAAAAAACATGTGAGTCTGTGTGAGAACAGCTTTCTTTAACTGCTGCACAACAAAACAAAACAACAACAGCAAAAACACACAGGAACACGTTTGGACCATCTGTACGCACGCTCAGTAATCCAGAGTGAGACTCCTTTCAGCTCTTGTGCTCACCAAGGACATTTCTGTCCGTTTGACTTCAGTTATTCATTTTGAGTTAACACAGATATTTATGTTAGAATTTCAACACCAGGTCCCAAAATAAGCTGTGAAACCAAACACTAAACAGCTCCACTGAAGCACATTACAGCCTCTCTGCAGTGCTGAAACAGCAGCTCTCCCTCTGTGACCCTCAGCGTTCGCTGGATCGATCGTTCTTCTGGTCAAACCTCAAAGGTCTTCAATGTCAGCCAAGTCTAGAACTTTGAAACTGTGATTCATACAAGTGTGGTGTGTGTTGTCAAATTGATAACAATCGATTAAGTAACAGGATATGAAATACTTCTGTCTTATTAACGAGCAGTAAGAAATATTTAAAATAATTATTTGTCTAAAAACAAAAAAACATTTGTATTTACCTCAGAAATTCATTTTATTGTTTTATATGTTTTTAAATATATTAATTTTATGTGTTAAAGTGCAGAAATGAGTGAGTTTGTGTCTGTAAGCCTTGAAAGGAGAATGTAGTTCAGTGGCTGCACTGAACAGACGTGAGCATATCCTGAAGTTGCTCCGTGATTTGACGCAAAGCTTTTGTGCTGCTTGAAGACGCCGTGATGGTGCAGACGTTAACAATAATTCGCTGATGTTCAGACAGACGTCTCAGAGCCATAAAGACAAAACTAAGACTAAAGTACAGCTTTCTATCCCTCAGCCATGCTGAACGCGCTCCTCTTGTTGTGATTTGCATCAAAGTAGGTGAAACGGATCCACCCAGGCTTCTGCTTCTTACCTGGACATGCTCATATCCCTGAAGTTTAACTGAGTGCTACCTTTTGTTTGAGCAGGACTTGCTTGTTTGCCTTCATGTGCATATGAACTTGAGTGACAGCCCATTCTTCATTCATAGGGTCGGCCTTCTATCAGGTTGAGGTCAGGACTCTGTGCAGGCCAGTCGAATTCCTGCACATCAAACTCACTCATCTATGTCTTTGTGGGCCTTGTGTTGTTTCTGGTGCACAGCCATGTTGGAACACGGAGAGATGATCTCCAAAATGTTCCCACAAAGTTGTGATCATGAAAGTGTCCAAAATGTTTTGGGATCCTTGAGCTGCTTTCAGTGGAACGACGAGCCTGAGCACAACTCCAGAAAAACAACCCCACACCATAATCCCCCCTCCACCAACGTCTCTCCAGAGAACACATCTGCCCACTCTAGAGTCCAGTGGCGCCGTGCTTTACATCACTGCATTTAAAGCTTTGCGTTGCACTTGGTGATGTACGGGTTGGACGCAGCTGCTCAGCCATGGAAGCCCAATCCATGAGGCTCTCTATGCGCTGCCTCTGAGCTAATCTGAAGACCAGGTGAAATTTGGAGGTCTGTAGTGATCTCTGTGCACTGCTCCTCAGCATACGCTGACCCCGCCCTGTGATTTTACATGGCCTACCACTTTGTGGCTGAGTTGCTGTCACTCCCAATCGCTTCCACTTTGTGATAATACCACTAACAGCTGACTGTGGAATATTTAGTAGCGAGGAAGTCACATGGCTGGGCTTGTTGCACAGTTTGCACCTCATCACGGACCGCACTGGAATTTACTGTCTAAGAGCGACCCACTTTGTTGCCACAAGAAGGTCAGTGTTGACGTCAGCGGCATCACGTCTGATGCAAACTGTGTCACACGTGATGGTTTCAGGAAATACTGGCAACTTACAGAGTTAAGCACAGCTGGTGTGGGTTATCATATTTGTCGTCTCTCACCTTGGCTGCAGGGTCCGGGTCTTTCGAATGCAGCAGTCCTAACACTTGAGACACACATGCCGAGAAGTGGGGATACCTGGAAATGGACAAAGGCTTTCAGCGGAGTTTTAAAGCAGCTGTTCAGGAAAAGAGCTGTGAATTATCTGCATACCTTGTTAGGTAATCAGCTATTTTGGGGTTCTTTAACAAATCAACCAAAAGGTCGACTGAGTATTTTCTCGTCAGAGTACCATCACCGTTCACGATGATGTTGAACACAAGCTGGAACGTTTGATGGATGTTCTTTGCATCAAAGAGCTACGAGGAAATCCCAGAGATTAGAGACAGGATATTATGTGAATCAGCATGAATGTTGTTTACTGTTCAACAGATAAAAACGAGAAGAGAAAATAGGAACAAAGTAAAAAAGGAACAATTGTTTCTGCTGTTAAGAAGAAAATCGAGTCATGGCAGAGACCTGCAGAAGTCTTGAGTCTCATTTGATGACATTTTGTCAGATTGGCTTGTAATTTTTTATAAAAAGTGTTTTTTGAGCAAAAGTTCTCCAGGTTTTTTTGGAGTTCTTTCAAAGTTTTCTGATTTTTGGACGTTAGCTGCTTTTTCACTCTTTTTTCAGTCCAGTCTGTGAACATTTACAGAAAGATTTCTTTGTTTCGTCTTTAGACACTTTGTTAAGCGCAGATCCCAGCAGAGTTCACCTACCTTCTCTCCAACCTTCTCATTCAGGCTGAGGCTGGCCAGTATAGACAACGTGAAGACCACCACAGTCAGGCTGTTGTGCGCCAGAAAGTTGATCAGTGTGCGATAAAACTGCTTCACGTTGTCCTACAAAACAACATACCGTAACCAGTTTCACTCCTACTGGTCACCAACAATAAATGCATGTGGCCCAAAAAACTGAATAGTGCATCTCAAAAACATTAGAGTATCCTATTATTGTATTGTGAAATATTTAAAGGCCTTTTTTGGTTTAATTTTGACGATTGCGGTTTACAGCTCATGAATTTCTCGGGCCTCCAATTCTTAGAACTCTTCCTCTTGTATGTGAATCAGCAGAAACTCACCAGAGACTTGATGTAGATCTGCACGGAGATGTTGTCGCGACAGAGATTGGCCAAGAGGCCGAGACATGACATGACAACGTCTTCATTTTGAGATTGGCTGTGATGAAAGACCGTCGGTAATCTCGTTAATTGAAACATAATGAATCAAAACATAAAGAGCAGTAATTCAGTATAACATAAAGGCAGAGATGAGATGTGTTTCTCACATGTTGGTCATGAGAAAAGTGATGAGCTCGTGGATGCAGCTGGCGGACTGGAAGATGCGAGTGTTGTAGGTCAGCTTCTGCAGCACCTGGAGGCACTGAAATACAGAGCAACACGACACAGACGGTTTTAGAGAAAGACTCAAAGCTAAAAGGTAAAAGTCTGTCGAGTAGATAGTACAGTCATAAATCTGCTTCAGGTAATTACTACATCTATATTAATAAAGATTTGGTTTGACCACTATTGGAATAGTTTTGGGTTTGTCTGCACAGGCAGAAACTACCCTCACGAGCTCCTGATGCACACACAGTTTGTTCTGCTCAGTACAGGAAAGGGCTTCAGCGCTTAGTCCTTGTGTGCCTTCAAGGGGTAAAGAGTTTCTTGTAAAACACAATTCTCAATTTTACATTTTGCTCATGAAATATGCTTTAACTTGTATAAATGTCAAGGAAACCAAGAGCAGAAGCACCACGGCACTTTCTTTCTGCTAGTTCTGAAACACTGCAGTGATTTTAGCAACGCACCAAAGCGTTAGAAAACAACCAACCGTGTTAGACTTCTACATGACTTTATCTGGACAGTAGTTTTATTACACTTAATGAAAATTATGTCTTTGAATTTTTTCATCTACAATCTGACGTCCTACAGCTGACACACGACACCCGTGCTGTCACTGTGAACTGGCAGAGACATTTGTGCTCGCACAAGCTGACGGCGATGTTTAGAAGACTTCAGGGCTTCAGTTTGTGTGAAAACAGCCACGACGTTTCCTGTAATTGCTTGAGTCTCACCCCCAGCTAGCAGCACACCGACTGTATTGATGGGCTTACCTGCAGCACCAGAGCCTCCCCGGGTGTGTTGCTGTGACAGTGTATGACAGCAGCCAGGGTGCTGGTGAGGTTGTAGCTGCTGTGCAAAATCTCCCGGCTCTGATCGTCGCAGGCTGTGAGGAATGAGTGTGTATGAAGTCGTTAGCATTTGGATTTCCTGTCTCAGAAATCATAAACATCCTTTTTTTATTATTATTCTTACTACAATATACATTCTGTTCTGTTTCCTGACCCAATATGATAGGATTCTTTGGGAGACAATAATAACCCTAACTGACCAACTGGCCTCTGATTATTTATGCATTCAAAGGTTAGCTTCCAGCACACTGTGAAAAGTTCGGCACACAAACAAATAGTTTGCTGTTATTATCGGAATTTTGTAAAAACAGTGGAAATCCACATACTGCACATATATTTGAGGCAGACATGATTTTACTCAGAACCGTAGGAGGGCAGCCATACTTAGTGCTGTAAGGAGATGAGCTGAAAGAGGGCCTGACATTGAGAAAAGACGGTGAAACCTCAGAGGACATACCAGGGTCTGAGAAGCCTGTGCAGGGGTATATATATGTATAAGCTACACGTAGAACACCAGGCTGTGAACCATCCTTCTATGGTTTTAGCAGATTAAGGGAGACTTGTTGAATTATCTTTAAGAGAGGTCTCACTTTTCAGAGGGATTTATTCTTTCCCCCTTACCACAGACCATTTCTTAATTTGGACTCCCTTATATCGAAGAATCTGTCTGAACTGGCTGAACTGGATAAAACCAGGGATGAGAACATCTGGATCCTAGATTACTGATTACCTGACAAGGTTCTTATTTCCCTTCTAGGAATCATAATACTTAAACTTCAAAGCCCCAGATTACACATTGTCCATGCTCAGGCTTCTCAAAACATTCCTGTTCTAATGTCCGGTCTTACAGCACTAGGTCTGACTCCCCTCCCCTCTGCCTGCAGTATGGACATGAGTTAAACATGTGAGGTAGTAAGAACACTGTAGTAAAGGGCAATGAATGAAAGTTTTGGTTTTGAATTGGAAAAAATTACTGTAGATTTCTGAAATCTTCAAATAAAAGTTAAGACTTGTTTTAATTTTGAAAAAACAAAACAAACACACACACACACACACACACACACACACACTTTCAAGCCAGTGGCACCATGTATTTCTATATATTATGCCTGTATAACCAACAATTGTCAAGTATTGTTCGGCTCCATAAAATAACACTGCATCGCAGAAATACTTTGAAAGCACGGAACGACAATATTTTATATAAAGCCGGAGATTTGATGTGTGAGCTCGAACCTGTAACAGTCTTTGTGGCAGTGAAAAACTCACTTTGTATGATGTCCACACAGCTGTAAACAAAGTTACTGATGCTTTAGATTTTCTCATGACTTCTTCCACATTAGTTCTCTTTGAATTTGATTTCCACTCAGTTTAATTTCAGTTCCAGATTTGCTCGTTTGAGTTTAGTTTTCAGTTTTAGTGTTTGGACTAAGGAGCTTGGAAAGAAAAGCGTCTGGACTTCTTTAAGTTGCTTGAAGACGTTTCACCTCTCATCTGAGAAGCTTGAGATCCCTTCCCAGACGCCTTAATGCCCACTCACACCCTTTGCCATCTGACCTCAGGAAACCACATGATAGGGTGGGACCAGGTTTCACAATGAGCTGGTGATGGCAAGCTACATTGTAGCCACAGCCGCCCTGGGCGCACTGACAGAGGCGATGGCAATTACTTTGTGTTCTTCTGCACATTGTACAGATCAGCTGTTACACACAGATGTATACGGTGGGACAGTTTGTGGTAATACAGCTGTCTTCAAGATAAATCCTCCGCTCCACCCGAGTCTCAGACCTCAGGACCTCATAACAGTTCCTAACGAATTCTATCAGATAAGTTCACCCTTCATAGAAAAATATATTGATTGTTCTTCAACCTCCTCTCATTTGTCACACCGTTTTCAGAGAGGGACATGTGTAAAACCTGCGTGTTCACTATATTATTTTTGTTATAGCATCCCTGGCTTCAACAGACTCCCTCATCGGGTGTGCTCATTTCTGAGCCACTAATCTGTGATGCTCTTTGCAGATAATTATTGAAATGAACTGAATGCAAGAAATTAGTAAACCGTTAGTAGATCACCCAAAGAATTTTCCGCTCCCACGGGATTGTTTTGTAAAACCACTGTCACATTAATCTGCCCGGCAGCTTTCAGTCACAAAACTGACACGGTGCCTCTTTGGTAAACCCCGCCAGCAGCTTTGTGATGCCTAAAGAAGGCTTTACAACACTTTCATAATGACAACCGATACAGATTAAGTTGTCTGTGAATGTTTTAAATACTTTTGCTCTGGCAACTACTCCTCTGCTTACAATATAAACACAATAGTTTATGCCATTTAGATAAAACTACATCCCTATGACATGATTGCAAAGGCCCCTAATGCTTGTTGGGTTGACAGAAGCAATCACATAAAGACTAAAATCTGGGACTTTTCTGGAATTTCACATTTCTGTGAAAAAACAAAGTTTTAGTTAACTAATAAACTTGAATTCAAAATGCCAGAGCACTCAGGTGATGGTCCATTACTGGTGCTGAAGTGTGTATAAAGTATGAAGAGGTCTTCTGTACCTAGCTGTGACAGCAGGGAGATGATGGAGCTCGTCAGGGTGGGGCTGGTGCTTGGGTTTCCAGCCAGCTCTACCAGCCCACTCACACACTCGCTGGGCAGAACCTGAGCTGAGGACAGCAGCTGCTCGCACTTTAGGCCTGAGAGCTTCTGCAAACACACGGCATGTACGTAAACTACACAGGGATACGATACACATATCCCTAACAGCAATTTGAGTTGTAATCACAGGCCAAATTATTGCACAGCAAACCCCTACTTTGTATATTCTACTCCCAAACCACTGCTTGCCTCACGTGGTGCCTCATAAAGCCACTCAGGTGTGATTCTCCAGTTTGACGGATGTATAAACTGAACAGTTAGCTCACCTCCACCTGTTTTTGTAGCTGCGCTGCGTGCTGCGCTGTCCTGCTGTCTCTGTACTGCTGTATAGCCAGCAGCAGAGACTTCAGACAGGTCGTCACGTCCATCTTGTACAACAAAAACTGCACTGTAAGGAGACTTTGTCAAAGAGAGAGACAAGAGAGAAACAACCAATGTCCGTGTTAACACTAGCTAGCCAGCTTATCTTTCATTGTAATGACAACAGAAAATAAACTAATCATAAAAGCCTGAAACTGTGACTCGTTTATTCAAAACATAAGATTAAATTACGATAAATATGATAAATGTCAATTCGATAAATAATATACCTGCGGTGCCTTTTCTGTTTTAGAGAAACATCAACAACCGGCAACAAATCGACAACTTCCTCCCGCTTCAACTTCGAACGGGAAGGGATCGTACCATGTACGAGAAAGGGGGAGACAATAAATGAAATCAATATTCACGACATTATAATTGATTATTTGGTGCCATATTTACACAATTTTTAAAAATGAACAAGGGTTTTAAGAGCCATATTGAAACAATGCTTAGGAATTTAATGGTAATGGATTAAAACAGATTAAGCTGTTGAAAACGCACACCCTTATTACAGGGACGAGACCATGTGAGAATACACGTAACAAGAGGGGGCGGAGCAACAATTACCCGTAGTAGTTCAACAGTGAAAGATGAATTAAATTAAATTAAATTATTACATTTATTTAAATGTAATAAATTTACATTGAAACATGACTTTCAGAAAATTTTATTTTATTGAATTATTTATCAACAAATGTAATTGATTTTTACACACAAACCCCTGTAAGGTTTACTCTAAAAGAAATAACAGCAAACAGTTTCTTCCACAGTATACTTTTCACCAAAAAATAGAAACCAAAACAGTGTCATCAATTTATTGAATCATCATACAAGAAAATACAGCATATTTTCCTGTGCTGATGTATACCCTTGTTAGAATAGCAACAAGAGTATACATCAGTTTTTTATATAACCACCTGTTTTCTTCAACATGGTCTGAAATTTCTTAGGCAACCATTCTCATCATTTCTTTCAGTAGTCTTCAGTAGGATCGGGGTCTGGAGAGGCCAATCCACGACTGATAGTGCTCCAATGTGTTTTCTATCCAGGTATGCTTTAACTGCATTGGCTACAGTGTGTATGGGTTCATCATTGTGCTGAAAATGCCTCAAAACCAGTCTGTATTTTTCTATTTCCACAATTCCATTAATTTTGAAAAGACCAACATCCCTGGCTGAAATGCATCCCCAAACCACAACAGAGCCTCCGCTGTGTTTTACAGAAAGCTGTGGCAATTAATTATTGTAACTGTCTCCTCCTGAATCCTCCTCCTCCTAAATCTGGATTCAGCACTCCACGAGACCGTCTGTCACTGATGTTTCAGTCCAGTTCTTGTAGTATTTGTCATATCTCATCATTTGCTTCCTGTTTCCCTTCACCATACTCCTGGGTCTTCCAGTTTGATCATCATACACCAATGTGGCTTAATAAACAAACAAACAAAAACAAACATTAATCTGAAAACGATAAAGTACGAGTGACTGAAGATAAGTGGTAAAGTAGCCACTGAAATAAAAACAAAAGAAAAGCTGAAAGACCTTCAGAGACCCTGAAAACTCCTGCTCAGACCGCTTTAAAAAATTACATTTGCATTTGCCTGGTTTCTTAGAAGCAGGCAAATAAATGATGCATGTTGTGTTATCATAATATGAGTCATTTAGTTAAACATACCAATTACAACACATCACTTTAGTCTGGAAAGGAGCTCAAGAACTGTGACCAAATTCCACAGAAAGAAAGAAAAAATAATAATAAATGACATGAACATAACTAGGTAAACATAAGGAAACATAAATAATGTCTCAAGGGTGACGTGACTAGCCGAAAGAGGATATCGAGCACTGAGGTTTCTTGTTGCCATATATAGGTTGCGTGTTGTTTTTAGGACACATGCAGACAAAAAGAAGACTGCAAAATGCAGCACTTTGCATCCATCCACATGATGATGCATGTGCAGCTGACCTCAGCAGCCCATGCAAACACTATGAAGTCTAACAAATTAAAGAACACAAGAGAAGCTGCAGTGACTTTGATCAAATTAATTGAATTCTCTGCAGACTGCAGACAATGGTGGGTGGATGTGTGTGGTGTGCGCATCTTTTTGATTCAGTGTCTGAGTGTGGAAACTGTGGTTAGACCGTGCTGATGGTCTTAGGGGCCCATCACTGCTTTCTGCCGCGCTCTGTTCTTCTTATGTGTCTTTGGCATTTTCCTGTCTGCAGGTTTTATTTTGAAAAAAGAAAAAAAAAGACTGCATGTATTTAAACGGATGATGATGTTCAATAAAAAAAAGAAATTGCGCCCAGTGATTAAACCCCAGCTGATCTCAGGCACAGCGGGCATTGTGTTTAACAAAGGTCAGTGAGGAACAGAAGCAGTTCGTGCTGAAAGGGTGTGAAAACAAACACAGGATGTGCAACTGCGTTTTGCCCGTGCCGACAACGAGGGTTAAGCCCTTCACTTTTCAGAGTTCAGAGTTTGAAGAAAGAAGCGCGTTTTGCACAAATGATAGACAATCACCGAATTACAGGCTCCTTTAAGACTGAAATTTAATGGCGTGTAACAGCAATGAGCAAACACAAAGGGTGAGGAAGTAAAATAGACAGATATGCAGATTAGGCGATTGCCTCCTCGTTATAATCACATTATTTAAAACTCGTTTAATTTTAAAAAGGTTCCATAGCTTAAAAAAGAACTGCCACATACAAAGGACAGCAGAGTTTTCCTCTGTGCTAAAAATAACTAAAATCATAGAAGCGATAACTCCGCTTGCGTGAGGGGAAAAACCTGCGTGTAAATGTAAATCTTGTTTGAGATATGTAGCTGCAGAGATGTGAGTCGTCATATTTCAGATTTTCACACATTAGCACCCAAAAATGTAACCAGCAAGTGCTGTGAAGTGAAAGGAGGGTTCACACCAACATGTATTCTGCTTTGAAGCTCAAAAGGTTTCAGAAACAGAGGAAAGTAAGATCGAGATCAACCCTTTGTGTAGTGTTCCTGTGATTCTCACTCCCAAACAATACACACTGTGTAGATGGTTATGTGATGGTTAGATGTTAGAGCACATTCATGAACAGAAGTGTGATCAGTTTAATAAAAGAAAAAATAACCATAACCAAGATATGAGGGGAAAGCAGACTGGAGCAGCCAGCGTTCAAAACACCGACATTCAAGGTAACAGAAGGTTCCCGAGCCACATCCACCCAGCTGGTTTCTGTGTTTCTTGTGTATTTGTGTACTCTGTGACTTCATGGCTGTCTTGGGCTCCAGCTCTTGTTTTGGTGTCTCATTAATTTGATTTAATGTCCTGCTTAGTGATAACATCACTCTTGGCCTCCCTGCACTGGCTTCCAATTGAATTTGAGATTCATTTTAAAGTTCTTTTGTTGGTTTTTAAATCTTTGGTCTGGCGCCTGCGTATCTGCTGAAGCCCTATGTCCCCACTCGTTCGCTCCGGTCAGCTGAGCAGCTGTTGCTCTCAGTCCCCAAATCACGGCTGAAACTGAGACCGAGCGTTCTCTATCGTGGCTCCTAAGCTTTGGAATAATCTTCCTCTTCACATTAGGCGATCGACATCAGTGCTGGTTTTTAAATCCAGATTGAAAACACATTTTTATTCACTGGCTTTTGACTCAGTGGTTAACTGACTTGTATTTTATTGTTTTTCGCTATGTTTATTATTTTATCGTATTTATTATTCTTATGGTATCTATTATGTTTCTATTGTTCAGCACTTTGGTCAGCCTTGTGTGTTTTTAAAGTGCTATATAAATAAACAATGATGATGATGATGAACACAGTAACGTGTGTTGGGTTGCTCTGTCTTCAGACTCACTGTCAGACTGATTAGACAGTGAGTCTGAAGGTGAGAGTCCTCACTGCCCACGCCTGTCTTTGGGTCTGACCAACACCGTTTCCTGTGTGTCATTCCCCCCTCGCCTTCCCCCCATCCGTCCTGTCTGCACTGACCTCTCCAATAAAGACAAAAGGCCTCATTTTCTGAAAACTCTTCCTATCCCATCACCTTCCGAAGAATCACTTCACCATGTTGATTAATAAGGACGGTGGGAATGGTTTGAAGTCTCGTCACAGAAAATGTGCCAAAGGCAAAGAGTCTGAGCTTGAAATAAAATGAAATGAAAGATCAGCCCCACACAAGGGTTAAATTCAGATGGAAACTCTTATCACACAAAGAGAACAAGCGAATAAATATATCTGAGTGTGGCCCCTCGACTGTCACAGTGTAGCTGACATTTGATCTTATCATGTGTAAAAGCTATTTTAATTACTGAAGAGAACCAGCGTCAAACTCAGCCCAAGTATGGTTGTACGTTAATCCTTAAAGCAACAACGTTTTTAAAGTTGCAGCCTCATTTTTACACCACACCTAAAATCTCACTAATCGTCCGGGCTCTTCACCCTCTGACCACACGCTGGGGTATCTAACGCTACATGACCCAAATGGAAACTATGTCAGCTGAAAGAAACCCATCGAAATGTGCAACACTTAAAACTTTGCCTGATTGGAGCATGGCTTCAAATACAGCCCTGAAAACCGACAGGCGGTCGTTGGCATTTCGCCCTCGTTCCTGAGAGACTACATCGATGTATCAGTCAACAAATGAACTACTGTGGTGTCACAGCTCGGGCCATCTCTGTGTCGTTTATAACACAGAGAAGGACCCAGCTGTGACACTGAAGTGGTAACTTTAAATTAGCTGTAGGTGTGAATGCTTGTCTGTCTCTCTGTTAGCTTTGCAACAGACTGGTGATATTCAGAGTGCACCATATGTCTGGTATTATTTCCCTTCCAAATTAGTGCTTCCTCTTAGTTGCTTGTCTAAATTTGTTTCCTTTCATGTTCAGGCCGTGTTAGTGTTGTCTCTGTGTGTCCTCTCTGTGTGTAGCGGGTTTTGTCTCCATGTTTGTTTCACCGTCTGCCTGTCTGTCTCTGTATTCTGTACTTCTGATAGACGTCTAATTTTGCCAGTCCCTCTTTTTGTGCGCCTTGTACCTTGTCACTCTCTGTGACCGCGTCTCACTTTGCCAGTTCTCATGTATTTAGTCAGTTAATGGTGGTCTGAGTAACCCTCAGCACTTTGTTCTCCAGTGTCTTTGTTCCTGTTCATCCTACATATTTTCCCCCATTTGTTATTTATTTCTGCTGTTTGCTATTTATGTTTTATTCCTGCACAGTTTGCTTGAAGCACTCATATTTTGTCTATTCTATTCTATTCTATTCTATTCTATTCATGTGGATCTTATCTTTCTATTTCCTTGCTTCCTTTTCTGTTTACTTTTTTCTTGCCCGTGTTTCGTCCTTTTGCGATGTCTGTGTTTTTTTTTATCTTATGGTCTCTTTTAAGTTTGTTTGTCTCTTTACTTCTTCAAACTGAATTCAAAGTGGAGCAAATGCTGCATAACATTCTCATAGTCTCATTCACACTAACGTTGGTTCTGTATCTTGTAACCAAAGGAAGCTTCAGCATGCAGACTGGAGCCAGCGGTTATGTTGAGTTTTGCTGTAACTGTCTCGTTACTCCTGATTGGTCCCTGCCGTCTCCTCTTCCCTAATAACCGTCCTGTGTGTTTATTGTCTAATCTTCTTTAATCTTCTGGGTCCTCTTTTTTCATAACAAATGATCGTACTCCCCGCAGATTGTGATAGTGACACCTCCAGGCCATGCTGCAACTCTCTGAGGTGGCTGTTTGACTGAAGCATCTTGATGGGAATCGCCTAAAATCCTAAAATAAGCAGTCTCAAGGACCAGAGACAAACACAGCTTTAGCACAGTGGTGCAGTGGTTAGCACTGTTGCTTCACAACAAGAAGGTCCTGAGTTTGACTCCACCATCTGCCTGGGATTGACTTCACAGTCCAGTCCTCTGCCTGTCAACCTTTGATGCATCCATGCACCTCCTCTGTGGTCTCCATCTTTTCCTTCAGCCTTGCAGCTGGAGGAAAGTCATCATACTTTGTCCAGTATTTCTACTATCCTTCCTCTGCACATGGCTATTTAAGTATTTCGGCCCTCCCTCTCTAACTTTGTCTTCAAACCGCCGAGCTGTCCCTCTGATCTAACCCTTTCTAATCTTGTCCATTCTGGTCACTCACAATGAAACTTGAAATCTTTAACTCTACCCCTTTTGTCAGTCCCACCACCTCAAAACTGCACATCGTAGCAGGTCTCAGCACCACATTGTAAACCTCCCCTTTCACTCTTGCTGCTGACCTTCTGCCACAAATCACCCCTGACTCTGAACTATTCAGAGTCAGAGTCGAACTTTTGTTCATGCTCCAAAAAACAAGCAAAAAGATGATATTTAAAATTTTTATTTATTTTTATGAGCGAAAAAGTCACATAGCAGGAAAAGCAGAGTATTTGATTTGATGTTACTGGATTTATTAATAACATCAATGCAGTTTTGAGACAGTGCAAAGACTGAACCCTTCAACAGAGTTTTCATTTAATTTCTCTTGTCTGCACCTCCTGTCACGACTATTCAACCAGCTTCCACTTCCCTTTGCTGTCATTTTGGTCATTTCAGGCATTTCCTTGATACTTCCTGTTGCAGTCTTCCCTTCTTTTCTTTTCTTTACTTTTTTAGTGTGTATTTTTTCCTTCATGCATGACCTTTTTCCTCATCTCTCACTAAATATTATTAGTGCAACACTTTTCTTCCTGCATACACTCTTATACAAACACAATAAGAACCAAAGGGCCCAGATTATGGAAAAGGTTCAAGAAAAGATCACCTATAGAAATTAATTTTCAGACTTTTAAACCAAACCACAGATTCAGCCGATTTGAAGGTTTAGGAGCTACAACCAGACGGGCTGATCTAATGTGTGCAAAAGAACTTCTCTAAACGCATTAACAAGTGTCAGCTAAGAACAGGAAACTGAAGCAGTTCACACGGCTCACCAAAATCAGACAACAGAAAATGAAAACAAACAACTAGTCTCGATTTCTGCTGCGACATTCACACGGTAGGGTCAGAACACGACGGCACGGATCCTCCTGCCTCGTATGTTCGAGCCGCAGGTTTAATGATGCGGGGGATATTTTCTTGGCACACTTTGAGCTTCTTAGTATCAGCTGAGGATCATTTGACAACCACAGCCTACCTGAGTATTGTTACTGCCCGTCTCCATCTCTTTATGAACACAGCACCTTCCAGCAGAATAACAGGACATGTCACAAACCTCAAAGCATCTCAAACTGTTTTTTGAACATGAAAGTGAGCTCGCTGCACCCTCCTCAGTCACCAGATCTCAATCCAATATAGCACCTTTGAGATGTGGTGGAGGGAGAGCCACCTCATGGATGTGACGCTGTGATGTCAACATGGACCAAAATCTCAGAGGAATGTCTTCAGCAACTTGTTGAATAAAACTATTCTGACAGTAAAAATGTAGATTTATATTGACGTCACTAATATAGAAATACTAAACTCATTCTGAATTACTAAAGAAAACAAGGCAGAAGGAAGTCACTTTGTGAATGTCCAGGCTTTCCAGCACGTTGCGCTGAAGCCACAGCGACGCATCATACTTTGGAGTGATTTCAGTTTTAGAGATTCAGGACTTCTCTGACAAATGTGCAGTGTGAGACATTTTATTTCATTTTGCTGCCACGGACAGTTTCTTTTTGTCTTTAATTAGTAGACGTATGCACAAAATAAATCTAAACCACGTCGGCGAGCTCTGTACCTCACGGGAAAAATAAAGAGTAAACCTCACAGAACAACATTAACCTTAAAGCATTTAGATGGAAAATAAACCGCTAGAGTTTGTTCATCGTGCTTTTCATAAGGATGAGTTTCTTCCTGCCCACTTTCTGCTCCTCATTTCATAAACCAGGTGACAGCATCGCACCAAATACATAATTTTGTTGCAATAAAAAATATACATAAATCTATATTTACATATGCTTTTGATAATAAAAACAACAAAGCCTAAAAGTTTATCACTTGGGTGGATCCGTGAGCGGCCTGGCTCCTTCGGCCCAGGAACCAGTGGAATAACTTAAAACAGCTGTTTCGTCTCAGGTTTGTGACAGTATTGCAGTTAGTTCATGACCAGATGACGTCAGTGGAGGAAAAAGGACGATGGAGTTACTGCAGATCATCCTGATGGGAGCACTGAGGCTGGATTTCTTCAAATCCAGTGCATCTCCTGGAATCCTGATCCAAGAGCATTTTGAATAGTTCAGCTGCAGTAAAAGCTTTGATACCCTTGTAGCACACAGTGTGTATACGTCCACATGTCATCATCCTGAATAAGATCCAGCCTGTGAGCTTCTTGTCACTGATTTCCCCCAAACATCTCATTTGGTGTTTGATGGCCGACGTTAATCAGGAAGGACTTCGACGTACTCAGACTCAGGAGCATCTGAATAAACAGAGCGAAGGTCAAACACACAAACCAAAGAAGATGCTGCGAGACAGAAATAGGACAGAAAAGAACAGAAACGGAGAAAATGTAAGGCGTACTCTCGTAATCATGTTCTTCCTCGGGTACGGTGTCAGGCTGCCTCCATGGCTCACGTTCAGTCCTGCGCGGCCTTTGTTCAGGTGACTTTGAAGGCTGTGCTTGCAGCTCTCTCTGTGGCTGGATCAGCAAGGCCGTCTTCCTTTTGACTGAGTGGCGCAGATGCATGGCCAGACCCTGGTTCTTCCTCTTGTAGTGACGAATCAGATCGTCAATAGTCTTAAAAAATGTCTCATCCAAACCCCCCGCTGTCTGATGAAACAAGAACAGCATAAAGTAAATATAACAAAGGTCCATCATCCTCCAAAAATCAGCCGAGTAATCACAGTTACAAGATGAGCTGTTTAAAAATAAAGTGTAAAATATATTATCGTTTATTTAAGGAGTTAGTGCTCTCACATGGTGAGATGACCCTCGAACATTTGTCAAAAAACCTTGTTTCTTTGGCTTTTATTTTGAATTTCGGGTTGAGGTTGCGACACTTGAAGTGGGTGTGAAGCAGTTTTTAACAAGGCTTATCTGTTTTTCACGCCTGAAGATTTCCTGTGGCTATCTCCTTTATTTATGAGGCACTACTTTGTGTTTCGAAGGCTTGTAAGTTTGAAAACATTTAAAACATTTGTACTATTAAAGCAAATTATTGTCTTTTTTTTCTTTTCTTTTTTTGTTTGAAAAACATTCAGAACATCAGAAAAAGTGCCAATTTCACCACATTTTGCTTGAGCACACCAAAGATATTCAGTTGTTAAAGATAAACTGAATATCAGTTTATGGGCCGGGTGGGGTCTACACCAGCTGTGACAGGGCCAGAGGTGGGGTACACTCTGCAGCCAGTGTATTCAACTTATTTCCTTGAAACATCGTTTAAAGAATTTCAAAACTATAAAAACGTTCACTCAACAAATTGTCAGAAGCAGAATGATGGTGCGATAAACGCTGTTGAACTTTATGCGTGTCATGTTCCCAGCACTGCTTCAGTTTAACAGTTTTCTTATTATAATTGTTGTTGTGGCCAAAGCTGACACATACTGAAAGTTATGGTTGGATGATCAGACGATAGACATCACAAGTAGGTTTTGCTGCATCAGGAACTCCTTTAAGGCTTTCAGCACCTAACAGGTAGGAGCTGTTCTGGGAGCACGAGAGAAACCCACACAACTGTGGTTGTTCACTGTTGTGCAACACATGTGAACAAAATAGGGGGAAAAAGTCAGTGTCACTTTTCCACAGCAAACTATGACATCATCAAATGTTTTGCTTTTAAAGAGCGTGAAAAGAGTTCAATGAGAGAACAACGCTCAGTCTTTGGCTACAGTCTTCATGTAGGACCCCTCGCTTTTAATATGACTGTCATTTGTGACTTTTAAAGGGGGTTTCCACTGCACTTCTGAATATTTACTACTTCGTTTGGAACCAACTGAATTTGAAGTTGGACTTTCCCAAACCTCAAGTGTTTATTTGTTTGTTTTTTTATGAGGTTTTCGTCAAAACTTGAAAATACAGTCGATGTAAAAATTAAGGAAATCCTCTTTTAGTACTACGGTTTTATAAGAATAACAAATAATGAATCTAGTTCTTACCTGTTCTTAAAGTTATATAACCTCAGAAGAAGTCCTGTATGATGACTTGTGACATATTGTTACGGCGTGGTGTAATATTGGCAAAGACTAAAACAAAATGCAGAAGTTGTGTTTTTTTAGAACTCAGTGCATGCCTTCATCCAGTAGCTTGTTGAACCACCTTTACCAGCAATACCTTGCAATAGTTTTCTGTGTGACTGAGTGCATGAGTCTCTCACATGCTGGTGGAGGAATTTTAGCCCGCTCGTCTTTAGAGTTGCTTCAGTTCTGTGAGGTTTGTGGTTATTCGTTTATACGCAGCTCTCTTAAGTTCCTCCCACAGCATCTCAGTCGGGTTGCGGTGTGGACTTTGACTGGTCCTTTGCAGCCTGTTTATTCATTTCTTTTTCAGGTCGCTCTTTTGTACATTTGCTGCTGTGCTTGGGATCATTGTCCTGCTGTATGACCCATTTTCAGACCGATGGCCTCATATTTGACCGTAGAATACTTTGGTACACAGAGGTGTTCATGGACACTCAGTGACTGTAAGGTGGCTACAAAACAAGCTGAAACAAGCTGAAACAAGCTGAAACAAGCCATATTCCTTCTGTCTTCTTCTAATTGTACTTTCATGAACTTTAATATTTAAAAGGTTACCTGAGCACACACACCTGCAAACGTCTCCTTTCATAGAAAACAAATTAATCAAGTGCATTTGTAGATTTACTGATTTTGAGACCAGACTATCTCAAGTCCTGCTAAGACTGTTGAATGAAAAGTCAGCTGGTAACAATTAATTTTTGTCAGTTGCATTCGCAGACATGGCTGTCTCGTAAATTATGCAAATGCACTGAAGCACAAGATTCATTCTAATGGGAGAAGTTTCATTATTTCAAAAAGACCATAAAAAGGCCAACAACAACAACAACAACTGTTTTCCTTTACTTATTAGCAAAGGAAGTATTGTAGAATAGTGAAATAGATCGTAAAATTACAATAAATATATCTTTAAATATTTAAATCACCCCCTAATAATAGATAATCGTAGGGGGAAAAGTGAAACCTCCAGAAGCCACATCCTGAGACTGAGCCCACGGGCTTACTTTTAAAGTAGAACAGCTCACGCACGCCGGCAGCAGTTGAATAAATCTGTGGCTTTTATGTTTTTATACACTTATTTTTTTGCGTGTTGTGGAAAAAAACTGACTCTGATAAAATGATGCCCTTCAGTGTGGGGTCTAACGGACGTCAGAGGAGTTTCCTGTGGGGAGACTTCACGACAACTGACTTTCCATGATCGAGGTGAAATGTTCATGTACAGTCAGCTGTTTAGCGTTTGTTTTCCATTTTTAAAGGCATGGGAAAGACTCTGAGATAAACAGAAAACGAGCTGAACTTCAACAACGATTAACAGACAGATGGAAACATTTAAAGGAAACACTGGTGACGTTTAAAGCTCCAAACTGATTTTGTGCAGACGCGGTGATGAGACCAAAGTATTTTCCTCTTTTGAATGGAACTCAAAACACAGTGAAAACATGTACAAAATGTGAACATATATAGCATATTAAACTATTTTAACTGGTTTTGCCATTAACTTGGTGTTTTCCTTTTCTCAGCAAACAACTTTTTTTTGAAATCCTGTAAAATAAAGTGCACAGTGAAGGACTGATTTGACTGATTTGAGTCTCATTCACTCAGTTGCACTTTTTGTCTGTGACTGAGTGCTTTTGTTTGACTTCACTCATGCTGGTCACACACTGGCCCAGAAGCTTTCACCACGCTACTTTGACATACAGACTGGAGGTGCCGGGGACTGAACCACTGACCTTCCTGGTGGGAGCCGCCCCGCTCTGAGCCCCAGCCGGCTCCTCAGGGATTACTAATAGGTCCTCTGTTTTCTTAACATGACCTATTTTCTTTCTCGTTATAGTTTGTGGTGAGATGTTTGATAAGCAAAACACGATCTGTTTAGCACTTTGTTAGCAGGTGGCTCGCAGCATTGCACTGTTTACCACTATCGTCTCGCCCGTGTTTGTGGTGGACGCTGGTACAGGTTTCAGCCGCCTGGCAATTTGATGAAATGCTGAGAAATGAATTCATGGACTTTTTAATGATGTTTTTCAGTTTGAGGAGTAAAACTAGAAGATCATTTCACATAGATTTAAACATTTTTAAATGTAATAATTATATATATCCTCTTTGATAAGAAATAAGATTCAAATTGTAGGAATGTTTGGCTGATGCAGCTCCACAGTTTTAACCGGTATGCACGAGGTAAGAAACACGTGTTGCCATCGTCGTTTTATATATGAAGAGTAAAACGTACTTTAACTGGATTTAGAACAGATTCTGCTAAAATACACTGACAGAATTTTCTCCCTTATTTTTTGGTGAAATAAATTTTGGAGTCCATCAGCCTCTATTTTTTTTATCTTTCTTTCTTTCTCGCACTTTTAATATCTTTCTTTTTCATATTATTTTGTTTTTGTGGCGTCGTGAGTTTGTTCCTCTGACATGTCGCGTGTGTTTTTGGGTTTCGGTCTGTGAACCAAATACAAATTATTTGAAGACAACATCTTGATAGCATCTTATCACTTTCTCAACATCTTGAGAAAATGATAAGAACATTTTTTTCCGAAATAGAATGACGGCTAACTGATTATTTGATTATTTGATTATTTTGATATTTCTGATTAATCAGAACGCTTCTGATCATGAAAATAATTTCTGCTGGCTCTGGGAGGAGTTTGGACTTGTCCTGCTCGTAGTATGTTGGATTGAATAGAAATATGAAAGCTTAGGTGCAGGATAGCACTTTGAGCTCTTTATAATGTTTGTATATTTGCTTCTTTGCGTCCTCTGGTGTTGATGGCAAACTGCTGGGGTGAGTTGTTGGGTTGTTTACCAGCTGATGATCTGTGGTTTTATCTGTTTAAAACTGAAACCTGCTGAAATACTCAAATTTAAAAAAAAATCAGTAAAATATATGAAACTTGTGTGGTTGTGTTTTGTTGGTACTGAAGTTGTCTGTAATTTTGTGTAACTGTGCGATTGTTCTTTATGTAAACTTCGTACAGTTCTGCCTCCCTTCACTCGTCTTTTTAGTGCAACTCATTTACCAAGAAACAGACAAAACAGACAAAACAAAGGATAAAGATGGCTCACAGCGACAGAATAATGTTAACCTTGACAGTCACATCTTCACAGCTCTACCATTTAAAACATCTACGCTCTCAGAACTACTCGGCTTGCTCGGAGAGGGTCATTTCGTTTAGGGGTTTTCTCTGTTCACCTGACACTACAAAGGACCCTGCTCTGGGATTATTGTGGTTAATTTTTCTGAGGACGCTTTGACGTCTGAGTTTCAACAAACGCTTACTGGAGAAAAAATACGAGTTTCTTATTAAAATTGTTCCCCAAAGATGTGCCACCGAACATCAGTTTTATGTTCTGCTTCAGTTTTTAATAATTTGTTTCATGTTAGTTATTTGAAATACAATCTAAATGAATTTATATTATATTACATCCACGCTCCATAGTTTGGAAGTCAGAGCGTGGAAGAGTTAGGAGAGCTTTCTCAGATGTTCTCAGACATAAGATAAGGTCTCAGTAGCTCCGACTAATGACCAGGAGCTTGTGCCTGAAACTGGCTTTACTAGAAACAGCAAAGATCGACAGGAAAGCAGAGGGGAAGACATGCAGCACTTCAACCCGGGTTGGCCACTTGCTCATCCGACTGTGCTAAGCCGGCGCCGAGACCTGTTTTTGAGTTTTGCTAATTTTATGATAGCAAACATGTCATTATTGTTTATTTTAGTCTAAAATATTACATATTCAAAAAGAAATATTTTCTATGTACAGATCACATATGCAAATATGTTTAAATATAGAATTGAGGTTTGAATTGAGGCTCTCAAAGCCACAGGCATGTAAAAATCACAATCCTTAAGGAAATCAAGCACCGAGCCAGTCAGTCAGGTCTTTAGAAACGCCACTGAATTCGAGTGTGGTGCTATAATAGGATGAGACTGTTGCAACAAATCAGTCGGTGACATTTCTTCCTTTCCACAGTTAGCTTTAGGTGGTGTTATTGCGAGGCCGAAGCATTTGTAAACCACAGAAACCCAAACACGAAGAAAAACATCATGTGGAGTTCCAGCACAGGCTCGCTGAGTGCTGCATCACGCAGAAGAGTCACCAGCGCTTTGCTGTCTCAATAACTACAGCGCTGCAAACCTCATCTGGCATCAACATCGGCACACAAACTGCAGCAGGCAGCTTCGTGGCCAACTTTGTTGGGGCCTGTGTTCACAGGTGCACACCTTTGAGGACAATGATAACAGGGCATCGCTGTTGCTCATTTGGTTGAGCTAGCGACTCATATGACCTACTGCAGGTGCCTGGGTTTGAGCCTGCCCCAGACCATTTCCTGCACATCATCACTCTCTCCCTGCCTTCCTGTCGACTCTTTGTGCTTTCCTATCAAAAAAGGCTAAAATGCATAAAACAATAATGAGGATGAGGCGTCCAAATAAACTTTACACCACACAAAGTGATTCCTTAAAGAACGCTTGGCAGGAGGCGGCCCCTCGAAGAACATTTTTGAATAGAAAAGACTCTTCTGCTTCTAAGAGTAAATATTTTACCGCTTGATTTAAAATCCTGCAGCGTGATCGCTGGGAAAGAGCATTTAGAGTCTCAGTTTACTGCAAACACAGAACGAGGAATAATTCTGAATTCAAGGACCTGGCTGCAGCTGCAAATGTTTCTGCATGCGGTCATTTGTGTGTGTGTTCTTTTACCAGGAGGGTGTAGTATCCATTGTGTGACTGCAGCAGTCTGTAGGTGTACACCACCTTCTGTTTACTGAAAGAAAAGGAGATTTATGCTGCTGTTAGAGGACCACAGAAGAAGTAAGGTTAAGGAAAAAACTGTTTATTTAGACGTGTGTAAAAAACCTTTTATGCAACAAAATTCTGACTTTGTTTGTTCACACAAAATAAAAGAGGAAGAAGAACACATGGTCACATGACTCGATTTTCTCATAGTTTGAATCTTCTTATCAGTAATAAGCAGCTTCCTTAACAACTACACAAACAGAAAACGTTGGCAGTGCACAAAAAAAAAGTTATGCAAATTTTAATGTACTTTTTACTTGTATGTAAACACTACGTGCAGGTCATGGAAAAAAGATGCAGAAGCAGCAACGAGCTAGAGTGGAACCTTACTTGACCACAGCTGATATTGTGGTATTTGTGTAGGTGTACACTTCCTAGAGTAATAATGCCCACGCAAAAACGTTCTTATCGTGATTTTTATAGAGTATAGTCTGCTTAGATCAACGGAACATCTTTTGCCTCTAATATAATTCATAGAATTGCTAAATGCTCCCTGCTGTCAACACAGCAGAGGTTAGGAAAAACCTGCATGCACGCTGCTGCATCAGCAAAAAGATCCGGTTACGTTTTTCCATTATTGCTTTTATTCAACGGCCTTTCTTAACAAAGCTCATTAAAACTAAATTCCCTGGTTTATTATATTAAAATACTCTCTTCCCCCTTTGACGCTCGCTACAGAGGATTTCAGGTCACTGTATTCACCTCATTCCTCACTGCCCAAACGCTTCACATCCTTAAGAGGTTTTCAGAGACAGAAAGAGAGCGAGGTTTGAATTTGATTTGAGGGAGCACTTTTATTTTGTTTAGTCCTCCTAAACCAAAGTCACATTAGAGTCCTCTTTTCCTCATCGCGCTCTTCTCAGAATTAAAGCGATTTAACTTAAAAAGTCTCCTATCGATCATGAATCTGCAGACAGAACCACCAGGAGGATGGTTACAAGGTTAGCCTACCTGACAACCTGCTATGAATGATACCATATTCTATATTAGGCTTCATATTCCAATGATACCATAGAGTGTCTTTACCTATGAAGCTGTTAAAAGAAAGAAGTTTTGATAAAGGTAAGTCTGGTGTATAGAGCCTGACTCCGTGGTGCAGAGTACTTACTAGACACAAAGACACATGGCTCCCTGGATGGTCTCGCTGTCTCGGATCAGGTAAGCTCCATCCTTGTTCTTCTTTCCCAGCAAATCCTCACACTCCTTCTTAGTCATGGCGCCATGGTAGCACACAGGCAGAGCTGCTGCCATGGTGAAGAGAAGCCAGCAGACAACCGACTGACATGAACAAGCCAAAACACCTCTCAGCAACTTCTGCTTTCTCAAAACAGGCTCATTTCCAAGAACGGCTCCTCTCACTGTCTGAGTTCCCTCGGAGAGCGCGCAGGGGCCATAAAAGAGCTCAGTCCAGGTTCCTGGTGGGAAACGACGGGATGAAGGAGGTGCGCAGCGCTTGGAGGCACTGAGCAGAATGAGAAGAGAGAAGAAAGCCGCTCACACTAAAGCAGTTTCACAGGAAGTGTGTAACGTGTGTGCGAACACGCGAGAGAGGAGAGAGAAAGTAACATCAGTGATATAACCAGCACACATGTGCAGGTATGTGCAGGATAGAACTGACTAATGTTTTTAGTTAAAGCAGAAGAATCAGAGAGAGGTGAGAACAGGAAGTCAAAGAAAGATTTTGCTGATCGGTAAGCAGACAATGTGTAAAGTCTGGTTACAAGCTTAGAAGAATGAATTACAAACTCATTTATATTATACTTTACATTCTAACGATGTCTTAGAGCGCCATTACTGTAAAACTATTAAAACAAACATTTTTGATAAAGGCAGGTCTGCCTCAGGATTCAGAGCAGAATCTGTTTAAGACATTTTACTGTCAAAACGGATTTGCAGGCTTCCTGGTTTTTATTTATTTTATTTTTTAACCGACTCTCGTCAGTTATCACAAATATTTAATTGCCCTTGTAGCTTAACAGTCACAGATCGGGGGGTCACGGACCAACCTGCAGGCCTGTGTGGCTGAGAGCTCATTGTTACAAAGTCATGTGGTAGATCAGGTCAGCACAGAGCAAGTATCTTTTTGTTTGTTCAATTTATCAGAATCAGAATACTTTATTAATCCCGAAGGAAATTACAGAATTATAGTTTCATCCATCCTGCTGCTTCTCCGTCTTCTGCAGGTGGAGGCCAGAGTAGCGGCGGGGTGGTGGTAGAGGCAGTCGGTAAGGTGCTGACCCTACTGTCGGTCGTCACCTTCCCCATTTCAGCCTGGATGTGTGTAAAGGTAAGAGAAGGGAAACCGCTCAGACTCAGGCTCTCGTTTCTGTAAATGAACTGTACTGAGAGGAAATCATGAGTCATCAGAGAGCAGAGCTAAAATATTAGCTGATAGAACATTTGTTTTATTTATTAAACAAAAATATGAAGTTCATTCATTGTGCAATAAATGTCGTTGTTTTGGGTGGGAGAGTTGGGGTTTGCATATTAAGTTCTAGAAACACTGAGTAAAAAAAGATTTTTATTGCAGCTTTTGGGCGTTTTTTATACAAACTTTGGGGGGAAACTATTTCTAGTCTTAAAAATTAAATGTTATTGTATTTCTCTAAGATAAAACTTAAAAACAAACAGGTATAAAAGCTTTTAAGTTCAAAGCCATATTTAGTCTGCTTAAAATACTAGATGGTCGCAGTGTCAGAGAGCAGCAAACCAACATGGGGGTTTGCTGGCTTGAGCTTCTGTTTGTGTAGATGCTGCTAAACCGTCTCTGAGAGAAACCAGCAGAATAAAGCGCTAACCTTTTAACACACACATTTAACCCAGTCTGTACGAGGAAGCGGTGTGATGGTTTCTACAGGCAGAAGAACCGCACACTTCTTCTCTGTGAGAGCAGCACAGCAAGAGGCCAGCTTTCCAAAACCTGAGCAAAATACTGCAGTTTTGCTGTGTGTGTTAAAACTCTTGTCATAAATGCAATACTGTGCAAAAGTCATGAGCCACTTCACTTTCAGTAAAATTCATTGAAACACGCAAACATGTGAAAAACAAAACAAAACTTTGTACAATTCTAATGAGCTTGAAAGTCAATATATGGTATGAGCACACTCATTCTTCAACGCAGCCTGAACTCTCTTTTTGTAGGAGGATGGAACCGCGATTGGGTCTGTGGGCGGTTGGTGGCAAACCAAGACTTAGTGAGAGCAGCAGGCAGAGAGCAGGCCGCCTGTTGATCAGGTGACAGAATCTTTTGACTAGTTACTGAGATCACGCGATGAAGTGGACAAGCTTGGTTTTGAGTTTCCAAGAGCGCTGCTGCAGGTAACTCGGAGAGATGAGGAGAGATGGCGTTACTACAAACAGGAGATTGCAAACAACAGTCACCACAGGTGGCCCAATGCTCACCATAACGCCAACAATGATCTGGCAAAGAACTGATGTAACCTCCATCTGTGTTGAAACCAGGGCAGAAGGAAGGAACTGTGGGGAAGTTACTCCAAGAGGAGCAAGCCAGGAGTGTGGAGAATTATTGCTCAAGAGCACTTTAAAAAGTTACATCGGTCTGGCTCCTTCTAAGCAAAACATAAAGACATCGGGGGAGATTTAAATGTAATGCTGTTACAGATAAAATAGAAGAAAGATAAAAATAATTATCAGAATATAAACTCTCTCCAAAGCATTGACTACATATGGAGGTTATTTTCATGCTGCTCATTCAACCTTGTTCTTTCATAAAATTACACGAGCATTATAAAGAACATCATAAAAGAAGAACACACTATATCCAGCAGCAGGCTCTCTGCAGCCCTGCAGACCACATGAGTAAGCATCAGTTACATTTAATATATTCACCAGAGTTTAAAGTTGGTGTGTTTCCTCCACCCTCTGTGCAGAGTTTATACACGTCAGCACGGTGAGCGGTGGCAGACTGAAGGCGGGCTGTAGGCCCACCTCATCCAATGTTAGAAACTGTCCTCCTGTTTTCTCTGCTGCTTTTTCCACTAGTGCAACACAAGCAATAATTCTTCTTTCTTTACTTTTATTTGGCTTTCTAATCACTAATGATTACTCAGGAGAGAGAGTCTGCTCCGAACTTCTCAAATGTGAGGATTTGTTTGGTTTTCTGTCGTTGTTAATTCAATAACTTTGAGATGAGAAACCAAAAGTTCTTTGATTCTGGAAACCAACTAAAATCAGATGCAAAGCAAATAAATAAATGAAACTGTTTAGTTAACTGACATTAAAATTAAAATAATCTCGTATGGGCTCCTTCTTTTGCCTCGATGAACATAATTTGTTTTGCCATGTTTCTTGTATGTGTTTAGTGTTTTTAGCTGCCGAATCCCAATCTTCTGGATAAATAGAGTAAATTATCTGTGATTTAGAAGCCAGTCCTGCTTCATCAGGTGACTTTCACAGATGTGAAATGGAAACTTTCAGTCATCACTGCACAAAAACACTGTGAATGCACCCTCAGCTCTGTAGGATTCATCTTTGAATGTGTGAGTGTTTTGTGTTATTTTGATGAGCAGGTTGTGGTTGCTGTCGCCTTCAGACTGGGCCGGGCTGTTGAAGGACGAGCCAAAGGACCCGGTACCAGACGTTACTCTCTCTCTTCTGACCTGTAGCAACAAGACTTCAGCTTCTGTTTCATCGTTATGGGTGTAAATGTGCAGCGTTAGCTATGACGGAGTGGAAGGAAAAGCACGCTTTACTCTGAAACTACAGCTGAGATTCAGAACTATTAGAATAAATACAGGATCGCGCATCAAACAGAGTAACGTTAAAGTGGTTCTGTCATGATTGATGCTGAAGTAATGATTAATAATACCTTATTACACACATTATTATGTTAGGTATAAAGTGCAAATACTCGTACTACACGAGACTTTAAATATCACCACTAAGTTAACTCAAACTATTTTTATTTGTACTGCACGCTGCCTCAGGGTTTTTCTTTTGGTCTTTTCAAGTTTTCACATTTGTGTGTTACCATGCAAAGAAGCACAACTAATAAAAATGGGATCTTCTCGCCTTCCTCCAGGTCTGGTCTGGTTCATCCCCTGGTTGGACGCCATCCAGACAGTAGACCTGCGCACCATGTTCTTTAATATCTGGCCACAAGAGGTCAGCAGCATCCTGTGATCACTGAAAGCTGGCACGCACTGACCGTTATTCCCATATAAGGATCACATCTGTGTCCACCTGGCCTGCTCAGAATCAGCTGTTTTTCTTTCACAATAACAGTCTGAAGTTATTTGTTTCTGCACACTGATGTTTCGTCACCTCTCCCTGCCTTCTGCTGTCACCAGGTCTTGACTGTGGATGCAGTGCTGTTGTGTTTTTCTCCCTTCATGTGGGTGATGCGTGTTGTAAACGGCCCCCAGGCCGTGTTCTTGTTGGCCCAGACGGTTCCTGGTGCAGCTTTCACATTTATCCAGACTTGGGACCGGATGGATCTTCTGATACATCGATGCTGGGTTTGTATTTCCTCCTGGTTTGTTGCACTTTGCACCTCATATCATCACAAAGGTGTGCAGCTGAGTTTGGGGTGAATTCAGGAAGAGTTCACCTGCGAGTGTCATCTTTATTTTTCTTAAGTCTGCTGTCAGGTATGAGAAACATATGTTTTGTAAATACAACCTGCTGTGCCTGATTTGTCCTGCAGATGGCGCTGTGCCTCGAATTCAAATCGTGGGGAGTTCAGATGGAGCGGGTGGAGCTCAAAGCCCTGACACCCCCTGTTGATCTGCAGCGCTGCATGGCTTCAGAAGCCGTATCACAAACACATGGAGACATCTATCCTTATATACATATACAGCCTTACTGAGGCTAATTTAACAGAAATACACAAAGTATACAGACATGAAGTTCAGATACACACCTGTGTGACGAATTAAAGGAAAAGCTATTATCACCTTCAGTGTACCCTGAACCTTAAAGTTGAAAAAAAAGAAGTTAAAATTTGTTCTTTATATTAACTGGTTTGTTTTAATGTTTTTAAAGTAAAACAAAAACATTTTAATGATTTTTTTTCTTCTAGATTTTCTTTTATGTTCACATTTTTGTGCGTATGTTTTATTAAAAATCCCGTCTCGCCCCTGCAGGGTTGTCTTTATCCTTCAAGCTCGGGTCCTCTACCAGAGGCCTGGGAGCTCGAGGGTCCTGTACAGTATCTTAGCTGTTCCCAGGACTGCGCTCTTTCGGACAGAAATCTCCGATGTTGTTCCCGGGATCTGCTGGAGCCACTCGCCGAGCTTGGGGGTCACTGCATCGAGCGCTCCAATTACCTCTGGGTCACCCTCCAATTCTTCTCCAGCTCTTCTCTGAGCCCTTGGTACTTTTCCAGCTTCTCGTGTTCCTTCTTGCTGATGTTGCTGTCATTCAGTATCACTACATCGATCACTTCGACGGTCTTCTTCTGTTTGTCTACCACCACTATGTCCGGTTGGTTAGCCACCACCATTTTGTCCGTCTGTATCTGGAAGTCCCACAGGATCTTAGCTCGGTCATTCTCCACCACCCTTGGGGGCGTCTCCCATTTTGACCTCGGGACTTCCAGGTTATACTCGGCACAGATGTTCCTGTACACTATGCCGGCCACTTGGTTATGGCGTTCCATGTATGCCTTGTCTGCTAGCATCTTGCACCCTGCTGTTATGTGCTGGATTGTCTCTGGGGCATCTTTACACAGCCTGCACCTGGGGTCTTGCCTGGTGTGATAGACCCCAGCCTCTATGGATCTTGTACTTGGAGCTTGTTCCAGTGCTGCCATGATTAGTGCCTCTGTGCTGTCTTTCAGTCCAGCTTTGTCCAGCCACTGGTAGGACTTCTGGATATCAGCCACCTGTCCTTCCATAATGGCGCCTCCTCTTTCTTGGGTTTCTGCTGCCTAAGGACACTGAGCACGTGGTTAGTTGGGGCCATCCTTCTGATGTACTCGTGGATGTTCATTGCCTCATCCTGGACCGTGGTGCTGACACTCACTAGTCCCCGGCCTCCTTCCTTCCGCTTAGCGTACAGCCTCAGAGTGCTGGAGCTGGGGTGAAACCCTCCATGCACGGTCAGGAGCTTTCCGGTCTTGATGTCAGTGGCTTCTATCTCCTCCTTCTTCAGCTTATTATCCCAGTCGGGTACCTGATCACGGCCAGGGCGTAGGTGTTGATAGCCCGGATGTTCTTGTTCTTCCATTCAGCTGACTCCTCAGGACTTGCCTGACTCTCTGCAGGTACTTGGCGGTTGCAGCTTTGCAAGTAGCCTCTTCCGATGTGCCTGTGGGTTTCAAGCTTTGCCGTGATCCTATCTTTCAGGTCAGTTCCTCTTGCACTCAATGATCCTTCTTCATTCTTCTTTGTTACAAGCATGTTTTATTTAGTTTTACTTTATTGTTTAGATTTTTTATTTATTGGTGTTATAAAATCGTACATATATTAGGTTCTAATAGTTTTACTGTTTCCATTTAAAATGACATTCACCTTTTCAGGCTTCTTTGAAGCACACATGTAAATTTTTTTTGGTTTTATTGTGATCTGCAATTTAAACAAGTTGTACTAATAAAGTTAAAATAATATGTCCTGTGATCTTAACATGTCTGTACCTGCCCGTTCTTTCTGTTTGAGGTGATTGCAGCCAATGGGGAAGTGTCAGTATCCCACGCTTTGGTGAAGGCGGCGTCGACATGTGAAGGAAACACGGTGGCGTTACAGCTCAGATTCCTGCAGTCACTGCTGTCCATGAAGAGCAGCGCGCGGTCCGTCGTGGTCTTCCCCGTCCCTACAGAACTCCCGGATGTCGCCGTTTCCTCGCTGCCTCAGCTCCTCACAAACATCAAAACTCTGCAGCTACTTTCTGGAAAAATAAAAAAGTTTACGTTTAAACCAGAATGTGAAAGAGAAAGAACCCAAAGGAACAAACCTGTCTGAGCATTCAGCGCTCTCACTGTTGCACTAACTGTAAAGTGTAAATAAGTGATGTCACACCCAGTGTTTGTATTTGTGGAATGTCTGAATTTTGGTTCCCGCCAAGCACCACGTCACTTTGGACAGATGTGTTAATGTACTGCATGAAGCATAAAACTTTTCCTCTGTTTTATTCAGAGCTTCACCTTCAGACTTTGTGGGAACAGGTCATCTATGATAAAGCCATATAAGCATGTTACTGTTTATTACACTCATTTCAATTGATTTGTTGCCACTAAGACATTTGAGTGTTTTTCTTTTTCTGCTTGACCCAAGATGACAATGAAACACCCTGGAGACAGAAAGGAATATCCAGAGGAGGTAAAGCTCTGGTCTCTGGATCACTCACAGTCTCAAACAGTCTGCTTTGATGGCGTGTAGCATAACATCCTGGAGTGGAGGCAGGCTAGCAGTCTGTGTCCTCCACCATTTTTCAGATATTTACCCGTTTCTGCCCAAGTACCCGCTGGATGAAGCAGCCCAATCCGTCAGGATGGATCCCATCCTGACATCAGCCAAAATCTGTGCCTCGGTAAATCACAGCTGATTTGGCAGCACTAAGGCAATTTAACAATATTATGCAAGTTGGTTTTAATGAAGTTGATCATAGTTTTAAAAGCAAACAGGTTCAGGTTCTGCCTCACTTCATTGCTGCAGCTCAAGCCGTCAAGATGTTATGACACCGGCTCAGATTTGGCGAGGGAATCTCCCGCGCTGCAGCTCACGGTGCCAGAGAACGGATCCATGATGAGACATCCCATTACCGTTACATAATACTCTAACAGAGACATGAATATGCCCCGGTTCAGCGGTTACGATGTGATAATCTGAGCAGGAGGCACAGATTAGCTGAAGATTCCAATAATAGAACATCCAGCTCCTTCGAGTCAGCTGACCCTGCCTTCAGATTATAAAGCCAGTATTATTATTCTGAACATGCTACCAAAGTATAAACCTGGGGTACTTTGAATTTACTTCACAAATTCCATTATATGTTCTTTTCTACACAGTAACACTGCACATTTTATAGATGTTTAATTAGTGCTTATAGGGGACATTAAAAACTGAAACTTTAAAATCTAGAAAATAAGATTTAATAAGTAATACGTTTTAATTTAAAAATTAATATTTTTAATTGATTGTATTAAGTAATAATTATTAGACCTCACCGTGAATCGCTACCTTATCGTGGTGGAGGGGTTTGTGTGTCCCAGGGATCCCAGGGGCTATGTTGTCTGGGGACCTTTGCCCCCTGGTAGGGTCTCCCATGGCAAATTGGTCCTGGGTGAGGGACCAGACAAAGAGCGATTCAGAAGACCCGTATGAAGAAAACATCGAGGGAACAGTTTACCCTGCCCGGGATAGGGTTACCGGGGCCCTGCCCTGGAGCCAGGCCTGGGGAGCGTGCCCGAGGGCGAGCGTCTGGTGGCCGGGCCTTAGTCCATGGGGCCCGGTCGGGTCACAAGCAGCTTTACAGGAGACCTTGTCTTCCTGATAAACTTGATTTTAATTTCAGTCTTTCTTAGGCTTCCACACTCTGACAAATAGATGAAAGAAAGGAGCTTAAATCAACAGAAAAAATAAAATAAATAAAAATAAATTCTAAAAAAGCAGCTTTAGGAAGCAATATAGCTCAAAATCAATAAATTAAAATGAAAAATGAAAAATAATTTACTAAATATAGTATAAAAATGCCAGCTAACATTAGTGGGCAGTGCATACTTACCACATATGTTAACAGTCATATGGTTTGAGAAACAGACCAAAGAGCCTCACCTGGTGCTCATGCACACTTAAAAGAATCTCCAAAGTATCTGAACACAAACAGACATTATAATAATAATAATAATAATAATAATAATAATAATAATAATAATAATAGATTGGATTTATATAGCGCTTTTTCAAGGCACCCAAAGCGCTTTACAATGCCACTATTGAATTTAGACTGAATTACATGAATCTGAGACTTCACAGAAATATCTTCTCTGGGTGATAACTGACCGCTGAGGCTGCGTTAAGCCGTTTACTAGTGAAGAAATCCTGAAGCCTGCTCGCTCATCGCTGATTTTATAATCTCTCTGACCAGATCCTCTTCAGCCTCTTTGTCTTGTCAAGTCAGGTGACCGATGAGATAAGCTCTTTAACTCATCAGAACATCGTGACCCCACAGGGACCATTTTACCTGGGTGCTCACCAGCCAATCAGTGCTCAGTCTGGGCTGCAGAGACCCCCTAAAAGACCCACAGTGAATGGATGGAACACACACACACACACACAGGCTCTGCTAACATTTATATGAAAAGCTTGCAGGATTTAATCAGGGAAGACAAACTTGCAGAGAATGAAAGCTCAATAAAACAGAATTATTTTGATTTTTCTATCTGATGCAGCTGCATGAAAGCAAAGTGGTCACATCGCTGCCTCACAGCAAGAAGGTTCTGGGTTTGATTCCAGGATCTTTTTGTGTTTGCATGCTCTCTCTAAGTACTCTGGCTTCCTCCCACAGTCCATAGACATGCACGTGAGGTCAACTGGAGATTATAAATTGGCTGTAGGAGGGAATGTGAGCGTGAATGTTGGATGGAAGGTTGTTGAAGCAGTGGAGACTTTTAAAAACTCAAACAAAGACGTTAAACAACTTAATCGAGTAGCACACAAGTTGGTTTTTTTGTTTTTGATGTCACAGTTAAGAAGCTACAGAGAAGTGACATCATCAGGGTTGTGGGCCGGACTGACTTAGACACAAACTACATAGAAACAACACACACTCTTTATTGTATATATGCAGCTTTTCTCACATAAAATGTACTTTGCAGGCCGCACAGGTACATTTTTAGGGTTTACTATTGGACGATCCCAAATCTCTTATTCTGAAAATTCAGCCACTGCAAACCAGTGCGCCGTTTAAACACCACTGTTTGACAGACTGACTGCAGCTGAGGATGGAAGTCTTTGTTCTGCAGCAGACGTGCTTCAGTCAAACCAGACGCTGCAGCAGGTGGAGAACCATGCAGCTCATCGAGACTGCAGGACAGAGACCAGCAGTGCAGACTGCGGGCACAAACCATGTACAGAATAACTGATTTTTGTAGGTTTTTCAGTTCTACTTTTAGAACATCGGTGGTCTGAGGCTAAATTGTGCCCATCTGCGGTTTCGATTGAACCCCCCCTCGCCTTTGTTTCGACCATCAGTAACTTTGCGTAGGTGAGTGAAATGGTTTCAGTGTTTGAACAATAACTGCAAGAGGCAAAGAAAGATTAGAAACTCTCTGAATTTACTTTCAAAATTCGAGTGCAGTGGTTACAAATAGTTTTATTTCCTGGTTTTGTTTTTCTTATTATTTTTACCTGCACTCCCGACTCTGATAAGATGTTTGACATCTGAGCCACTGTGCAGCTAAGGCACCAGATGCATATGCAATAGGTTAGAACACTCTCAATGGTGTCTCTGTAGGACACCAGCAGTCTCTGTGTGAATTTATTCCTCCTGAGAATTCTCAGGAAGTCTCTGTTGGGCCTTTTTCAGCAGCTCGGAGGTGTTCGCACTCCAGGAAAGGTTCTCCTCTGTGTTGGCTCCCAGGAAGCTTGTCACCTTTTCTACACAGAATTATCCAAACATGGCATCGATCGGTGGGACACTGAGCTGCTGCAACTACGTGCGCAACCATCTTGCAAAACCTGTTTGCAGTTCTGAAAGGGCAAGTACAGAGCAAATCTGTGTACGATTTTTCTTTCATGACTGAAATCTCGTGGTGCCAGAAAATTGTGAATGTAACCCTTGGTTAGATTAGAAACAGTTTAATTAAACTCTCTACGCATACTGCATGCATTTAAACAGCAAAGCAGGCTCCTGTTTCCACCACTAATTGCATGATTTTAGCTCTGATGTTACTGTAGCTCTCTGCTTCTGCCTCTCCCGAGTCCCCTGCTGCTTCTGGGCCTCGGCTCTCTGTAGATGGTAAATTACATGTGTTTATGTCGAGTACAGAGCAGGATGGGCTGGGTGCACTGTGGTCAGAGTCTGTGGAGCTATTATTACCCATCACTGGGTGGGTGTCTCTGACTTTACCCATAATCATCCCTCACTAATCAGTGGGTCACCTCGCTGGCAGGGTAATTTGCAACACAACAGGCTCAACCTTCTGCACGAGCTGCAAAATTTGTCCTTGAAACTTCAAATCTGCAGACACAACATAAAACCCACACTGAGAGGTTAAACTCCGCCTGCTTGGTCTTTTTATTCTTTATTTCTTTTTTACAGTAGATCATCACACAAACACTTCCACCCTTTCTTACAGAGAGTCATGAAAATGAAAGTGAAAGAAAGGATTTGTTTAGGGTCACATAGAAAGAGATCTGAGGGCTGCTTTTGGAGAAACGAAGCTCACATCCTGACTGTGGAGCGCTTCTAGTTTACTCCTTTGATCAGTTCATCTCTTGAAAAACATAAACACTGTGTCCTTGAGACTTTATGATTCCCTCAGGATCACTTTGCTGTTTGTATAGTAAGAGGATGTAATGATGTTTAGGCTGAAGAAGAGGAACATTTCACACAAGCAAAGCCTGTCTGAGTGGTCAGATGGACAGACGTGACCTGGATAATTATGGCGAACAACTTCCTGTTTCATAGGGGGGAGTGTTTGAGATCAGAACGAATGAAGATCCTATTAACTTTTCTTCTGTAAACTCTTGTCATTGTTTTGTGTTTTTTCTTGTAAAAACGCACGCCAGCGCCGTGGACACCCAGAAGCAAGTCTTAATCATGATGTTGGCAATTTAGGTCCATTCACTCGATTCTGAGAGCAGATGCGCCAACATGGGGGGTCATAAGTCACGTGTGCTGCAAGCACCGGTCACAGACCTGGATAAATGGGAACGCTGCGTGAGGAAGGGCGTCTGTGCTAAATGAGACATGCAGATCCACCCACTGTGGGTGTGACAGCAGGCTTAAGCACTTTTACCTTTAGCTGCATTCACTCCCATTCATTTGGGACTATCTCACAAGCGCCCCCTGCTGTGCTCTTGTCTGAATGGCAGCCAATTTCTGTACAACAAAGTTAACAGGAAGTGCATGCTCAATCATCCGGGTAAGTAAATCCCAAAAACTTGATTCTGTTCATCTGGACGTAGCGTTCAGTGGGAGAAACGTTTCAGTGGGCTGTTTTCAGTCATTGTGCAAAGGTACTGTTTATAAGGTTGGAAACCTGCAGTCAGCTGAGACTGAAGAAGTCACTCGGATGAGTGACAAAATGTTCCTCCCATAAAAACGCTACATCCAGATGCACAGAATCAACTTTTTGGAATTAACAGGAAGTGGACTTGTTCTCCTGGACGGCATCTGGATCCATTCAGGAGCAAGTTTTTTAAAAACTGAAAAGTTTGTTAAAGTTTTTCTCCACAATAACTTCTTAACCCCAGAGTTTCAGTCAGGAGCATCAATTGTTTGGTTTAGTGCAGCAGGTATAAATATATGCAAATAATCATTTACATATAATGAACATGATTTTGGTGAAACAGCTGTTTCACCTCTGGAATCATTGATTTCCATGTTTTTCACCCTTGGGAAGCGAGATTCTCTATTCTATTCACTCTATTAACTGAAAGAAATATAAAAAAAAATGGACATTTTAGCTCATTGTGCTAAACATTAAAGGAGGTGTCAGGTTTTGTAAAATTTAATTCCTGGATTATGAAGTGATCGTCTGCCCTGAAGCGCTGAAGCTTTCACCTTTTTTAAATCACATTACATGATTTTATTTTCCTTTCACCACAAATCAAATCCTCCTTCCTCTGTCCTTTCTTTCCTCATTCCATCAGCTCATGCTCCTTCCCTTTATCTCATTTGTTTAGTGTTCTTACTATCATTGGTTTTTTCCTCTCTCCACTCTTCTAGAAACTGATCCAAGTAAAGACACCACCCCCTTTCCTCTCTCCTCCCTCCCTCCCCTATTCTCTCTCTCAGCAGTCCCTCCTCCTTTCAGTTGTCCTCACACTGCATTTAGATCTCCTACCTTCCTCACAGCGAGTCTCCTCGGCTTGATCGTTGTCTCTGCGTCACTGTGGTCGTGGGAAGGATGCTGTCCCGCAAGCTCCTGGCTCTGCTGGGGCTCCTTGTGCTCTGCAAAGGTAAGAAAAGTCCAGTTTTCCGACAGAGCAAAAGCTTAAACCTGATTTATGCTCAGCTTTATCTTCAAGATAAAGTTAAAAATAATTGTGTCTGTTTGTCTAAATAAACAGAAACAGACATTCTGAGTGTTTGTGGAGTGAGAAAGAGTTTATTGAAGTGTGAGGAACAGAAGTGAACACCGACTCTGCTCCAGTGAGGAGTTTCCATCCGGTGGTGTTAAAGTCAATAAGCAGCCTGTTATCCACTCACTGATATAGTTTACTAATGTGTGTGTGTGTGTGTGTGTGTGTGTGTGTGTGTGTGTGTGTGTGTGTGTGTGTGTGTGTTCCGGGTGGGGTGGGTGCTGATTGGATGAGTGCTTTTTTATAGCAGTCTGATCCAATTGAGGGCAGTGTTGCGCTCAGGTGTGGAGAGCTGCTCACACAGGGAGTCAAACCCCCAACTCATAACGCACACTGATCTGGACTGTATATAAAAGATGGACACAGTTGCAGAGCTGTAATAAATCTATATGAATGAACTGTTTTCTGTTTGGCTTTATTAGCCTCACATGATTGTGGAGTCTTTACAATGTTTTTTCAGTTGATTGAGGTTTGTGGACATTCATCTATGCACAGCTCTCTTTAGGACCTCTTTAGCACTTTTATTCTGTCCTTTTTCAGCCACTCTGTTGTAGATGTGCTGCTGTGCTGGCGATCATTGCTCTGTTGCATGACCCAGTTTCAGCCAAGCGTTGACTGTCAGACGGATGGCCTTACATTTGACTAGAAAACTTTGGTATACAAAGGAGTTCTTGGTTGACTGCACGGTGCCCAAATCGTCAGCCCTCCACCTACGTGCTGACAGCTGGTATGAGGCGCTTGTGATGATTGGTTTTCTCCAAATGTGGTGCTGTGCATTATGGTCAAACATCTCCAGTTTTGCAAACCTAAGCTGCACTGTCACGTTCTTTTTAGAGAGAAGAGCCTTTCTCCTGGCAACTCTTTCAAATAATTTCTATACTTGATCAGTCTGTTCTAATTGTGCTGTCATGAAGTCTAACATTTAGCACGCTAACTGAGTCTGAGGTGACTTCGTGCAGGCTTTTTGCAGCACAAACACTGTGCAGAGGTCCAGTTTAGTGACTCAAGTCAGCAAAGGTGAGGCTTAGCAAACAGTTAACAGGTAAAGCTTCCGGCGTCAAGACACCTGTCAATCCATGGTGCCCCTAATTCCAGTATCCAGATGGGTGTATTATAATAAGATTCACCCCATGTGCAGGTGATGGAAGGAACTGAAACCTGGTTTTCTACAAGGCTGTGAACATGATTATTGCAATGCTTCTTTTTATTGCAAAAACTGAAATGCTTCTAATGTCCACCAGAGGCTGGCTCCAAAACACGAGTCAAGCCCCACAAACTCCCACGTTAAAAATATCCTGTTTGGGCAGATTGTAGAGAGCTCTGAGATTGCAAAAACTGTAAAGGTGCAGCCCAGATTGACTCACAAGTATTCACTTATTTCTCCTAATTTAATTAAAAACGCTCTCCTGGGTTTCTTAAGCCTCTGTATTAGGATGGTGATAATCATGAATGAGTGTCTTTAGAGGAAAGGGCTCACAAACAACAAACCTTTTGATAATAAGCATGGTTATAACCCAGTCACACTAAGTGCTTCACAGTCTGTATAGTTGACAACATGCAGGCTACAGACACTTTAAACAAGCTAACGAGACTCCCTGCTATCTGAGATTAATCAGCACAGAGCTAAAGAGGCTAAACTAACACCCAGCGTCACTATCGGAAAAACAGACCTGATCCAATCGCTTACAGGTGCACTGAACTGCAAACTAATCTAATGACTTTTGACCTGGTCATGAGAACATTCTCTCACAGCCGGGTGCTTAAAAAAAAACAAAAAAAAAAAACAAGGTGGCTAACAACAGCCAAATTTACACTCTGTTGTTTTATTTTTTATGGTAGTTATCATTTCTGCTGCTATCTTTTTGACTCTTGTTTAGTTTCTTTGTGTCACATTGACATTGCAAAATTCAGAGATCAAAATAATCCTTATGTATCTCATACTGGACCTGAGTGTAGCCCCTCAATTCATCCTGTGTCTGTCTGAAACAAGGAATTTATTCTGTCCCTCACTGTGATTGGAAGCCCCTTTTAATCAGAAGGTTCAAGCATCAGATGGGTGGGGCTTCTGTGCCTAAGGCTGTCCCCTCTGTGTGAAGCAGTACATTTAGACTGGGGATTATTTGTATGAATTAAATAAGGAAAAACATAACAGGCCATCTTTAAACTCAACTTTATATCATATTTGCAGAAGAAAATGTTTCTACTTCATATTCAGACCAAATTTAGCAAAAAAAAAATGAGCTCAAAAAGTTTCTTTGCTCAGTTATCTGTGATTTATGACAGATGAAGTTTTCACAAATTATTATGGAAAACAAAGATACCTTTCATCTCTCCTCTGAGATGGAACAAGTTCAATAGGAGAATACAGTCCCAGAAGGTTTAGACTGTCAAGTCCCAATTCATGTAGCGGTCCGACAAAAGTTGTTACTAAAATAGAAATAGCAGCTGTGTTAAGCTAATATTAGGCTAATGTTTCTGCAAACTACAAAAGAAGTACTACAGAGACTGTCTACACTTTATTAATTCAAAAAAGGCACTAACAAATCCTATATTTTGTCACTGGCTGCATAAATCAGCTCATTTGTATAACTACAAAGCTGACTAGCTAGCTTTAGCATGTAGCTAATGTTAATTTAAGACGTAGACCGCAACACAACATTAATCATTGGTTTTAGCAAGCAGTTTGAGATGTTTTTTATTTTATGGTTTATTTGTAGAGGGACGAGTGTGTAAAATGAAACAACACTGCTGATGACAGTATTTTAGCTTAAGCTAGTTAGCTTAAGCTAACTAACTAAATCTTACTTTTAATTAATTAATTAACTCTAACTAGCAAACCTGTCGGTAGATAGGCTATTATCTGAAGTCCAAACCAATTATTACATAATAACATAAAATGAGTCATTAATAGTCTTTATTTTTCATTTAACACAATCCAAAGTAATGTGAAGAAGCTAAAAAATGAAATGACTTTTAAACTGCTGCAGTTTCAGTTTTTGAACCTGTTACTGTCTGTCTGTGGATTGTGCCTCTAATGTCAGCCTGAATCTATGATTCAGTTTGTGAATCATCCAGGATGATGACACTGGCTGTCTGCTTGAAGCTGTTATTTAGCTACAAAAAGTGGTATTCCTGTAGAGCTGCGGTCTACAGCAGTCAGACTGATTGTTGGGGCTCATTATTATCATTGACTCTTTACCTTGAAATTTTTTAGTGCCTTAGCTTTAAAATGATATAAAAATCTACTAAACTGAAATGGATGAAACAAATATTCCCACTGTAGCCTGTAGAAACTTTGGACCCGTTTTTCATTTTAATTCTACATAAAACCTGAATTCATCTGTAAAAGTTGAGTTTACAATACAACTTCCTGATCTTCCATGTTGTGACTCCAGGCCAGGAGGAAAGTGAAGCAGGCGAATCTTGTGATAACTTCACCGACCTCGACCTGACCCACTGCTTCGTGGGAACCACCCTGTACGTGCGGCTCCTGCTCTACACTCGCTCCAACCTCGACTGTGGCCGCGAACTGAACCACCACCACCTGTCCTCCCAGCCGCTCTTCAGCCTCTCCCGTCCCACCGCCTTTGTCATCCATGGCTACCGGCCCACCGGCGCGCCCCCTATCTGGATCAACCACATAGTCCACCTGCTAGCAGAGCAGGAAGACATGAACATCATCGTGGTGGACTGGAACAAAGGGGCAGCCAACCTCAACTACTTCACTGCTGTGAGTTACACCAGAGAGGCCGCTCTCAACCTGACGGGCTTCATCATGACGATGGAGGTGAGACAGACCTTCAGCCCAGACCTTTATTTTCCCTTCCTGTAATCATCCTGCAGTCTATTGTTGAACCAATAGACCAATAGAAGCAGCATCACTCATAGGTTTGAGATATGAACGTCCACTTCAGCTTCACGGTTCTCACCATCTAGGATTATTAGAGCCAGCAGTGGCCATGGTTCAAGTTGTTTCTAGTAGTCTCAGTTGGCAAAGTGTACCAATGCAATGCAAAGACACAAAACAGAATACATAAAACTTCACAAACTTTGGACAGATTGTTCATTCAACTAATGTGTTATTTATCAGAAACATACATTAAAATGCTGTAAATGGCACCAAATCCATTTCTCTACGCAAGAAGTCCGGCTCAAAGCCTAGAATTACCAGTTCAGCCAGTCTACAGATGTTTTTAAATGACAAGTATTAAATATTTCCCAGGTTACAGGTCCTTCAAGTACTTAAGAATGGATCTAAGTTTTGGTGCTTTTGGTATTTCCGCCACTTTGTGGGCACATTAAATTTTAGTAAAGAAAAAGAGATTAGAAGACATGTCTGTGTGAAAATCAGCAGTTCTGTCATGTCCTTTATTATCCTGTATATTTAAAAGGTCTTTATGACAGAGTTATACCTCACCTGTAACGCTGAGCTTTTGTGCCCACAGGCTGAAGGAGCCTCTCTGAGCTCAGTTCACCTGATCGGCGTCAGTCTGGGAGCTCACCTGGCTGGTTTTGTGGGAGCAAACCTGAAGGGGAAGATTGGCCGTATCACAGGTAAAATAAAGTACTCAGAGCGGTGCAGTATGCGAGTAAATGTACTTCATTATCATGTATTTATGACAGATGTTCTTAACCTTTCAGTTTAATGAAAGCAGCGCTGTGGAGTGAGCAGGCGGAAAACTACAAAAGCACTCACATACCTCCTTGCTTCTTTCCTTCCTCCCTTCTTTCCTTCCTCTTCTCCAGGTCTGGACCCTGCTGGACCGATGTTCACCAGGGCCACGCCGGAGGAGAGGCTGGACCCTTCGGACGCCATGTTTGTGGACGTCCTTCACACCGACATGAACTGTAAGCATCTAACGCAGAATTAATAATAATTTAAATAGTGATTTAATATCATTTTAATATTGACCCTTATTACTTTGATCATTTACACACAAAGAAAGCAACTGGAAAATAAATAGCTTTTAGTTGTCATGGTGTGAGGAACAATAAACAAAATCTGTTAATTTACAAACACTAGTGTTGCCTGTGAGGTCACAGCAGCTCTTATAGGATCTTCTATTGATCAGACCCACATCCCTAAAAATGTTTTTACGTTATTAGCTGGTAAATCATTCAAATCTCTTTCCTTCTTTTACAATAAATCCTTTTATTTATAGATGAATACATATATTTACTGATCATAAATTATTCAGACATATATTTAATTATATTTTACTTATTTGTATTAATATGCTTTTACATAAACTAAAAGCATGAATATTATTATGAATTACTATTATTATTACTGTTATTTGGAAATATTCCACATTTTTATTAATAAAAAAGGGTTGGCATTAGAAGTAGAGATAATTCTGTTTATAAACATTGTTTTTTTCTTAAATTATTAGTAGCAAGTTATATAAATATAGTTATATAACTGAATGAAAATGTTAATACAATTTTAATTCTAGTTATTATTTAACACGTCTTACCTTTCTATGAACCTAGAAAGTATTTATTAAAAAGCAATAAACCTTCGTGACCTCATGTAAGAGTCGCTGTGTTACACGCTGTGCTCTCCATGCGCAGCCTTTGGACTGAGAGGAGCTCATGGCCATATTGACTTCTACGCCAACGGAGGCGCCGACCAGCCGGGGTGTCCCAAAACCATCTTTTCAGGTGAGCCCACACACAAACTAGGGAGACACACACACACATTAAATAACACACATGTGCTGAGCGCAGTGTGATCTCTGTCCTCCAGGTAAATCTTACTTTGTGTGTGACCATCAGCGCTCCGTCTTCCTGTTCCTGTGCGCTCTGAACCGAACCTGCACCCTCACCGGTTACCCCTGCTCGTCCTACAGCGACTTCCTGGACGCCCGCTGTCTGCAGTGCGAGACCTTCAAACCGGCCTCCTGCCCCGTACTCGGTGGGTGCTGACACTGAATGACCGTGAGAGGGAAACGATTAAGAAAATAATCAATCTCCTGCTACATAATGTTTACAAAAGCTGTTCTTCCCCTGCAGATAAATACTCTGCAATTAATCCCGTTAATCCAGAACTTGGCTTAAGTGAGCAAGTTTTCCATCGTCTCAATCAGGAAAGTTCATCTGAGTTTAAATTTGCTCTACGGGCGATTCTGCACGCATTTCAAGGAATCTAAATTTAAGTGATGCTTCAGAGAAAACAGAATTAGATCTCGGCTGCAGACTAATAGACTGTATATAAAAGATGGAGCCACCATTGTGACGGCACCTATTGGCTCTGAAGCTTTAAACAGCGCAGATTTAAAGAAGCCTGTTCACAGAAATTAGCTGCAGGTCTGCTGGGGTGCATCAGGGGGCGCTGATGAGCTAGTCGTCAGTGATAACCTGCTACTTAGCGACCAGTAACTCACAGAAAGTGTTCATATTTGTTTCATTAAGATGCTGGACATCTATCAGGCACCTGATCTTAACACCTGTACGCTTCACCTGCAGGTTATGACGTCAGCCCGTGGAGGGAGACTCTGCAGCAGCTCGGACAGACCAAAGTCTTCTTCAGCACCACCGGCGCGCTGCCCTACAAGAGTGAGTATGACACACGAACCTCATAAAAATTCACGTCTCAGGTGAAGCAGACTTTGAAAAGAATGGAATTTCGCTGTAGGATGCGTTCAACGCCCCTAACACTGGGAGCGACGTCCTCCTATAGTGAGTCGCAGCTGCAGCACAGACTTGCCCTGGTGGTTATCAGAATCAGAATACTTTATTAATCCCGAGGGAAATTAGGGTTACAGCAGGCAGCACGCTAATGGCGCATGCGCACTTACAAAGGAACCTTCTGACCAACTTTACACAAACATCACATTGGGGAGACATGTCAGAAAGGTAGGCTGATGGGGAAAAAAAACAACGAAAATACACTAACATGAGGTAAGAGGAGGAGAAAAAAAACTCCACTCAGACTGAGCTCCTAGTGGGAGAACAGTTTGATAACAGAAAAAACACCTCAGCACAAAAAGCACATGACTATCAATACACCATAGAAACACAAGACAAGCAACAGGGGCGGGTAAAGGGTGAGAGAGAGCCGGTGTAGACAGCGCATCCGGTCCTGCAGCATGTCTGCGCTGGTCCAGTCGACTGCCATCTTCCCCGGTAGGGCACAAGCATCGAAGGCGTTGGAAAGGGAGGGGGGATCAGTGTGTGCACATCAGTGTATGTGTGTGTGTGTGTGTGTGTGTGTGTGTGTGTGTGTGTGTGTGTGTGTGTGTGTGTGTGTGTGTCCAGAGTTCAGCTGAGACAGTGTCCTTCGCCCCGACAGGCTAAGTAAACAGTCCTCCAGCCAACCCAGGTGGTCTTGCGTGGGATGGGAAGAACAGTCATAACACAGTCGTTATCAGGGAGTGATTGTTCGGCTCCAGCCTTGGGCCTGCAGCTGGCGCCGTGATGGGGGTCCGCAATTTTGAAGCTGCTAACTAAATGAAAAGAAAGGCATAACCTCAAGCCAGGGACGTCCTAACATGTGATTAATTTGTCCCAAAAACAAGGTTTAAAATGATCTTGCCACACAGTTTTTGTTTCTTTTGCACGGGTCAGAGTAGACTCTTTTGGGCCTTTAAATTTCACATAAATAAATGCACTTCCTGTCTGTTTGCCACACAAGCAGAACTTGATCAACCAAACTTAGGCCCTGACGGTTCGTATCTACATCAGGTATTATTACGTTATTGTGTTCCCTAGCAACCACCAATCAGCAGGCTAAACTGGCTCAGTCATAGTGTTAATGCACCTGTAACCTTAGAAAAGCATTGTATCATTTTAATATATTTAATAATATATTGACAAAACTTTCATTACGCATGATGTATCATGTTGCCTAGCAACCACCTACAGCCAGATTAAAAGCACAGCACTGTAGCATGTGCTGGTTCAGTAAATGTCCCAAATGGTTTGATTTCAGCAGTAAAAACAGGATTTGACTTTAAATTATAATGTAATTATTTTATTAAGAGTTTAAATTTGCGTCGACAAGAATGATTATTATGATTTTGTACTCTGGCTGTCAGAACTTGAAAGAACAATTTCAAAAAGCCAAAATAAATCACTCTATATCACAATATTTACGTGAGCACAGAGTTAAGGATTTGAGGTTAGGACTTGGACATCAGAGAGTTAAAGAAGGATTTGGACTCTGTGGATGCTGACCCCACTGTGGGACCCCACCTACAATATGTGCTTGGACTTTTTTAAGAAAAAATATTTTAGGACCTTTTAACAGAAAGGAGTGATGATTGAGTGTTTTGTTGGATTGTAACGCTGTGTGTGTCCCGTGTGTGTCAGAGCTGATGTACAGAGTGGACATGGTGACATGGAACCAGTACCTGCGCTGGGGGGTCGTCTACATCCGGCTGCACAGCGGCAGGAACGTCACAGAGGCCCGAATAGACCAGTGAGTCTTTCTGCTGTTTCACACAGACTGGATTTATGAAAAGCAGGAAAATAGTTGACTTTAAATTTTAATTCTGAGTCAATGAAAACTTTAATGACATATATAGATAGATAGATAGATAGATAGATAGATAGATAGATAGATAGATAGATAGATAGATATGTAAATAAATAATCTTAGCAAAGGAGATAAAAGTCATCTTTCAGTTTTTTGTTTCTTGTTTTCCAACATAAACACACAAATACAGACTTTAAATTAATGGCTTAAACCTTACGGTCTCCTCGTCTCTGCGCACAGTAAGCTGCTCCGGTTTGAGCAGTACACCTCCACGCGGCTGCTGGCCCAGTTCGATGAGGATCTGCAGCACATCCAGAAGATCTCCCTACGAATCAACACCGGCAACGTCATCGGCCCTCGCTACAAAATCCGGCTGCTGCGAATCCGCTTCACGCCACTGGAGCTTCCTGAGAGGTCGGTGGATCTAGTTTTACTGTTTCTGAATAGGAACCAGTCTTAGAAGATAAACTGTCTCAAAATCTATGTGGAGGTGTCTCTCTCTCTCTCAGTCTGACCTGTGACATCCTAAAAGGAAACAAAACTAAACTGTTGTTCTCCAAAGCCTACGCCTCTAAGGACACGTAGGCTACATATGTACACATATATATACAAAAAAACTGGGATTACCTGTAAATGCGCTGACATTATTTGACACTTTGGCCATGTCTGATATTGCACTGGAACAGGAGACGAAGGAAAAGCAGAATAAGTCCACTTCAAAGGCTACAGTTTGTATTAACAGATACATTTTTTTCTCCTTCAGGCCTTTGATGTGCCGCTTCGACATCATCATGGAGGAGAACATAGAGGTGGCGTTTCGGCCTCTGCCCTGCGGCTCCCGCCTCTGACTTTAACACAGCCTAATTCCCTCTTTGGAAACCCATCGGACTCACCTGTAATCCTATTAGAGGACCCTCGGGCGTCCTCTGGGTGCTACGGGCTCTCCCATCCCACCAGGCGGACCTGCGGGGGCCCCCACAGGAGAGCTGCCAGCCTCCTCGCCGTGCTGTGGATTACTCCTGGTTTTAACAACCAGGAGGATGAAAGCTAATTAAAGTTATGTTAAGCTACAAGAAAACTGAGATTTTTAACAAGATTCTGGAAGAAGCTGCTGCTGAGCTTCATCGGTCTGCGTTCATGTTGGGTTTATCTGGGCACAAAACCCGCTGGAACGCGAGACCAACAACTGCACGACAAACAAGGCAAGAAGGCGCTCTCTGTGCTTGTTTCTCCCGAGGGAAGTCAGCCAAAGTTGAGGAAAAGATTTCTTCACCTGAACTCAGCCAACTTCAACTGATTCCTTCGCTACAGCCCTTGTTATTGTCAGCAAGCAATCATTCATGAATATGCAATTACAAATACACAGGACATTCTTAAACAGGCATATCTGAACAACATCAGTGTCTGTATTCTGTGTGTGTGGGTGCATGTGTGTGTGTGTTTCCAGCCATACTATACATAGACATAGAAGTAGTAGAAGTAAGCGTCTTGCTAAACTATAAAAACAGGAAGTTGCAATAGGTCATATCTCAAACACACATGTAAAGGTGTGAAGTCTTGCACATCAAGAAACAGAACAGTCTGGTATCAACAGCTATAATGGAATTACAACGTCGAGGCTGCTTCCTCTCACACAGTCTTATCAGACCTAACAAGGATATGACTTTGATCAGCGTGCAAACGATTATATATTTCTAAGCACAAATGACAACATTAAAAACATCTCACTCTTACAGTTCACCTGCTGTGAAACTCACACTGTCCACAAGGAAATGCAGGATTTATCTGTGTGTTTGAAGACGACACATTTGCAGAAAGAAAAACATTTAGATTACTTTTTGTAAATGTTGCGAGTTTGTCACTGACATCGAGTGGCAGGGACAGAATTTACAAAGGAGCTTTTAAACAGTATAATGTCATAAAATCTGGATTCATGGAAAGAAGCTTTCCTGCGGCACTCTCAGGTGCGGTGATTACCTGTAATATGTTTTCATCATTGCTTCTAAGCTTTCTGATCTCCTGAGTTCATGATCACATGGTTCTCTGCCTAAAACTGCCCAAAGAACATCTCCCCTTTAAAGCATGAACCATGAAATAATTGCAACACATAATTATGTCATTTGCCACAATTCAAAATCATTTTTGTAATTTATTGACTAAAATTTAATTGTGTATTTATTTATTTAGGTTTTCAGGGGGGGGATCCCACTGATGATGTAGAAAACTCCCAAAATCTCATCAGACACACTGAGTGCTGAGGCGTTAAACCCACTGAAGAGCGTTCACTGAGCCATGTGACCGGTGAGGTCTTGCACTAAACGCTGCTCTCTGGTGACCTGTTTTGCTTCTCCTTCTTCCTCGTTGCCTTTCTACCAGCAGCTCTCGAGCGTTTCTGTCTGAGCTCCTCACAGACCCCCTCCTGCTGCACAGGTAAAGCGAGCGCTCTAAAAAGATCCGTTTGGAGACGGATTATCTCTTCGCTGCTGCCTGAACTGTGACGCTGCCATGACCTTTGCTCACAGCGACGCTAAGCCGCACAGTTTGTTGTGGCGCCGGAGCTCGGGGTCATGTGATATGTGACTGTAGACATGTGTATATACAGTTAGAAGTAGTTGGTAACGTAGAAGAGCATCGAGCAGGTTTTACTTTAACCTCAGTAAATGTTTCAGCGCTAAAACCTCAGCTCTACTTTTTTATGTATTCTCACATTGTTTGAAATAAATAACTTGTTATACCATCAAAGACCAGATGTATTTGCTTTGACTGTCTTTTTGAACCTGCAAATGAAATTAAGTCTGCGTAACCACGGCAACTTCCACACCACACTGGTCCCAAGTTAAAGCTGCTGCAGAGCACAGCGAAAGACTGAATTAAAGAACATTCTTTTAAATGTTTATGCCGATAATAATAATTATCATTGATAATCAAACTCAGACTTCATATTACGTTCGTCCAAATTCTCGAGCCAACGCTCATTTCTTTACATTTCAGTAGGAAAATAGATGATTTATTGAAACATGTGAACCTATTTGGAAATATAGTCCATGTACATATGTACATATACCAATTATAACAAGCCTGAAACTCAGTGTTTGTATGACCACAGCCTGAACGCTCTCAGGTATTTCTTTAAGTAGTGTTCAGGAACAGTCCTCCGGGCTCATGAAGAACATTCAAAGCTCTTCTTTGGATGTTTCTGTTCTGGTGATCATGTTGAGGTCTGGACACTGGGGAGGCTGATCCATGACTGACAGTGCTGTGTTTGGGGTCACGCTTAAAAATGAAGACTTTACCAATCAGATGCTTTCCAGATGGTCTCGCAGGGTGGATCAAACTCTGACAGGTACTTTTCTGCATCGATTGTGACGTGATCACCAACGCTGCTGGCTGAAACTGAGCCACAAATATGACCCTCGCAGTGTTTCACAGATGGCTGCAGCTCCTGACCTCCAAACATACTGCCGGTGACTTAAAATTTTAAATTTGGACTCATCACTCAGAGCTTTGCTGGACTTTTCCTACATTTAAAGGACATGAGTGTAGACATCTGCTGTACAGGTTTGTTCCGTTTTTGTTCTTTTGCCTCCGCTTGTTCAGTTTCCTTATTTATTTATTCTGAGTTTGCAACTAGCAGCTGTTTGTTAATCGATCTTTGGCTTAAAAAAAAAAATACATTCAAGGAAAAAAATCCAAACAAACGACGTTTTTGTGACAGGCTGCTAGAAGCAAAGATATCATTTAAAATTGGTTCTTTGCTGTCAGTTGCATGTCGACACAACACTGACACATTTTTCAGGATTTCTGTGTTTGCCGATTTTACTAAACCTCATTTTTCATGGATGCCAGAACATGTGTGAAGAGAAAAAGCAGATTTTTTTGGACCATTTTCTTCTAACCCTCGGTGCGTCTTTGACTGGGAGCTGAGGAGCGTTTGTCCCCAAGTGTGGTTAATGATGTCACTCTGGCTGAGCACACAGGTTCACTTTAAGCAGTTTAACTCGTTTGTCCTTCTCAACAAGTTTGAACGCTTTCAAAACCTCCCAACGACTCAAATGCGTTTTTCTGCGTACGGGTTCCCTCAGAAATAAAATGTAACTTTTAAAATCGAGCGACAGACACGATTTAAAAACAAACGTTTTATTTGTTCAGCACCGCTCAGCGAGCAGCGTGAAATGTGTACACAGAACAAGGACAAAGAACAAAACCTGTCACCAAAACACAGAAATGTTCATTACAAACAGACTTTCAGGGACGGGTAAAAACGAGCCTGTTCGTGAGGAAACTCTCAGACTTTCACCAACAACACAAAGACATTTTGAAATGGTTTCAAATAAAATTATGAGGGAGAAGAAGCAACATAACAGGTGCAAACACAGACCAGCGCTGCACGAATCAGCATTTCACATTTTTCTACTTCATCTCTCAGTCTGCTGCGTCCGTCGCAAAAACACCGCCACAGCAGAGGCCTCTTCACATCCGACATGTTACCATGGACGCAGGTCGGCCCGAGAACGGCTGGTTTTATAAATGCAAACGGAAACCACTCGAGGAGCCCGGTCACCAGTTTGGACCTGTGGAGGTGGGGACAGAAAGAGATGAGGTCAGACAAAAAAAGGAAAGAAACTCCAGGCTAACAGGGGGGTGAAGAATAAACCAAAAAAAACAAGGATTTAACAGGTCGAACTGGAAAGAGACGAGGCGAGAAGACTGGATTGGACGAGATCCAGGAAGCTGATCTGTGTGGGCGGGTGAGGAAACCACCTTTGATTAAAATGTGTCAGCAGGGTAAAGTTCAGAGGGAATATCCCACTAACCGAGCGCCTTAGACAGGCAGGGAGAAGGGGAGGAGCTTAAGGTCCGTTACACAACGGGGACAAACCAAATAAAGCCGACTAAATGTGTCACAGCCAGCCTCAGATAGCAGCGAGCCGCGGCTGTGACGTCTGCCTTTCAGCAGCTTTACAACCAGCTCCAGTCAGAATAAAGACTGAGAGGTGGGGTTAAAGAGGGAGGAGCTTCTGCTGGTGACAGCAACACGAGCACACACGCTGTACGGAAGGAAAAAGGTGATCTTTTTAAAAGAAAACTTTTTTCTCTTATATGTTTTTAACATGAGAGCCGGTGTGTGGTTTTGGTTAAAAACAATATTTATTCACCACAGAAATGACCATCAGTGTCAGACGACCTTAAACCCTGAGAATATGAGCAGTGAGGAGGATCAGCCACTCGTCACTTTTCATTTCTTTTAGCCATCTTGTTAAATTTACCTGCAGAGCTGTTGCGGAAGTTCTGTTTCTGAAAGCCGAAGCGACTGTTCCCGTGTTGGGCGCCTGCGTTCAGCCTGTTCAGAGCTCCTCTCCTCGGTCCCTGTGGAGCAGAAAAAGACCCAAGTCACTGGCAGTGACCCAGTTCAGGGACGGCGTCCTTCAAGGGACGATTACATTAAACTTTTATAGCTTGTGAATTTTCCTTTTAGTCATATAAGACAAACACAGTGGCACCAATATATTAAAAGAACAATATTTGTCTCTTGTATATACAATACCTCCATATAGACACTGTAAAAATTGTCTTTGAGGTGGAGATTTGAAATGATATGAAACAGAAATATGTGCCCTCAATCTTTACTGAAGCTCTGTATTTGAAACAGGGACACATTTCACTGCTCTAAGGTTTTAATTATCCCTTTAAGACCAACCACAGGACCAAGTCCGCCAGAGCTTATATTATATTTTTACATGCTGTGGAGCCATTTGTGGGAGCATTTCAAGTTGCTATACATCAATACAACCATTAAACCCCAAATTATAATAATATGTCTGCATTAAGTGCATAGTAATTACATAAATTACAAAAAAGTGCAATAAACTACAAAAAACAAATGAAAGTCATTTTTGTTTTTTTAACATATATTTGTAGTTAGAGAAATTTAAGGGGCTTATCCCTCAAAACTGTAAATACAAAAAAGTTGCACAAAATAGTTTCCCACCACAGGAAATTTATTTTGAGTGTCTTCATGGTTTTGTTTTTGAAATACACCATTTTTTATACACTGCAGGAAAAACTAAAATAAATATTATACTGCAAATTTGCAAAAAAGCAGCATCAAAATAAACTATTTCCAGCAGTGCAATATGAGTCCTCAGCATCCCAGAAACTACACAGAAAAGCATAAAGTCAAACATAACTTTTAAAAACAACAGTATAGGCTCATGAGGCCCTGAAGGTAAAAAACTACATTTCCGCGTTTTGGGCAGGAAATGGCGGACATGCGATAGTTTGCGCTGATGTCTGTTCCGACGTAGGAAGTGTTACGAACAGCTGATCGGATCGGCAAAGCCTGTTTCTGGAATATTATGTTTTTGTTGCTGCAAGCGCTTTTTACGCAGTTCTTGCAAAGCTTTATGTGGAAGGAAACTGTGACCGAGGACAAGCTGATGGCATAAGATGTGAGTACAACTCCTCCAGTTTCATATGCAAAAACCATTATTGCGCTAGCTCACGTGGTTGCAGAGCTACCGGGATTTAAAAATAGTTACGCAAAACAGAGCGTGCCCGCTCCGACCGGCTTTAAAGGGTTAAACACATCAGCTAATCCCAGCTTAAGATACTTAACATGGCAAAAATAAAAATAAAAAAAATCAGTAAAAGTAAAAAAATAAATAAATAAAATACAAAACTAAATTCATTTCATCCTTTGCTGTTTAAAACACTTCTGGCGGAAAGTATAAGGATTTCTAGGCAACTTGAGCAGCACATCGTAAACTAGACCGTCCCATTTAACAGCCTCAGACTTCAAGCGCTCAAAGGATGAAGTCCCTGGATTGGGACACGCCCACTTTGACCTTTTCAGGAAGTCATCACCAAACATGTCACATGACTAAGCCTGGTGAGACTCGCTGTAACTCACCGTGCTTCCATCTCGTCTCCTGTGGTCCATATGAGGCATCTTGTCACTGTATCCCATTACTGGATCACTGACAAAAAAACAAAAACAACACATTTTAAAACTATTTAATCAGTGACAAGAATAAAAGAAACTTTACTTCAGTTTTTTAAAACTGAGGGATATTGTGCTTGACTGTACTCAAGTGTCCTAAAGACATTAAAGCCTGGATGGCCCTCAACCTTCTCCACATCTTGTCTTTGGCTTTTGACGTGTTGATTTTATTGTATTCTATTTATTTTTGGTCTTTTTTGTTGCTGTTTTTATGTGTTTACTCCTCTGTACAGCATGTTGGCCCACGGTGGTTGTGTGCAGCTGGTACACTGGTTTTATATTAACACAACAGTGAGTCAAATGTCAATGTGCAGAAAACATCTGGAGGCAAACAAACATCTTTTTAATACATGCGTCGACTCTTCTTTCAGACACCAGGTGCAGCCTGCTAAAGGTGGAGCTATCCATTATCATCCCACTGAGCCACTGATGAAAACCACAAGAAAGAATAAAAGCCCTACTGCAGGTCAGGTCACATGACATGACCACAGGTAAAACATCTTGAATACCAAAAATCAGCTTAATAAATAAAGCCTGGCTCACTGGGAGCTCACTTCCTGTTTGACTTCTTCACATGTTTTCTTTGTCTCATGCTGTTTGTGACAAACTGAAGTCATTTTATTTTGAAGAGTTCTTTGAGTGACTCCAAAAGACATTCAGCTCCAAGCTAAACAAATCCATTTGACTCTTTTTTAAAAAAGGACCATTTTTATGCTCCTACAGGCTACAACAGCAACGGTGTAAAATAATAATGCTAATAAAAATGTGTAAACAACAGAAACTCAGTGCAGTGGGCTGCAGCGTGAAATCAGAGCTACTGGTGGAGCTTGGACCATGTTTTTACAACATTATCTTATGAGTTATTGATTCGTGGAGCTCAAAGGACTGTTTACTGACTTCACTCACATTTGTTTATTTTTGGTTTTTTGCCATAATTTGGGGTTGCAGGGATGTTTCCCCATGAGCAGACTGTACTTTGACCTGCTGCACAGATGTTTAATCAACCTAAAAAGTACATGCGCATGCCATCCAGCATGTGACTAGAGGACAAAAACCAACAGCTAACATCATGATGTCCATTCAGCTCTCCAGTAATGATCTCACTCCTTGCTACGCTCGTGACTAGAGACCCTCTGGAGGGTCCACGTAACAAGGACTACCTCCTTGCACCTAATCTAAGAAAGATTGCCCCTTCTATATTCATGTGACGATTGCACATGAATATATTCTGCCAAAAACAGCATCCACAGAAACATTGTCAAGTGATTGATAAGAAGACTTGGGTTAAAACCCACCTGCATGCACCCAGGGGGCGCTGTGACATAGTGCTCCCAGCTATTGTAACTTTAACCCCTTCCAGTTTCTCCTGTCGCCTCCTTTCCAGGTCGTGCCTCAGGTCACCCGGACCTCGCACGGGCTGCAGCCTCACGCCCTGAGGTCAATTTACCAAAAGGATTAATGAATCAGTCATAACCAGAGCTCCCAATAGTCTCTAGTATCGAGTGCATTTCTTTATTTCTCTTTTCTTTTTTTACCTGTGTTGGTCTCGAGAAGAACAGAGGCTTGTCGTCACTGAGCAGCGAGTTCATATCCAAACTGAAACCTCTGCAGACAAGAAGGAGAAAGCCAAGAGAAAAGATTTTAGAGTCATTTTTAGGGCGTCTGTAAAGAAAAAGGAAGATATTTCTTATAATTTATGTACTGCTTTCACCATCACTTTACTTCGGCAGGTAAACAAACTTTATGCCTGTCCACCTACTGGTTTGACTCGAATCCCTCGTCCGACGTCAGCTCCTCCATCTCTTCTTCAGAAAAGCTGCCTTCTTGTGGAGCTGAGAAGCGCTGATTCAGGGTGATCCCATCCCCTCTGAAATACTGCTCTGTAAATGCAGACCACACACTTAAAACACACCAATTGTACGACTATTTGCACTTCTTAGCTCACTTTTCTTCTATATGATTACACGCACATCAATGCTGCTCGGTGCCTTTTATTTAGATTTTATCCTTTTTTTTGTAATTTTACTCTGTCCTAAAGAACAACAGAATCCCGTTACTCTTATTTTGAAAGTTTAGTTGCTGCTAACCAGCAAGTCCTGCTAATGTCTAAGAAGACAAAGTAAGCTCCCAGTAGAGCCGCATTTCATCCCAGAGTCAGACTGGTTCGGCTCCGGAGATCTGACGTGAGCTGGGCGGTTTACTTTAACCAGACCCTGAACCACATGGAGAGCTGTTTCATGTACTGGTAGCCTAACCTGGCTGATGCTGCAGAGCAATGCAAAGACCACCTGTGGGTGCCTAAAACTGTAGCCTCCAACTAGTTTTAAGAGGAAGACAAGGAGTGCAATAACCTCACCTACCAAAATCTATTGCCACAAACACTGTGCCGCTCATTGTTGGACCTAGTTTTTGTTGTTTTGTCAGAAAATATCTGCAGGCCCCGTGTGCAACATGCAGCACTAACCTTTGACAAGGTGCACGAGTGTGATAATCTCCTGGGCAAACGTCCCAGTGTGCATGGCGGTCTCCTGATATGTGCCGGAGTGCTCCAGCATGGGCAGGAAGTCCAGACGCTGGCGACCAACATTGACCAGATCTAAAGAGAGCTGCCTGTCTGAGGAATAACACAGCAGGCTGCAGGACGAGGAAGAAAAGAGGGAGATTGATACCAACACAATGAATAAACACATGATAAATGATCCTTGTGGCCAGGGAATCGGCGTTTGTTTAGCATGGCTTAAGTCACTGAAAATTAGCTTTAATACCATTTTAATATTTAGTTTGTACACCATCTTTACATCCTTACTTAATGCAGTGTTTTTTAAAAGATGGATCTTAAATGTACACTCCTTTCTGTACCAATCACACTTAAGTAAAAAAGTCGTTACCTTACCCAGTAAACTTACCTTTAACGAGTCCCACAAATCACAATGCTTACAGTAACTAGAGTCTTTTATTTGGTTGAATAAAAAGGAAGGTTTTCACCCTTAAGCGCACAGAGAATCACACCAATTTTATTCATTTTAATGGATATTTAAAAAGGCTTAAAGGAGAAGCCAGAGAAGCCCAATATACGCTTTTTTTATTTTATTTATTTATTTATTTTTATATAACTGGCAGGTGAGTTAAAGCTTGGGGCGAAAGTTCACACTTCTTTTCTCGTATGAAATCTTCGACTCTTAGTTCAGATATCTGATCCGCTTGTCTGCTGGATTCTCCAGTCCTGTCACGGTTCAAGAGGAACGACACAGAAATGTCCGATTGTACACAATCTTTAAATTCGTATCCTCCTCCTGACGATTACTTCTTTTAGAAGCTTCCTTTTCAAAGCACTGTCGAAGGACGATGCTGATTAACCTCTTGGTAACAGATGTGATTGAAGGTTTCCAGTTATCCAGATTAGTGATCTTTCTGTATATGGAGTCCATTTTTCCTTTCAACAATAGTGATTACTGGTGTCTTCTTCTGAAACCATTGACAAGGCCTAAAATTCTCTGCTGTCACCACTGAAGATTGTGTTCCTGGATTTATTTTCTCTTCTTAAACTAAGGACAATTTCACTTCAGTTTTCTTCAGAATAAATCACCCTTTTATGTTTGCTGCTTTGAAATGCTCCAGCTCCTAATTTATTCAGGTTTATAGCTTCGTCGCCATCTTTTCAAAGCGTTAATGAGGGTGCATTTTCCCCAGTTATCTTCTGTGATGATGATGATGATGATGAGGAATCCTTTATTTTAGCTGGTTGATGATATTCACGTCATTAGTCTCCTCCTCAAAAAGCCTGTAACTAATGTTTAGGCCGTGAAGTTGAACTCTTTTCATGATCCATCAGACTCCAGTGGCTCGCTGCACAAAACAGGGACTTGCTTGTGCCTGCCTTTAGTTGGACGATTCCTTGCATCTGGATCCTCGGCACGCTTTCCAATAAGATTGTATACGCACAAACATGAAATGGCCAAAACTCACTCACGGCATGCACTTTCTGAGCAGGACTCCATTCACTGTCTCTCCTTCTTCCCATAACTGATTGGTGCACACAGGTTCCTCATTGATTTCTAAATGTCATCTCTGGTATGTGGCCCAACAATGGCTGCCAAGTCTTCTCATCTTCCTGCAAAATGTCTCATTTTATGGTTTCCCAACATTTTCTCCATGGCAGAGCCTTCAGATCATCATCTTCTTCTTTTGCTTGCTGTAGTGAACTTCCTCTCTGGCATTTAGACAACAAGGTGTGTGGTTTATCACAGCGCATATCAGAGTTTCCATGTTTATTTTTAGTAGTACCATCAGTTACTGCCAGCTTTGCTCAACTTCCCTTTCAAAACAAGAGAAAGAACAAATATTTCCTCTTCCAGTAGCAACAGCATTAGTCCAGATGTCACTGACTGTGTCCTTAAATGCACATACGAGGCAAATCCTAAATTCACTGAGGATCATTTTTCATTTCCAAGCAGCTCCAAAAGAAAGCAGAAGCAAAAACTCTCTCTTTATGTTATCAGCACACCGAAGACACCATATTACCAAGTGATGACGGAGTGAGAGGTGGTGTTTGGAGGGTGCACATCACTCTTTTTTTGATTTTAGAAAACATGGTTCAATGTAGGTTTCAGTAGCAAACTCTTCTTTAGACTCAGACGGTCTGAGATCCTCCTGAAAAACATGTTTGATTTCCAGCGCCCACAGAAGTTGCATCTGCTGATCGAATCCTGTCAGTACTGTGTCTTGTATCCCACATTCAGCTTTCAAAGTCCATCAATCAGTAAAAACCAACAATGTTGTAGATGTAAGGTAAATATGCCTCTTAAAGCAGTTTCAAATCAAACATCATCCAGAGTTGGGGGTAGAAATTGCACCTTTCCATCCTCAAAAGGGATAAATTAGGATTCAGTCATCTTCATTACCAAATAACAGGTCCTTTGGATTCATCTACACAATTTAACTCAACGCATTAAAAAAAATAAATCAAGTGCAAAATTGACTCCTTTATTTGTGCGACTGGAACTTGAATTCAATGAAACAAGTTTGTTGCAAATTTTCTTCCAGGTGAATTCTGAAAAGCACAAATGAAGACTCCGCATCAGCACCATGCTTCCTAAAATAAAGGCCATATTCGGTTCGGGACTAACATCATGGAGTTGGAAGTTCCTTTTGTTTTCCTTGAGGTGTCCTGCAGTCCACAAGTATTCATGAGAGTGACTTCCACTTTAAATGAACATGGACTCCTTGGAGAAACTTCTATGAAGCATCCCAGCCGTATGAGGTAACGGCACATATGATTGGGTAGGTCCCTTTAATTCCCCATAAGGGAACACATTTCCAGTACTGGTTCTGAATCTGCCAGTATTCAAATCAATTTCATCCAAAATCAATTTTAATATCAGATGACATGGAATTATTTGTGCTTTTTTCAATGCCAGTCTTCAAACTCCATGTGGCAGCTTCATAGGTTTTTTTTTCTTCTTCACAAGATCATGAAAAGAAAGTGTGAACTTTCACCCCTCACCCTTGATAAGATAAAGAAAATACTCTACCTGTTCTGGTTTATGGGCCGACTCATGTCCACCTTGATGGTTAGCGTTTCCTCTGTTAAAACGGTCATATTTTTGGCTTTCTGATTGCTCCATCCCTGCTGCCTCAAATGGGGCATTTTAGGGTCCAAATCCCTCCCTGGGGGCCGTTCCAGACTTCTAGGCCTTTCCTGGTCCCACTGTTGAAGTTTGTCTTTTTCTGCCCAGTTGGGCTCATCTTCAGTGTCGTCGTCATAATCTTCCCTAACGGGGTGGAACCCTTGTCTCTGCTCTTCGCGAGGAAGATCTTGGTATCCCTGGGAGGCCTGCTGTAAGCGTGGGTGATTTCTTGGTTGTCCTGGCCGTCCGCTTTGATTTGGGTTGTACCTCCTTCTTGCTGGTTGAGTGGCACCTCTCCCCCTGTGATTCATGGGGCCACCTTGAACACCATATCTTGCTGCATTTGACCTGTCCTGAAGCACAGGGCTTCTCCTAGTTTCATAATAGTTTGATTCCCCCGAATTACCTTGATAACGGTGTTCTCGTGGATCTTCCTGATCATCCAACCTGGTTCCCGTCTTCCTAAAAAGCTCCTCAGAGGAGCCCCCTGGACGGGGCTTCCTCTGTCGATCAAACTCAGGCTTGAGATCCCTGTGGTCATCAAACCTTTCCCATCGTGGCAGCTTTCTATTGTCTCGGATACCATGATCGTGTTCAATGACAAGTGGCCCCGAGTACCGACCGTCTCCGTGGGGGAGGTTTCCCCGAGTGTCTTCACCAAACTCATGTCTGCTTCCTTCCATTGAGTAACCCTTTTCCCCAAAGTCCTTCTCATTCCTGGACCTGTGGTGGCATAAGAGGAGGTGGTTCAACATCTTCACTTTTAAATTCAGACTGGAAATAATCAAACCTAAATGAATCAATATGTAATCATTAATGTATTATCACTGATAACACAAATAATGAAAAGAGGTCAAAATAAGACAAAAAGAACTTTACATTTCTCAGAAAGAAGGTAAGAAACTATAAGCCATGCAATATTTAACACTAGAGTAGTGCATTAGTGAAATTAAGGCATGAAGATGAACAGTGAGGAAATTTGCGCTACAGAAAATTAGAAGATAGGAATCTTCTACGTTCTTCATTTCCCGATAGTGCTGCAAAGCATTTTGCTTAAAATTTACCCAGGATGATTGACGTCATCCATTTCTCTTCGTTGTCTTTTAAAAGGGAGGCCCCTCTCATGATGTGGGTTTTCCCTTTGTCTGCCTCTATTAGGACCTTGAGTGAATCTCCTCCCTCTTTCCCCATCTCCTCCAACTCTTTGGTCGTCAGACCTCAAACTGGGACTGAGGTCTGTGAACCTCCACCGATCCCTGACCTGCTCCTCTCTCTTCCAGCCCATCCCCGAATCCCTCTGGTCTGAATTAGACCTCGGTGTCGGTGGCAACCTTTCCCTCGTGAACTTCGGCGGCGACCGACTCCTGTGTTCAAAATTCTGGAATTCCTCTCTAAAGCCTTCTCTTCTCTTATCTCCATCAAATCCTCCATCTCTCACTGGGGGAAACCTCCATTCTTCATAGCGTACATCATGGCGGGGTGATAACCTCCTGTGGTGAAACTCCTCCCGGTCTTTGTAAGGCTGACGTTCAAATCGATGGTCATCTGTGAATGGAGGGGCTCTCCTCTGCCCTTCTGGATACATGTCTTCACTGAAGTTCTCCCTGATTTCTTCAGAACCTTTCCGAAAGCGTTCCCTTCTGTCCATAGAAATCCCATCCAGATCTCCACTTGGTCTGTGTGGATCAAAGCCAGGTTCCTCCAATGGCAACCTCCTGAAAAAGTGAACATAGAAAAAAAAAATATATTATATATATATATCATTTTAGAAACAGATAGCACCGGAATTAATACATCAGCATCTAGAAAATAATTTTAAATCAGTTTTTGGGAAGCATAACTTCACTTGGAAGTACAATCTAGAACACTAGCAAGATAGTGTAAGAAAATAAGCAAATAAGTACAGTGGAACCCTGGCTTACGAAGACCCGTGGTACGGCAAAATGCCCACGTAACGAAATAGATGAAATAGAAATTAAATTTTTTTTAAATTAAATCCCATAATGTTATGTACATGTTCACATACGTATGTATGCATACATATGCTTTCTTCAACCTCCGCCGCCACCTCCTCCTCCACCAAGAACTTCATCTTCAGCCAGCATCGCCTCACTCAAAAGGCGATGGAAAAAGGTGTTTCAACTTATGAAAATTTTGACTTACGAAAGACCCTCTGGAACAAATTAATTTCATAAGTCGGGGTTCCACTGTATATTCAAAACAATAAGGACTGCAATTACCAGTTTTAAAAAAAATCTGATTCATTTCTAAAAATGTAATGATGTAATGAAAAACAACAATATACCAGTAAAAATTACAAGAACAGTAACTTAAAATCAATAAAATTAGTAGAAATTGAACACTTGTGAGTTTAGCTGTGTTGGAGTACACCCACCCATATGGAAAAGATATATATAAATCTTATAAAGTTTTTATCTGTCTTGTATGAAACTTGTATGAAAAGCATACAAGAGTGAAAACACATATAAGATCCCTTGAAAAATTATATAATGAAACTTGTATGTTTTGTATACTTACTAAAAAAAAAAAAATGAAAGTAATGAGAAAGTGGCCACTTTCATGAGTAAATCATATATGTTTTTACTATTTATTTTCCATATGGGCAATAACAGATGATAGCGTGTCAGAACTGTTTAAACTATAAAATATAAAACTGTCTGAGAAATATTAAGGTTTCACACCATACAGGACATTAAAATCAACTTTTCAAATTTTAAAACCAACTTTAAGGCTAATTGGAAGCCAAAATAATGACCTCAGTGCAGCTGTGACATGGTCAGATTTCTTTTTGCTAAGAACTATGCCAGATAAAGTTGGTTACGGTGCTTTGCAATGTTCCCGTGAACAGAGCATTGCAGTTGTCCCAATTCGAAATATTGAGGCAAGGAACAAAACCAACACTGGCCCAGAAGAATTCAGTCAAACGATGATTTATTGAGCACACGCCTGGGAAGATGTACACTGCAACACATCAGTCACTTACACAATAGACTGTGAAGACATCGCGCTCACAAAGCTTGAAAGCTTAAATAGACTGAGCATCAATTCTTCACGAGCACAACATAAAATGTGTATACAATGATTATAGCTGCACCTGTAATAAAAAGGTTAATATGATGCCAGTAGCTTTAATAAACAGTTCAATGCAATGTTAATGATAAAGGATATATTGTAGCAGTCAAATAATTTCTGTATCTCCACACAGTCAAGTGGGAAAAAAAAGTACAGGCCAGATTTCCATCGACCATGTGCAACAGAAAGCTCCAAACTTTTTCAATACTTTTAGATGACAGAAAACAGAACAACAGCACAGTCAGAGCTGACTCTTAAAAATAAGGTCAGCAACTGAAATTTCCAGACTCTCATCTTCAGCACCAGTGATCGCATCAGTTTGTCTTGTGCGTACACAGGGGTGGAGACAGGTAAACATAACTGTGCCTCTTGACAAGTTAAACAGCAGTGGTCCTAAAAATGACCCCGTGGGAACACCAGACGGTATAAAATATTCCCCAAGTAACCAAACACTACAGTCACACGCTAGAATGGATGTAGGGCTGCACGATTTTGCATAAAATGAGAATCACGATTTTTTGGCTTAGAATTGAGATCACGATTCTCTCACGATTTTCTTTTCCAGTATAAATATTTATTGCACTTATTAACTGCACATCAACTTCGTAACAGTTGAGACTGAACATAAAAACAACAAATGTCTCACGTTTTGTTGTTGCCACAAAATGTTGTACTGCTTGAAATTCCGTCTCCACCGTTGCTCGACGCTGCGTGTATAGAGCAGGTAGTGCAACAATAGAAAAACAGTTGCGGGACGGCACCGTGTAGCGTTTGTCTAGGGTGTTGATCATTTTCCTAAATCCCTCGTTTTGCACAGTGTTGATGGGAGCCATATCTTTGGTCAGGTGATAAGTAATAGCCTCCGTAATGTCTTTGTGCCTGCGGGAGTTCGACGGGTATAGGGAAGCGCTGTATAAGGTTCCCGTTATTAATGTTTGGGTGGTTGACCGGGACGGATTTTCTCCTGTCACTTTCTCATCATCCCTGACGTGCTCTCCGTTGTTTTTTCCCTGCTAATTTTAGCATCACACGGCACAGCTTCTGTATCACGTGGTATAAGGCTCCGCCCTTGTCATTTGTTGAGCAGGAAGAGTGAGCGCTTGTTTTCATGCAGATTACGTCCCGGATCAAAATGCGGTACAATCGTCGTCGTTTTTGTTTTTGTTTTTAAATCGTTGTCATTTGGAAATGAGATCGCACATAAGTATGAATCGAGATCGCGATTTTCTAACGATTAATCGTGCAGCCCTAAATGGATGCATAATAAAAGTACAGTTAGTGCAGCGTATTTACCTGTAATGTGGTGATCGAGACCGTGGTATTGACATTTTGTCAACCTTAAAGGAAAGAACAGCATTTTATTACAACATCAAGAGTGCCGGGACAACACCCAATTTTACAGTCAACTCTGCAGCAGGTGCAGAGGACAAAACTCAGCCTTTCAACATTCGTTTCTGCAAGAAAGCTTGAACAGGGCTTAAACTTCACTGCAGGCATGATTTAAAAAGTTCAAAGAAACGTGGTTATTAAAATAATGGACACATACGCTTACAACAACCTAATAAGGTTCAGCAAAAACATCGCACTGGTGTAGAACAACTGGACAGAGGTGGGCCGACACCTGACACTTTCCACCATAGTATGTATACTCTTTCTAATATACAGACATGAGCCAAACTATTTTAAAATCGTGTAACTCTGGAAACACTAGCTCAGCAAAATAGATTTAGCAAAGTTATTAAAAGTCTAACTGCTACCACAGCTATATAAAAATAAGAATATTTTAACGTTACTCCGCATAAGCTAAACAAGCTTAAGTTAACATTAGTAGGGCTCCCATCTTAAATATTATAATCATGCATTAACTACTCCCATCAAAAATAAAGTTAACCAGTATCCACTGCATTAATCGATTACTCATCCAAACCATCTGTAATGTAGGTTTTCAGACTGGATAAATGCCTGCAGGTCTCACATGACACCAACCTGAATATTTTCTACAAACTAAGACAGTTAACTCACTGATCACCGGGAACATCAGGGTCAGCGGTGCTTTAAGGGGCACGCCGATAAATCGAACAACGCCCCTTCTTCTTTAATGTTACACAAAACACAGCTCTGTTTCCGTATGAGGAGCTTTTTGCTTTAAAGAGCATCAAAAACAGCGTCTTGCATGTCATCACACATGTTTCCTAAACTAAACAAGGATAACGCTGGTTAGCAGCTAATGCTACGCAGTTCTCTTACCTTTGACCGCGACGCGCGACAGGCCAACCAACGGCTAACAACGCTAGCTAAAACAAGGATAAACGCACCAAAATACGACCAAATAACAGATTACAAACCGAGATTACAATCCTATCTGTCGCTAAATTTAACCAAACGCCAGCTGCGTGCTACTCTTTCTGTTAAACACTGTAAATAAAGAGACTGTGTGGACATTTGCTCCCAAAGATCCGCCAAAAAAACCTGAGCTCAACACTTCCGCCACGGGCCTTTCAAAATAAGATGGTTTAAAGCCTCTTACAAATATGTGCTAAATATCAGCCACACCGTTACATTTTCAACTTTAGTGAAAACTATTTTACCATATTTACGATAGAGATACTTTATTTATTTATTTATATTAGCTGGAATATTTTATTATTGTAATTAAAAATCAAATTAAAATGAAGAAATAATAGTTTAAATAAGTCGTTTCTTGTAGTTTAGGAAAATAAAACAAAATATCAAAAGACTAAAAAAAACCCAATAGCTTTGTTGAAATTAATATTTTTGTTATGTTATGTAATTTTGTTATCTAATTTTGTATTAAAATTTATACTTATTTTACTTTATTGCATTTATTTTTGATAAACATGGACACAACTATGTTTATCACTGTTTACAACAGTCTGCAAATGTATGTGAAGGGAGGAGACTGGCTGCTGGACTTTTATGAGGGGAATGTTTTCCATTCCCTCTTTAGTCTGTGTTTTAGTTGTGGCAGATTCTCAAACACAAACGTACTCAGAGAGCGCAAATCTCAAAGGGCAAGAGCTATACTAAACTTTGATGTTCTATGATCTTTTTAATCCAATACAGTGACATTATGGCATCATTGTGATGCTCTGGGGTGTTTTTGTATAGTTTTGTACAGCTCTCTTTATGCCCTTTTCATATGATATCGATTTTTTTTTTTCAAGGTTAACTTTGATTCAGGTTTTTACAATGAAGGTCAAGGTCAAAAGCTTCGCCAACCTGGGTACTCATGTCCACCAAAGCCTACTATGTTGTTGTGAACTGATCAATAGAAAACTGTGGGTAATATAAGGTTGTTACTGATTTTCATATTTGCCGTGACCCGATTTTCATCCAAACTAAATCCCTTTGAGCTGTTTTTGGTACCTACCTTCACACAAACTTTAGATTGCTAACAACAGACAAATGAAACAGATTATATATCAAAACGATGAGGTCAGGCAGGAATCTCTGCAGAATATGATGTTTGCAGATGATGTTGTAAGAGAAGGGAGCAGGCGGAAGTCAGAATAGAAAATTGAGCACAGAACCATCCAAAGCAGCTAACAGTGCACAAGATGGGTGAAGAAGAGAGTGCGGGCAAGGTGGAGTGGCTGGAGACGAGTTTCAGGGGTGATTTGTGACAGAATCATAGCAGCAAGAGTGGATGGAAAGGTTGAGGATGGTGGTGAGACCTGCTGTGATGTTTGGCTTGGAGACGAAGTGGGGGAGGCCAACCTGGAGATGTTACGATTTTTCAGAGGGACAGCTCAGGCCGGAGACAAAGTCAGAGAGACGAGGCTGAGAAGGTTTGAACATGTGCAGAGGATGGAGAGTGAAGATAGTGGATAGCTGGAACTGCCAGGCAGGAGGAAAAGAGGATGACCACAGAGAGGATTCATGGATGTATTGATGGGTTGTGTGACCCCAAAAGGAGCAGCTAATAGATGAAGATTGAGTGCCAATTAAATCAGAATCAGAATCAGAAGGAAATTAGGGTTACAGCACCAACTTTACACAAACATCACATTGAGGAGACATGTCAGAAAGGTAGGCTGATAGGAAAAAAACAACAAAAATACATAACATGAGGTAAGAGGAGGAGAAAAAAAACTCCACTCAGACTGAGCTCCTAGTGGGAGAACAGTTTGATAACAGAAAAAACAGCTCAGCACAAAAAGCACATGACTATCAATACACCATAGAAACACAAGACAAGCAACAGGGGAGGGTAAAAGGTGAGAGAGAGCCGGTGTAGACAGCGCATCCGGTCCTGCAGCGTGTCTGCGCTGGTCCAGTCGACTGCCATCTTCCCTGGTAGGGCACAAGCATTGAAGGCATTTGGAAAGGGAGGGGGGATCAATGTGTGCATATCAGTGTATGTGTGTGTGTGTGTGTGTGTGTGTGTCCAGAGTTCAGCTGAGACAGTGTCCTTCGCCCGCCAGGCTAAGTAAACAGTCCTCCAGCCAACCCAGGTGGCCTTGCATGGAGTGGGGGGGAACAGTCTAAACACAGTCGTTATCAGGGTGTTTTGTTCAGCTCCAGCCTTGAGGCCGCAGCTGGCGATAATGAAAATCATTAACCTTTCCCTTTAGTTAAAAGCTTTGCAGATTTGATAGTTTTTGTGGTTCTGATGCTGCTATAATCCAGAAGTCAGTGGTTTAAAAATCTCCATCAAAATCATTTTCATGCTGAAGGCTGAAAACCCCAACAGGAAGTTTGAATCTGTTTTAACCTCCTACGATCTGGTGTCCACATATGTGGACATGACGTTTTGGGTTGCCAAACCAAAATACTAAATTTTGCTTAACAAGGGCCTGACATCCACTTACAAGGACACTGCCACTGTTCTATCGAAACTTAAAGCGAATGTCCTCGTATGTGGATCTCATTTTTCTCAGAAACAAAAATCAGGTAAAAAAGAAAAAAATTCTTTTACATTCATCAGGTCCCAATCAGCCCAAAGAGCAAAGAGAAAATAAAAATGCATGCTATGAAAGAGCTCGGGTCTTGGGTTAAATAATGCAGAAGCTGATTCTGGGGTCAGGAACAAAATCAAATCCATCCATCCAGTTTTTGCAGGTGATTTTTAATTTCAGTGCAGCATCAAGTCAACACACAGTGAGATATAATGATAAAGAAAAGCGTCTGCGTTAAGCCCTACACTAGATCGTTTTCATATGAAGGTCAAAGACTAAACATCTCAAACATGTCCCTTACTTCCTTAATGATTCAGTTTTCCATTCATTAGTTTATTTATCCGGCTCACTGACACGAATGGCTTGATGAAGTTTATTGTTCGTTTTCAGCAGTTTTCCATGCACCACATTTACAATGATATATTCCACCAAGCTGCAGTGTCACAGAGTTTAAGTAAGATTAGAATAAACATTATATCCTTTATGTCTACTTCATACACAAGGGGACCCGGGGGACCCTCTGACGACGCGTTTCAGCACAATCTGGAGGAGCAGTGAGCAAACGTGGAGGGAGGGAAGCTGATGATAAAAATCAATGCGCTGGAGGTCGTTGGGGTGACGGGGAAATGCTTTCCTCTCCTCTGTGTGGTGCTTTGGAGAAGCAGAAGAGGCCTCGGTTCCCACAACAAGAAACCAAACCACCACCTCTGTAGTGTGTCTGCACAGGCTTACACTGCAGTGCATGCCAAAATAATAAATGATCTTATTCATCCAGTAAAAAAAACAAAAGAAATGTACAACTGTTCATGACACCAAGGATGTGTCTTCTGCAACACTTCTGGAAATTTAGGTGTTTTGTTTTTGTATAAAGACGATCTATGTTGTAATAAATGGTACTGAAGATTACACCAGTATCTTCTCTTATAAGGACCTAAAAACCTAAACCATAAATAAATAAATAAACACATACATACATACATTAAATCAACAATAAAAAAAAAAGATAAGATTAACAATAAAGATTTAAGGAACTTGGAAAGAAAGCGATTACCATGACTTAAAGGCTAAAGCTTTTCTGTAGCTCAAATTCCTTAAAATGTCCATAAATATGAGTTTGGTTATTGAGTTTTTTACCTGTTGATATGAACACTAACATTTCTGGACAGTGGTTAACCTTTACTTTCAGGTAATCTCCTGTTGTGTGTGAGCTAAAGGGCAAAAACGCCTCCTCAGGGAGTGTTTGTGGTTCTCGTCCTCCTTGTGGAAACGGGCCTTTAAAATCAGCTGAAAGTGGGCGTGCCTGAGGGTGACGGGGAGGATGCTGACTGCACAGAGGTTTAAGGCCTCAGAGGTGATGAGCTGCGAGGTGGTGAAAGCTGTTCTGAATCGGTGAGGTATATTTGACTCGGGGACGTGGGCTGGAGATTTAAGCGTCTTCAGAGCGGTGTAACAAACATACAACTACTGTAAGTGCACACTATAAACTGCAGCTTGCGTGGTTACAGTCAGTGCCAGACAAATACACAACACGCTGTCTCAATATCCCCCCGCCCGCACATTAAATTACAAGACATGTAGCATTTTCCCCCCAGAAGGGTCGCATTTTTTCCTCGTGTTTGATTGTTGCTAGTCCTCAAATCGGTCCATCGGTCCAGTGATGAGCGGCAGAGAAACAACAGCTAAAGGCTACGGGTCGACAGCGGGTTCATCGTTTCAGTTTCTGATGGTTTCTCCTGCGTCAGGATGGAAGGAAATCTACAGCAGAGCAGGTCAGAGGTGGGATAAACACACGGCCACAACCACGGCCATAAAACAGCTCGGCAAGCTGAGGATGCTACACACAGATTCACACAACAGCATCAGTCTCACGGCTCTCCTCCAGATCATCTGCTACAGAGCCGCTTCCTGTCCCCACCGTGACCGCCTCAAACATCTATTTACAACGGTTTCAAGAGCAGAGATGACAGATTAAAGCGGGCGAGTTATGTTTGGCGGCAGTGCAGCTGGGAAATACTGGATTCAGGCGTGGAGGGGAAGTAGCTCCAAGTTTTACAGCACAAAGTTTGAATTTATTTGGGTTTTAGACGAATAAACTGTGACCTAAACTTCACTCTGTAACATAATATTCACATATATATAAATATATCACATTACCTGCATGATTAGGTCAAACTGTGTTGTGTTTCTCAGAGCTGTAATTGCCCACCTGCACTGCCCTAAAATGTGGCCAGAAGCTTAACAGTGATGCGTGTGTGTGGTTTGGTAACACAGATGAGAAATCAGGTGTTCAGCAGTCGTTTCCTGTGGAGATGATGACTGTTGTTCTGGTCTCTTGGTCTGTTTCTCCTGGCTCCTGTTTTTAGCTGCCGGCCTCCTGAAAAAGGTCCTAAAAGAGAGATAAGAGACATTTAAGAACTTCAGTATGGCAAATACTAAATATAAATAATGTATTTATATTTATATTTATATTGTTTTTTCCTGTCCGTAAGTAAAGTTTTGGGTTCAACATAACCAAAAGCCGGATTCTTTTAGTTCAACAAGCACATATTAAACCCAACACTTTAAAACAAATGCATGTTATTTTCATACAGAAGAAAGCAGGCAGGACAATGGTGTGTTTCACTGTATTTACAAGCATGAGATTCAGGTCCTGCAGTGTCTTCTTAGCTCAAAAGTTTGATTACATAACAGAAGTGTAATCACTCATATCATGGTGCTTTTCGTACAGTCCCTTTTTCCTGTACTGTTATCACAATTGCATAAAAAGTGTGTAAGAGACCTTTATTAAAACGTCTAATCAACAGATTTAAATGTCAGTCTCATCCACCACCTGTTCATCTTACAACAGAGACAAAACTGTTTAATTAAGAACAAAAACTGAAGCTGTTCGTCTGCAGATAAACTGCTGGTTTAATCTGTCATATTTTTACACTTGTCAGATTCCTTGTAAACTTTGCTGCAGGCTGACAGCAGCCATCCTCTCTGTCTGTTTAGCAGAGACACCTGCAGCATGCAGGGAGGAGCCTGAAGGCTCAAAGTCAACTAGAACCACTTTACAGCACTAAATAATTATTTTGTATTTGTATAAAAAACATGTTGTGTTTATGTCATGAATGGATGACTTCTAAATATAACAGCACTTGTGTGCACGGTCCAGATGTTTACAGGCCTCTGTATTAGCCTTCATATCTTCTGATTGGCTGCTCCTCGTAAGCAGGTGGCTTCTTAACCTGGGATGACTATAGTAGAAATAATCCTCTCTATGGCATCATATCGTCTAAAACTGAGTATTTGCCTTTTTACTGGATGGAGTAGAGCAGTGAAGACAGACAGAGAGAAGTGAAAGGGCCATATGTCGGGGGGTCTGTGTTACCTGGCTACTGGATGTCCAGCTTGCTCGGGCCGACGCTGTGGATGAGCTGGGACGACTCGGAGGCGGCGCTGTAGCCGTGAATCAGCAGGTTCTTGTTGAGGTCTCCGACCCCGCTTCCAGCCTGCATTTTGGGGTAAGGCTGCACCTCTGCAGCCTGCTGCTGCCCTCGCCCCGGGGCGTCATCGTCCATCAGGTGCCCCAGCGGGCAGCCGTCTGTTCCCTCGGTGACCGGCGAGAACTCGTGGGCGCTCGCTGGCTCATCCCTGGACACTGGACTGATGGAGACAGATGGAGAGCTTAAAGGAACAACGATGACAGAGACACAACATTTAGTTTATTAGAGCGTCTCGACAGGCAGCGTCAGTATTTAATGAGCAGTATTTGATCTCACAAACATCAGGCTCGGCTGTGGACATGAAGAATGAAGCCTTTAACCAGACGTGAGATGAGAAGACGATGAATGGATTACAGAGTAAATGAAAAGGTGATCAGCAGGGCTAAACACCTCCTTGTTGTAATGTCACAGCAGCTCAGATTAGCTATTCAGAGATCAAAGAGTAATGGTCAGCTGATCAGCTTGGCTTTAGGAAATTTTTTATGTTTTTCCTTTTAAATACATTTTAGGATTTTTGCAGAGCTCTTCTAGTCTTACTGAACCATAGATATTCACACATAAATATCAAATTTGGGAAGAGAGCCGCAGCAATGATCAAAATAGTTGATGTGATTTAGATCAGTCGATTTTGTCTGTGTTTTCTGTGTAGCTGCGTAAAGACACGTGACTGTTCTGGATAAATGTAGAGGCCTGGGGGAAGCCTGCTAATAGGAAATAAAATAGGACCTAAGACTGACCCTTGCTGCACATCAGAGGTAATGTGAGCTATAGACGGTTTATGATTGCTTAGGTTGTAATGAAAAGGGATTAATAAAACTCCAGTGGCTCGCTCTCAACCACAGAGTGCTGAATGAGAGCTGACCTGACACTAAATTGAGTGAACGCTGGCTTCTGCCAGGCAAAGAAAAGAATTTTAGTTAATATAAAATATTATGACATACTGCCAAACTAAAGCATTATGATGCTCCCACGTTTTAAATCCCAGCACTTGAGTCCTGTTTTTTCCTCTGGTTCGTGGTTTTGAGTTGTAAGCGTTCTCAGTTGTTGGGGTGTCAGAAACCTTTGAGATGCAGACAGCTGACTAAATGAGATGAGGAGGAAGGAACAGGTCACGCTTTGGGGAGACCTACCTCACGTCCATGGACTGGACCCCATCTGACAGCTCGTCCACACTGCTCTTCTCCAGGGGTCCCAGCATGATGACGGGGGCTTCAGCGGGAGTCGCGGCGTCCTCCTCCGGGGCGACAGCAGCTTCACCTCGCACCTCGATTGCTGCCAACATACACAGGAAGTCTTTACTCGAGGTTATAAAAGAGGTGCTAAAGGTTTGATCCCGGCCTCGGATATCACAGTTCAGCATCACTTCCTGAAAATGAATCCTGAGAAATGCTTTATAGTTGCAGTAAATTTCGCACCCTTTTTCAGATGTTCCACCTCTATCAGTGGTGACAAGCATCTGGATGAAACAGTGGAGACTCCAAACCTCCACCAAGGCTGAAAGTTTCCCAAATACATCGTTTACGCTTCTTAAAAGGAGGAAACTGTCTCAATTTACAGACTTTCAAAGGATCTCTTTATTTCCACATTTTCAAAAATTCAAGACCAAACTTCAGACAGAAACATTCATCAGACGTTAACATATAGACTCTTCAAACAATGACACAAGTAACCGGATTAAAAAGTCTGACTGGAATAAAAATGCTTCATGTAAACACACCAGATTCTGATCCGATCACGTTACTGAGGATAAAAATCTCTTTCCGATCGAGTTACACTGATCATTAATTAATGTCCACTTAAACACTTCTTTTGATTTTCGGGGTGAAACTATCCAAACTGCACGTCTGTTACGTCAAACGATGACGTCAGTGAGAAGGTAGGTCCATTGGAAGACGAAATACGACAAAGTCAGAAATGTGAGAAATCACAGCAAGGTGAGGATGAAAGCAGAAATCCAGAGATCCAAATCACAATCCTACTTTTCCAGAAAACTCGACAATTCTGTGCATGTCAGAAATGATTTACTCTGTTCGGACGCTGGATGCACGTAAATGCACGTCATGATCACATTACCTTATTCAGGGTGATTATCTTGCTTCATAATTATTTGCAGGGAGCGGCTTTAACCACTAAGAGTAGGAGGTTTAACCACCTCAAGCCAACAGCGTTCCTGAAACTATGATCAACAAAGGCTTCATTAATTAAACTTCACTGCAAACCTCACAGCCCGCCGGCCCTCGAGCACAACGAGCTGAGCCGAGGCTTCCTGGATATTTGTGATTTTATTACAGGTTTTGTTTTAGGCATGAGCCACAGCGCTCTGCGTCCTCCCTCCCCAGTGACTGCAGATAGAAATGAGCCAGCAGCTAAATCTAGTACAAGACACTGTAGTTTCTTATGACTTCGATATTTCTGTGCATGGTTAAAAATATCAAATAAACAAACAAAATCATTCCTGTTAAAAAAGCAGTTTTACACCCTCGGTCAACTGTTAGTGCAAACCATTTTTACACACATAATGATGCGTGGGGGAGAATAAAAACCAGGCACCCTGAATACATTTAATAGTTTCTCCTTCAGTTCAGAACCACCGGTTATGTTTAAAGTATTTAAAAGATGTTCATAAAACCAGGTGGAACTCCCTGCCGGCGAGGCCAGTGAAAGGAGTGTAACAATGTTCCTTATAAATGTTTTATATCATAATGTTTCTGCTTCAGTGTAAAGCTGCGGTGATTACAGAGTGATTCACTTCAGCTGTGCTGATGAAGGCGTCGGCACGCGAGTCCGTTCAGGTCAGAGAGTTCAGAGAGTTCAGCGAGCGCTGCAGTTTTTCCCCTCAGCGTTGGCTATTTATCCCACCTCCGCCCATCAGGAGGTGCTGTTCCCCCACCTGTGTAACACTGCTGAGTCACACTGCAGCTGCCAGTTATCACATCCAATTTCACAGAGAGGCCTGATCGTGGTGGAGAAATTAGATTTTCAAAAACGCTTCCCATCCAAAGGACGACAGGGAAAAGGACTCTGAACTGCACTGGCGTGGAAAATTAAGTCATTAGTTTTGTAGTGTGTGTGTGTGTGTGTGTGTGTGTGTGTGTGTGTGTGTGTTACATCCATTTACCTGGAGCAGCAGATGGAGGCTCCACTTCACTCTTCCTTGTTCTTTTCATAATCTCCTCAATTCTCTGCAGAAGCAGACACACGGCTGGTGTTAACAGAGAGAAATAAAAGACGATCACATCAAACTTTTCGAGTTCATGTTGTGTCATGATTATCCATCTGCTCGTAAAAGTGTCTGAAAACGGTGCAAAAAGGGAACAAATAGAAATCCAAGAATAAACAAAGAGCCGGAGCTCCGTTCAGCACATCCAGGATAATTTTCCTTGTATGGCTTCATTTAATCTGACGTCTGTAAGCAGTCACATGAAGGTCGTTTCAGAGTCTGACAGGTTACAGTAAATTCATAGACGACAGTTTTTGTTGTTTCTCTGCGACGAAGTGAAGAACAAGCAAACATAAAAACAGAATTAAACAAAGGCTTAGACTCTGATTTAAGGTCCACAGAATGTTGCTGTGTTTTGGGATCGTGTATTAATGCCTACAGAAGAATGAAGTTGTTTCAAAATCGCAGCCAACAGGAAAAAAAGGAATGACGTCGCCTCATGAGATAAAGATTTGATCATTTCTCTTCCAGGAATGATGATCCATTGTCCTGAGAACTGATTGGGGAGGGCTAGTTCTCCGGTATACGTTACCGTGGTGATGTACCTCAGTGAAACTGAACAATATAACTTCAAATGACTCAGGGAGAAATAACTGCTGGTGAGGTGAAGTGAGCAGAACTGCGATAACGTTCAGGTGAGTGACTGAAGAGACCAGAGAGAGTGTGAGTGTACCAATGTCTGCAAGCAGCCAGCAGCTTCAAAGTTATGTGTGACGAGTGGATCTCTTGCCATTGTATACGCAGCTTTAAAAGTGAATCATCGTCACATCCCTGAAAACCCCAAACCTTAAACCTTCAGTTACCCCGCTAAGCCTCAAAGCCTGCCTGGTAGCACAGGGAAAACAGGGGGCAGCACATCAGGGGAACAGCAACCAAATTTAAACATATCATAAGAATAAAAAACTGTCTGAAGCCAACTACGTCATATCTGAGTCTCCTGAAACTGTCTGGATCCCACGTGAGAAAACATCTTAAAAGGTGAATTTTCTGAGCTCTAGTCTGTGATTAGTCTGTGGAGATGTTCGGTACCTTCTTCCTCTGCTGTCTCTCCTGCTCCTCCTGGATGTGCAGCAGCTCTCTCGCCTGCCTCTTCCTCTCAGCCTCCCTCTGAGCTCGCAGGAAGGCCTCCTCCCTCTGAAAAACACGCAGCCAATCACATTCTCGCCATTCTTCAGTTTACAGCGTGTAAACATGAGTTACCTGAAAACATACAAGAGTCGAACCGGAGACCCGCCCCCTTTGCTTCTCTAACACTGTCATGGCCGGTCTTACCTACAAGCTGTCGATCTGCACTGATATCATCATTAATCACTCTTCATAATTACTGTAACAATAAATCAGGGTTTAACCACTGCACCTGCAACCGAACAGGTTAGAGGTAGAGAATAAAGATATGGTACTACAGCTTGTGTGTCTGCTCTTTGCATAATTCACCAGCTTCTTCTTTTAATACAGTTTTAATAGTTTTCATTCAGCTGGCATTCATAAATCACAGATTGGGGCTTTTGTCTCCAAAGCTTTACTTGATTAAGTTTTTTTTCTCAGTAGTTGGAGTTTGAAAGTTGAAATTTGGAGATAATAAACTCCAATTTTGACTTATTGATATAATAAAAAAGCTCTTTCATTGGCAGAAACAGACTTCTGTACTTTACCATCTGGAAGAGGGACTATAAACAAACATAACAGAAAGAAGCATTTTATAATGAAATTATTATGGCATTAAATAAACTGCAGTAATAATAGAAAAAAAATTTATTCACATTTTTTAAATTTATTTTATTTGTTTAATTATTTACTTTTTTATTTATGCACCTTTTTAATTTTTTATTTATTTAATCTTTTAATTTTTTTGTCTTATTTAATCTGGTTTCTAGTTGTATTTATTTATTTTTAATAGATTTTTGTTATTTCCGTATTTCTTCTGACATTTTTTTCTGCTTCTGTGTCCGTATGGCATGAAGCTTTCACCTACACGTTAACATTCATTTATAATATTAAATCAAGACACACAACACCCATAACTAAAGAAACCTAAACACACTCAGAGACATAAATCCTTCTTTTACAGTAAACTGAGTCCTAACGTAAATGTATTCAGAGCAGGGTAAGGATAGCAACGTGGGACACTTTAATGTAAGTACATCAATAAAAACACAAATGCATGGGCCAAAGTGATCTGTGAACATTGTTAACAATTATTCATTTGAGCTGAAACTATGAAAACACTGAGCAGCATCACCTTCGTAACAATAAAACACATCATAGGTCGTTTCATTCACACGGACCTCTCTGTCCAGCTGATCCTGCATGTCCTTCCATCTCTGCTCCTTCTGCCGTCTCTCCTCCTCCTCCCGTCTCACCTTCTCCTCCTCCCGCCTCACCCTCTCCTCCTCGGCCTGCTGTGCCGCCCTCTCCTGCCGCTCTCTGGCCTCCTGCTGCCTCCTTTGCTCCTCCTCGGCCCTCAGCCTGCAGAAAACCACAAAGTCTGAACTTCACAGGGCGCCACAGACGAGACAAAGATAATCATCTCTGACAATTTCTATTTTTAATGCATTGTTAATATTGTTGATTCAGTATACACAGCAAACAGTCAAAGTAATCAAATCAATGACTTTTTCTACTCAGTCTTAGCTCTGAATAACGCCAGCTACAAAAGTGCAGTATAAGTACATAACTAGTCCCTATAAACAGGACAAAAAACACCATAAATCTCCTGTTTATAAATTGAAGCTCTTGGATATTCTCCATTTTGTTCCATCTACAACAATCCCTGTAAACTTTGCATTTAACAAACTATTCTGTGTTTAATTTTCCTCATCAGAACTGGAGCAAAATGCTGTATTTTGGACAGTATTGACTGCTATGATGGAACTATGAGTGAAACTCGATCTAATGTCCATTAAATGTTCAGCGATTGTAAGAAAAATCAAGAATCATAATGTCTAACGTTTCACATGTTCAGATAGAAACAGAACAAACCAGAAACATCTGGGTCCAGTGAACAGCTGTGTACGAGGAGCACTCACCTCTCCTCCTCCTGCCGCTGTCTCTCCTCCTGCTCCTTCTGTATTCGGGCCAGACGGCGTCTCTCTGCCAGCAGTCTGGATGCCTCCTCGGCGTCTGTGGTCCCACCCACGCTCCTTCCTGTGGGCGTGCCCGGAGACTCTGTTGGGGAGGATGGAGAGACACAAAAAACATAAAAAAACAGTTTAAAAGATTTCAAAAAGCCTTTAAACGACATTACAGCTTCATAAATGCTCAGCTAAGGGGACCATCTCACCAGAGCTTCTTGTTTTGCTTTTTTCTCTTCGACATTTAGAGTTTATCATTCGCCTGAATTATGCTGAACATGACCAAAGGAGATTTCTCCTTCACCAGGTGGATATTTTGACCACTATCACCGTCCCCTGAATTCAATCGACATCAATAAAAAACTGATAGCTTAGTTAAGGCGGCAGGTGTAAAGTTACTGCTGCACGTATGTCTTCACCTGCATTGAGTTCTCTGCTGGTGGATTTGGGGATCTTCTTCTCCGATGTCTCAGATTTGGTGGATTTCCTCTCCAGGGTGCTGTGACCTTTGACCTCGTCGGTGCCGGGGGTGGTGGCTCTCTGCCGGAGAGGGGAGGGCGGGTACTGACCAGGGGAGCAGGGAGACTGGGCGCGACTCCTGCTGGATCTCACCCTGAAGCAACCAACAGAGTCACATCAAGTCACCTGTGCTTCAGGTGAAGTGTGCGTGTTCATGTTCAGACATGAGAGGACAGAAAACTGGCACGTGACTATATTTGGGACAAAATGCCCATCCCGTGGTTAGGTTTAGGCTGAACGTATGTAAACACACAGTGTGTGTGTGTGTGTGTGTGTGTGTGTGTGTGTGTGTGTGTGTGTGTGTGTGTGTGTGTGTGTGTGTGTGTGTACCGTTTCGGTGTGGCGGGGCCCTTGCTGTTGGCCCTGAAGGAAGAACTGCGGCTTGGTGTGTTTGCTGACTCCCCCTAAAAGTCAGATTTCACAAATATTACTGGCTGTATAAACACATGATAATCAGAACATCAGGACTTCGTGAAGCTCTTGTTATAGCCGTGTAACTGGAGACCCATCAGTGAGGATGAGTCAGGATGAAGCTTCATCATGCTGGATGCAGCTTACTCACATCAGTAACGACTACAACATCAGTTTGTGAACGACGTGAGCAGTCGTTTTCCTGCCTCATTAAAACTCAGTCCTTCCTTCCTGTCCGAAGCATCAGTGCAGAACGACAGAGGATCCTCTTACATGCTCGTTAGCTGGAATAAAACTTCATGAATCTCAAACAGTTACTAAACAGTTCTGACTGTGTAGATGTTTGTTAGCATACAAATGAATTCATTACTGAAAGCTTTACTGGCTTTTTGACCGGTGTGGCCCAGTTTAGTAACTTGCACATCTTTAATCCTGCAGCTACGTCCTGAAACTAGTCAGTACCGAGCAGGAACCCCGTCTGAGGCTGAAATAATGAGGTGGAATGAAAAACTATCAGCTCATCTAATGTTTGCTTGAGGCTGGCTCTGACAGAGAGTCCCCACACACTCAGAATTCACAAATTTACAGCAGAAATAAAGACATTTAGAGTTTGGTATGACTGCATGGGGGGATTTTTCTGTACCTCATGTTAAGGTTTAAAGTTTGGGGCTTGGCTGCACTGTCTGACACACATGACAACACAAGTGCAGAAGCTCCCAGCTGTATACTAATCTTCATCTTAGCTCCATGTGCATGCACTTCCTTTTTTAGCAGTTTTACCCTGAGAGGCTTAAGACATCAGCAGAGTCAACTATAACTCTAACCCTAAAGATAAAAAGAACAGCTTTAAATATGTAGTACTTTACAAACAGAGTTCACACACTGCTGCAGAAAAAGTGTGACAACAACAAATTCAAACAGAGGTGCAGACATTAGGCTAAAAGACAAAACAGAACAAAACTAAAGAAAAGTTCAGATGCACAAAAACACAAAACCCCACCTGTAAACATTCAATTAAACACTTTTATAACCCAAGAAAAAATAAGAAGAATCCAAGATAGTGTTTTAAATAAAATAGTGTTTTATTGCTCTGTTATTTAGCACAAGATTTCTGTGTCCCTGCATCGCGCCATAATCATTCCACCCTATTGTTCACATATGACTTCTGGCTCTAAGAAAAACACAACATGGTCAAAATGTTAACACAACCGGAGTCCAAACACCACGTTTCATACAGGTAATGCCTGTTACCTGGCTACAGTGCTGACACTCAGACTGCAGGACGAATACACAGTCCTGCAGTTATTAACCTCTTACAAAGAAACCAGAGACTTACAAAAGCAACGGCAAGTGATTCACCCAGCAACACATCACACAGAGTCCACAGCTCTGAGAGAGTGAAGGTTCATGAGTCCTATAAGATTACCACACAGCACAACAGTTGCTAATGTGTCCTTTTAGCTCCAAACACCTCGCTTACAAAGAGCTATGTGGTGTTATATGTTAGTGTGTGTGTGTGTGTGTGTGTGTGTGTGTGTGTGTGTGTGTGTGTGTGTGTGTGTGTGTGTGTGTGTGTCTGACCGTGGGTGTTTTGGCTCTGGATGTTTCTTCGGGGAACCCAGCGATGCTTCTGCGGTTGGAGGAACTCCTGGTTAGTTTGTGGTTGTTGGATGAAGCTGTTCGATGGGACACAAAAGACACTGATGGGTCAAAGACGGACACACAGAAATAACACGTGAAACACGTTTACAACATACAGACAGAGACACAGATGGAGGAGAATGAGACGCTCGGTTAGGAAGACACGTTGTGCAAACAAATGAGAAACCGTTTCTGCTTTTTCTGCTGACTCTAACCGGAGAGGCTCACTGCGCTTCCAGATAGAAAAAACAGCATTAACTTTTTGTCCCTTAAAAACACAAGTAAAATATTTTTAACAAGTAAAAAGCTGGTCTTTTTAACACATGATGATTGATGTAAATTAATGTTTTTCTTCATGAGTTCCAGACAATGTCGGGAAAATGCAGCTGCGATATTGTCTCGAGGTGGAAATCGTGCGCCTGAGATGTGTTCAGGTTAGGTTGTATTAGGCGAGGGGTGATGGAGGACGCCTACAGTTACCTGCAGGATCCTAACATGTATGGATAAAGGAGCTGGCAGGTTAAAGAGTACATAATGTCTTTTCCAACATCAAACTGAAGGTGCTGCAGAGTCGCTGAGATTTGTTTCTGAGGCGACTTTCATTTTGTCATCGTTTTCCCAGATCTCACAGGATTTATGCACCCAGCTGCATGTTGCATGGTTAGAGGGGTCTAAACCTTCTCCTCCACCCAATAAAACACAGACTCCAGCCGTGTGGGGTGAGCCAGGAACAACAGCTTGTATCTACCTACTTAACTCTTTCATCATTTGCCAATCAACAACCTAAATGTCTCAGGAAGTTAATTCTGCTCACGTGGACGCAGTGTTTTCAGAAACATTTGATCACTCACCACAGATTGAAGACTGAACAGAACCAACTTTAAGGGTTTTCCTTACTTGGATGATTGAGCATGAATCAAGTTGGCTATTTGCTAACATCCAAATATTTGAGACAATATGGTGCTAGAAATAATTCTGCTGCCGCCCCCTGTGTGAAAACCAGCCGTGCAGGTGATCAACTCAACACTGGCACCTGTGAAAAAACCTGAACAAGCTCAGAAAGACGAGATGGAGGTAACGACTAAGAAAGCAAAGACTGATCTAAGGAGATGATTCAGGTGAGGGAGCAGATGCTTGTTTGTACAGGATGTGTCCTGCAGCTGCTGAGGAGGAGCACAGGGAGACAAACAGCAGAGGAATAACTGCCTACATGCATCAACCTTGATGTTCTACCCAAGTTTATTAGATCCATGCTGCAGAGTGCTGTTACCTATAAAGCAGGAGTACTGTCTGTTTGGTCTACAGGCACAGAGCTGAAAGAACTCTTATCTGCGCGACTTCTTCACACTTTTACTTTTACATGTATTTGTTTTGATCTGAAACACTGGAAACAAAGAGTTAAGCCTGAATCCTGCTCTCCAGTTTGGTACTCGGGACCTGAAGGTGATTTTTAGTTTAAGGTTCATAAAGTCTCACCTCTGTCCAGTGAGTGAAGAGCAGCTGAAGAGTTGGAGAGCTGTTTGTTGATTGGCTGATCAGATGGTGGAGACAGGAAGTCAACCGCTGAAGTAACACAAAAACAAAAAAGCGAATCATTTAAACGGACACACACACCACAGCGACTTAAACAGCTGCTGCTCGGTGTAAAACTGTCCAGTGAACGTCCGATCCCAGCACAAACACCCCTCACACGACAAACACAAATCTGCCGGCTCACGCAGAAAATAAACCCACTGATCGATGAGCCGTGCAGGGCGCTGAATGAATTAACCTTGGTGATGTAAGACAGAAACGAAACAGCAGCAGAGACGCACACACACACACGAGGAAGTGCTTCATCATGAAATGGAGGATGATGATAGCGAAGCAGCGACTGCAGAGCCATAAAGCTGTGAGGTGAACGTTTCAGAGACGAGAGACGCGACCGGACAAAAGCAGGACTTAAAAACTCCGTTTGTGATCAAAGACTTGATCTGCTCTCTGGGATTCTCTGGGATTCTCTGGGATAGCGATTAGATTTTAGGAGTAAAGGATTATTTTCTTTCCAAATAATCCAAGTTTGCATGATTTTTTTATTCACTTTTATCTTCAGGAGAGTGTGTTGTTAACCTGTTTAACATAAAACATGTTCATTTTAGCGAGCTACTATAAGTAAGTAACAAAAATAATAAAATATTTACTATCAGTAAGTTCATTCATAATCTTCAAAAAACGATTTAAAAAATGTTTTACCTCACAGTCACTCAGACTTAATGTCACAGTTTTTGTTTTATTTTTTTCATATTCCTAAAATATTTGTTAAGTTTAGTCTTTGTTGCCTCATTAGTTTAACCAATTTTACTGTTTTTCTGTTTCTTCTAGTTAATTATACCCTAAAATATCTTGTAATTGTTTTAACTAAATGCTACAAATGTTTCAATTAATGTAATTAACTTAAATACATTTACTTTGATCTGATGAATTCAGAGAAAATATTTATTGATAAACAGAAAGCAATGAGCCACAGTTATCGTTTATATTTGTGTGTTTTTCCAGCTTAGTGTTGTTACGATTTAAATGATTAAATAAAGCGGATTTTTAGGATTTTTATGTACACATTGCACTCTGTGCACTCCGAGTCGGCACTCTGTGTTTTTGAGGGTCGAAGCGTCATTCAGCGTTACGACTGAATTGAAATATTGAATTGACGTAGAAGCGCGGAGGAGTCTTTACTGCATGCTTACACATCACAGCAGATAACAGTCAGGAGGATATTTTCTGGGCCAAAGGAAGTGTCCCGAATGTAGATAATAAATAGAATCAGTATCAGGATAATATTAATAATCAAGGCAGGTGTTTCTGTCTCTGTCCTTCCAGGAAAGGAGCAGATAAGAGGGACTTGAACGAAGAGGAGACTCGAAGGGACACAACAAGACGGCCTGTTGGTTCTGAAAGAAGATAGTCGTAATAATAATGTGTTATTGTTGGGGTATAAAACTGTGGCCCGATTCAAAGTCATCCTTTCTGTGAAGCAGACCGATGGTTTACATCGAGGTCTGTAACTTGTAATATCAACTGCCGAATCTTTTTAAGTGACAAATATTTCTCCTGTACTTCTTTGATTGAAACAGTGTCCTGACTGCAGTTTTAAACTCTGATTCATTTACTCTGTTTCTCCTGAAATTACTACCAAACAACACAGGAAAGGTCTTTTTTTGTTTTTAGGGGTTTTGTTTTTGCCTTTCGTGTTTTGTGCAAAAGTGCACCAGCAGGTCAGGCCGAGTGCAAAACACCATGGAGGTTATTTGAGTCGGTGATATGGGACAGTAATGATCACATGGTGTCTGTGTGTGAGAGCGTGTGAGGTCTAATAAGTTTCACAGATAGCTGCAGGGTGAAGTCTGCTATGATTTATGGTGTGTGTGTGTGTGTGTGTGTGTGTGTGTGTGTGTGTGTGTGTGTGTGTGTGTGTGTGTGTGTGTGTAGTAACAGGGTGTTTCATAGACAAAATTCCCTGCTGAGAAAAATACGTATGCATCGCTAAACAAGGCCTTGGGCCAGGAAGACAGGAAGTGGAGCAGCCCTTTGTTGTGGGGGTGGGAGAGCATGTGTGTTGCATACGCAGTTATGTGTGGTGGGGCTTTCAAACCAGATGCTCATTAGACAGTAAGAGGAGATATGACGGCACTGTTGATGAAGATGGGTGGAGAACACCGGCAGCTGACACAAATAACACACACTGAGTGGGTCGGAGGTCACGCATTTGATTGGTTTTAACTCTTTCCGATCAGCGCTGTCACCACTGTGTGAAGGTCAAAGCTCCTGTAAACGTTAAAAAACATTTAGAGCTCTACAGGGATTTTTTTCTGAGTAAAGATTTCACACATTAAGGATTTGGGAACATTTTTAGCTTTAAAATGTCTGTAAAAACCTTTGAAAAGTTAAAGCACAATGTTGTCCTTTGATGAGCAGATTCAGCAGTGGAGGCTGTTGTATGGCCAGATAATAAATGATAATGTAGTTACCTGTACATGTAGTAAATATAACCATACATACACCTAAACTCTATGCGTGTTGAGCTTTAATAAAAAGCTTCTTTCGTTATCACCTTTTTTAAATTGAATATATTGACTTGTTTCTTTCAGCCTTTCTTTATGCTTCTGCATAGATCCTCCTTTTCTGTGCCACATGTGGCACTGAAATATGTTAACATTTACAACTTTTACTCAGAAAATAAATGTGTTTACAGCCTGCTTAAAAAACGCTGCCTCTGGATAGTTTCCTACTTCATAACAGCAACAGATATTTTTACAATTTACTTATTAGAATTGTTTTAAGGACAAAGTTAGGCTTGTGCTGCTCTGACTGAAAGTTGGATGGCGAGGAAGGCGAATGCAGCTGCAGCTGTCTGCCAGGCTTCACCTCAGTTAACTGGAGTAACTCATGTGGACCAATGATATTGATTACTGTGCAGTTAATTGTACTAACACATTGTCTGTGCTCCAGTTTTGGTGAATGAAAGTCTAATAACTCATTATTAGCTATCTGTGTCTGTATGAATGCCGGCTGGTAACAAAGCCAGCTATTGTTAGCTGATAGCTTAGTACTCCACCCTCTCATATAAGCACGGCCACTCTAGCTAAAAAAAACAAAAAAATACATGATGGCTGACAAAACTCACGTCCACTGAGGTGTGCCAACATACTGCACATGCTGCTACATTTACTGCAGAGGAAACCTGTGCAAACTTTTTTGCTGCAACTTTGTTTACAAATATTCAGATTTATATTCCAATTTATCGCTGGTGGAGCGCGTTTTATTAGGTCCTCTAAGAACAGTCGTGACAAAAATCAGTGCAAACATTTTTAAAAGGATTGAAATATAATACACACGACTATCACACACTTCAGGATGACGCTACAGCTACGAACATGCAAACAGAGGATCGACTGCAGGGTGGCGGTGGGTGGGTGTGGCACACATAGTCATGTGGTCTGTACCGTTACGGGACTGGCTGGCACTGGAAGCAGCAGGAAGCTCATTGGGCTGAGCGGAGCCAATGGCATGGCAGGGTGGGGTCTTAGGGTTACCTGGGCAGCAGGTGAAGCAGAGCGGAGAAAGCAAAGCATTACATACTCACACACACACACACACACATGACAGGCATACAAACAGAAAACAACAACCAAGCTCGGTGCGCACACACACGCTGGGTTAAAGTGAAAGAGGCATCAAAATCTGTTCAAAAACATTGTAAAGGCAAACGAGCCAACAAGAGGGAGAGTGAAACACAACAAAGCTGTGAAGCGAATACGTGCAAAAGAAGTGTCACTGCCCTCTCAGGGAAGATCTAAGATCCTGTTCTCATCATGTGGAGGTTCAAGCAACATCTGCTGTAAGAGAACTGTTTAAACTACCATGTTCAGCATGTAGGCAGATGTACAGGTTCTGAACAATGACGCTGGACATTTTTGTAGTTTTGATTCTTTACACCACCACAGAGGATTTGAAATCAAACAGTGAACATGTGTTATTAGAGTATTGGATTCACACAGTCTCCCATTTTCAGTAACTTAACTGACTGACAACCAGCTGGCCGGCTGAGGCCTGGTTCCTCATTATTTTATGACAAATTCAGCAGATAAAAGAAGTGGAGTGTGCCGGTAGCTGTTCACTGAAACTGTCACTGTGACATCCAAAGACACGTCAGTGCAAGTGAAGGAGGCCGTCATTAGGCCGACAGGCCAAAATAAACTCTCTCCGATCAGGCACAACATTATGACTTGTATAATATTGTGTCCAGCTGTTTGCAACAGAAACAGCAAACACATACAATGTGTTGTGTATTCTGACACCTTTCTACCAGGAATGACCTTTTTTGCAATTTCAGCTATAACAGCTCATCTGTTGGATCGGAGCAGAGCCGGCCTTTGTTCTTCATGTGACCCTGTCGCTGGTTCATCACTGTTCCCTTCTTGGACCACTTGATGCGCTGTTAGCAGTGTTAGCAGTGTTAGCAGTGCTACGATGAACAGATAATCTTCATTATGGCACTAACAGGTGTCATGATGAAGAAACAATCAGAGTGATTCCCTTCATATGACAGTGGTCATGACTATTAAGACTGATCGGTGTATAAAAGACAAAAAAAACCTTTCGTAGTGGCCAAATCAATAATCTGGTTCATTCTCAAAAACAAGGAAGACACTGGTGAGCTCAGGGACATCAAAAGGCCTGAAAGACCACAGAAGACAACTAAAGTGGACGATTACAGAATTCATTACTTGCTTAAGAAAACATCCAACAACAACATCTAACCAATCAAGAACATTCTAAGAGAACATAGGTTACATTATGTAAAAGAGAGTTTATAAAAAGATGCAAACCATTTGAAAACAAGAAGAAAACATCTAAAAGAGTTCTGAAAGAAAGTCTTTGAAACCAAGATTAACCAGGACCAGGACGACTGGAAGAGGCAAGCAGCTCATCATCTGAAGCATAACACATCACCTGTCAAACATGGTGCAGGCAATGTTTTGACATGTGTATGTGTGGCTGCCAGTGGAAGTGGGTCAGTAGTATTTATTGATGATGTGACTGCTGATAGAAGCAGCGGGACGAGTTGTGAAGCGTACAGGGTTATACTCTCCTCAGATTCAGGCAAATGCTGCACAACTGATCAGAGCTCCACAAGGCCCCGTGGGATTAAAGATGAACGCCTGCATTTCAATCACATGTCGGCTGTGTGATTTAAACTCCACTGTGGTGGTGTACAGACGCAACATTAAAAAGGAAAGTGCCATTGTCCAAAAACGCATACACAGATATACTGCTGGGTCCCTTTGAATGCTCCTGTATTAACATCACCCGGTGCCAGTTCGGATCAATAACCGTAATCTCAGTGCTTATTTTTAAATTATTCCCCCAAGTCTTGGCAACAAGAGGAGAAAAAATCCTTTGAAAATGGACACACATAAAAGAAATCCTAATATTTTTTTCACAGGGTTGTGTATCTGCTGTGATCCCGGTTGGGTAAAAATCTGCAGCAGCTGCTATCACGGCCTGAACACCTTGTTCGAATAAAGTAGCAGCTCATTTTGGAGCTCGGGACCAGAGGAAAATACGCAGCACACAAACACACACACAAAAACACACACTTTGCGTCTTTGGGTGAGTGTCTGTCCTTTAATCGAGCTGTAAGATGAGCTGGTGCCGTTTCTGCTGCAGTGAGCGTTCTGCCGGGCCCCACAGATCCCAGAGCAGCGCCTCTTCCCCAGTCAGCCGGGCCGGAGCCAGAGGAGCTGCCTGGTGGACCCGATCCCGGCTCAGCTGGTGGGTACTGTGAATAATTGATGGCGTTATGAATGCACCACAGCATAGAGCCAGGCTCGGGCCGACAAGAAGACAGAAAACATCTCAGAAAAGAGTGACGGTGAAGAAAAGAGATAAAATACGAGTGATGGAAGTTGGCTCAGTGAACAGCCCTGTGTCGCACTTTGTTTATGTGTGTCGCCTTGTTGCGTTCAAGGTCTTCTGAGAATTAGTCCTGCATCCCAGCTCGGAAATAAAACACACAAACATAAAAATAAGCCGGCACCTGTAGCACGTTTAAACAGCAGTTTACAGGCACAGCTTGACCCCGTCTGATCAGGCTGAAGCTTTATGAACTCACTCCGAGTCTCTCTAAAGCCTGAAGGGGTCTGGAGACAAAGCGTTCCTGCATTGCAGCCTCCCCACCCTTTTCCTCCACTGCCCCGCTGTGTTTTCTCCTTCTCTATATCCTCACTTCACCTGCTCTTTGTCCTCTGCTTTTACGTCTCCACCCTTTATTCCCACAGCTACCCCCCCTTCTCCTCCTGACCTCCAGACCTCCTCCTCCTGAAACATCTCTCCACTTCTCCATCACTACCAACCCCCCCGAGTTCTAGAAATCAAACCCACCCTCCAATGACATCATCATCATTTCTGTTGGTACTCACCCTCCACTCCATCAGGCGGTCCTCCCCATGTCCACCGTTTAGGCCTGTTATCCAGGTGCTCCCGGGCTTCTCCTCCACCTCCTCCTCCTCGCCTTTCAGGGCCCCCGGCTCTTCGGCGTACCATGGCCTCCAGCCTCTCCTGCTCGTTACGTTCAGAAACAGGGAAGAAGAGAGATTCTCTTACCGAGCCATCGCTACGGCGACGGATGCCGGGCGATGCACTCGGAGATGGCTGCGCCATGGTTACCGCATGCAGCAGCAGCGGCAGCGGCCTCGCCCCTCTTCGCGCTCGTCTGTTTGCTGTCTGCTGGTGGTCACCAGCCCTCGCTCGCCCGTCTGCCACTCAGTGATACAGCAGCTCTGTTCGCTCTCTCTCCTCCGTCTGCCGCTCCCTCTCTCCCTCTCCCCCACCTCGCAGTTCAATTCACTCCTCCCTCTCTCTCTTCCTCTCTCCCTCTCTCTCTCTATGTCGATCACCCACTCCCTCTCTAATGACTGAGTCTGTTTCTGAAGCACTTTAGTCAGACGGGAGGAGGCAAAATGCAGCCCGTCACCACCCCCACCACATACATACACATGCATGAACACACACGTTTACACAGGGGACCATGCCTGCACACACACACAGATGGTGGGTGGATCAGAGATTGATACTGGTTGCATTTCTTTCATCCTTTTGCCTTCCTCTACCTTTTCCTCTGGACTGCATGCATGCTGCAGTGTGACAATAACCATTCCTAGAAAATAAAAACACACACTCGGCACTGGGGAGTGACTGGCAGACACAGATTAGTAAACCATGACTGGGTACAATTATTAATCTTACATCATGCTCACAGTTTGAGGAAAACAATAAAAATCTTTCATGGATTTGGGCCTGTATGAACTCACAGAGACATTTCTGTTGTATATTAAAGAAATGTTATGGCGAGACAGCTGTTATTCCTAATGATTTACATTCTTAATGTCTACATGCTGGAGTCACGGTGAGGTCCTTGTTCTATTATCTGTGGGAAGGATTTTGCTCCAGATCACAGAGTGAGAGCCCATTCAGCACAATTTTAACTTATCACACATTGACACACCCAAATAAAATACTATAAATTGCTACATGCAACCTAATTCTGTTTTGCAACACTGTCCTTGAGCAAGAGAGAAACCTAAGCTACTGGGAAAACAGACAAAGACCCTGGATGCAAACCTCCTGCCCTCTGCTGTGAGCTGTGTGCTGCTGTTACTATAGAGGACCTCGCTCCTTTGTTCCAGAGCATCATTATTACTTAGTGAATGTCTGATTGCCCTATTGTGCTTACAGCTGTAGATGCACTGTATGCACATGCAGAGTATTTCACATGCAAAATACATACAAATACGAATGTGAAAATATTTCTCCCTAAAACACCTTGTGGCCTCAAGTGACGCCTCAAAAATCCAACCATTCAGGTGGACGTTCAGCCAAGAAAAGACTTCATAAAATTTGGATTCTTGCATTATAAAAACGCACCAACAGCAGATTTTTTAAATAAACCACACAGTTAAAATAAAAACACCCCGTCAGCATCTGCAACGCCCAGACCTGAGATGCACGGGACAAATCCAAACTACTCTGCGCTGCATGCAAACGTGACATGTTGACATTTCCAAAGTTCACCTCACTCGACAACAGCTCGAGGCTGGTTCTTATTTTATCGGCACTTCTCGCTCTTTGTTAGCCGGCATCCCAGCCACAAAAAAACGACAAAGTTTGTTGGCTCTGTCGTTTGAAAAAGAGATATATTGACAATTATTTTGAGATGTTCAATATAAGAGCGTTGAAGGTCAGTTCAGAGGTCGAGCAAAGTGCAGCGTTTATTTAAGCTGACAGGTTCACTAGAAAAGTCAAAGAGCACAAGACGGAGCTGGGCAAAGGGCTTTATGTGCAGACAAGCAGGTGAAGGTAAATACGCACAGGTAAAGATAATCAGGGCGAACGGACAATAATGAAGGAGGAAATAATACCAATGGAAGACATCCAAGAAAGCCAACCTTCAAAGTAAAACAGGAAATAAACAAAAGACCGCTAACACTAGAGACACAAAACTACGGCCACAAAAAGAAATAACAAAATAGTTGACTGGCGCAAAAACTCAATATAAAACTAAACAAAAACCAGAACAACTAAAGCTCTGCATTACAAACAGCCCTACAAACCTCAATAACACAACACCAGGAAATAAGTCAGAAAATCATAGATCCCACGTCGAAGCACACGTGAGACCTCTGAAAGGCAGAATTCAAATATATATAAAACACATTTATATAAATCTAAATGTTTTAAGGGGCAAAATAAGGAGTCAATTACCTGAAAAGTTAAATCCAGGGAATAAATTCATGGAAGCAAAGTTAAAGTCCTCACTGGTGTATTAAAAACACTTAATTAGGGTTCATTTTTAGATTCATGACTTTGTCGGGTTTCCTAATGTCATTAAGTGACGGACACTTATTTCTATTTTGACATTCATATTTGATGAATATAAACATGTAGGATGCCAAATAAAGGCTCCAGGCACCTTAAAGAAATCAGACACATTCTGAATCTAAAATGAGCTGTTATTATATTCAGATATATTAAAGCAGTAAATTGAAGCCTTTTAAGATTAAAGAATATTTCAGGTTCAGGTATATTTGTAAAGGCCCCTTTGTTTTATTTTGATATTTGCTGTTTTTCATATTTAAACTGTTTATTTGTTAAAAATAAATAAATGTTAAATGTTTGCAAATTTGTTGGGTTGTCCGATTGTCCTTCTTTAGAAAACAGACTTTTATTTGAAACTATTTATATTTATGTAAAAATGTAAGACCAGAAGAAAAGCATTTTCCATTTAGTGATGTTCTCATTGCCTTACGAGGTAAATATTATCATCCCTGCATTTATTTTTATGTGTATTTATTATTTGTTTATTCATATTATACCTGTTTGTACACTGAGCTGTTTCTGTGTTTGTTGCAGAGGGTAAAAAGTGAGCCGTCTGCTTTTTATGTGGCTCAGCTTTCTGGTCATACTGGATTTCCAATCATCGACCATTAAGGTGGCCCATGCAGAGTAACTGCCCAGGACAGAGCTGAAACACTGCTTCAGTGTACTGTCTGTATATGGAGTGGGTGGAAATGCCCCACCTCAGCACTATGGGGGTGGGGTGAAGGTGTATGCACAGTCACGCACAAAACTGCAGGAGGAGGGAGAGGCTGCGGGGGAGGGGGAGTCAGGACTTAAAGGGAGACAGCAGAATGTGATGAAGGTGAGGGAGGGAGTGAAGATGTGGGAAGAGAGTGGAAGATCAAAGATAGAGAGGAGGGCTGGGATGGATGAGCAGCCTGCAGGTCCCCTCATAACTGACTCCTGATGAGTACTTTTACTAGAGTGCAATTTGCTTTATTTATCAGCGGCAGAGCTGATTGAGATGATTTACAAGGCAAACGTGGCAGAGTTAGTCATAATGGACTCGTTTACCTCTGCAGTGCTGAATGTGAAGTAAGCCTGTCTGATGAGATGAAAGGATTCAACACAAACCGTTCATGAGACAAATAAAACAAAGAGTCGAGTGCTGCAGGTGAGCTGTCAACAAGACACGGTCAGTAATTAATAACACTACTCAAAGTGATAGTATTTAGACAAAAATGAACCAGGTTCAGTTTTTATCTCCAAAATAACCTCAGACTAATATTAAATCCATTCTGCATATTTTATTCTTGGGCTTTATTAGAGTAGCTTTGCATGATTCTCAGTTCAAAATAATCTGGTTTTATGTTATACTGAGCCTTTGTGCAGCCCCTCAGCTTATCCTCTGTCTGAAACGATCCACTTTAGCTGCTCCCACTATGAAAACGCTACGTCCACATGAACAGAATCAGCTTTTTGGGATTGTTGGCTGCCTCTCATAAACAGAAGGTTTGACCATATTACCCTCCTCTGCTTTGGTTTCTGGGAGGTGCTGCTTCACACCACACAGAGTGAAGCAGGTCCCGGCGACATACTCAAACGGGGAGGCATGATCAAATGATGGAGGTCAGCCGTGACAACACACCCACTGTAGCATCCCTCCCCACCACACACATCTAACATGGTGGAAAACTCCCGAGCAGCGTGCACATGACATCACATGAGAAACCTCAATGTACACACACACATTAAATTTGATTTGTACGAGGCCAATTAATAAATCTGAGGCGTTATAAAGAGTTAACTGCAGAGACAAACACTAAAATAATAAGTCTGCAAAAAAAAGGATTTAAAATCCTTTTTAAAGGATTCTATTATCTCTAGTTTTAAAACCACTAAACTCCAATGCAGAGCTGGAATAACTGAAATTCATCAACAGACGATAAAAAAACAACTATTCCGATGACTACTCATTAAAACGTTATTGCTTCTAAAAGGTGAGAGACTTTAAAACTTCTTTTTGGGATAGGAAACATTTTAAAATCCAGGTGATTCTGACTGGTATCTTCTCCTCGTTTTATTCCTGGTTTATAGATTCACCTAAAAAGCACAAGAACCCCGGTTCGATCCTGGGAGGAGACAAATCCCTGTGGGGTTTGTGTCAGGAAGGGCGTGAAACATCAGCCAAATCGAGCATACGAGGCTACCCGCTGTTGTGACTCCTTGTGAATAAAGGAGCCATTGAAAGCAGTTTTTATTTTTGTTTCATAGACAAAACTATTTATTGACTGGTTCAGAAAGGCCCGCAGTAGCCTCTAACACAAGCCTCGTGCAACCAAAGCTCAGTAGCACACTGCACCACAGAACATGGAGGAACTTATCTGCTTTAAATACTGACAAATGATTAGTTAGCTAATGAATTTATGGAGCTGCAAAGGATTACTGTTATATTTTTATAATGGATTCATTGTTTTTCATCTATCAGTGCTAAACGATGATCAAAAATCTTCTTGAATGTGGTTTATGGGTCCTGGTGAGGTCTCTCCTTCCTGGTACAATCAATATAAATTTAAAAAATGCATCCCGCACTGTGACTACAAGCTATTTCGTTTTAAGTACTTTGCTTTGTTTTAGTTTGGATCCTGCATTAACTCTCTCGTCACGTGAAGCACTTCGATCCTGCAGCTTTGCTCTCCGCTTCAAAGGTGAAATATGTGCTTGTCACAGCATCGACTGTCTGTTCCAGTAAACGACACACGATACGCTGGAGGTGATGTCATCGTCCCGTGAGCCCAGCTGATCATTATATCATTAAGTTATGCATATGAGGCGGAAGACACGAGGTGGAGGAGGAGGTGGAGGCTGTTAGCAGTCAAAGAGAGCCTCCACATCAATAGAGATAATAATCCCCCTCCTCCTCCTCTTCTTCTCTCTCCTCTCTGTGCACCACCTGTTAACCCCTTGTGTGCTGGTTAGCTTTCCAACGACCACCAGAAATGTATGCTCTCGATACGACACAGCCGATCATTAATTCAGCAGTGTAATAACACGAGTCAGTGGTTTTAGGCAGAGTGATGCCCACTCATGACTCACGCAGAGTGTTTCACTGCTTCTGAAGAAGACGAAGTAAAAACAGAAAGAGCTCGTCTCAGCAGCTCAGCAGGATCCCACACCACAGCTACATCATCATATCTGCTGCACATCCGTCTGTGAATCTGAGTCATTTCACAGGATTATGATTTAAAGAAATAGTCCAGCAAAGGAGACAATTACTGCCTTTGTCTGCAGTGTAGTAGGAATGGTCATATAAGAGATCGCAGAAATGCTGAATGGCTTATGGATTATTTTTTAATATATACTTTTCCCTTGTTGTTACCAGCGCCTGCTAAGCTGTAATGTGCTACTACTGCTAGAAGGTGGCAGTAATGTGCCTCTGAGCCGTTTGCCAGCTTTTATCAAGCAGCACAAAGAAAAATTGCTTCGACAGAGAACTTCTAACAAAGAAGAGCTCTCCTCTTCCACACAGAGGCCAGGATGAGTGGGGCTCTGTGGAGCTGTAGAAACAATGCAAACTTTGCAGCGTAAACATTTTTCTTTTGGAAAATTTAATCCGGTTTTTAATAACAGTTGCTCAATAAATAGTTCCAATTTTTGATTTTAATGAAACAGCACTCTGTAAGTGCTCCACATGTCACTGCTTGATTTCAGGCTAAGTCAGCCTCACTGTAAGAGAGCTGTTTTTTTCAGCGTGATGCGGTATATGTGACACATTTAGCTGCATTCACTGTATTTATTCTTACAAACGCGCCCAGCTGAAGTGCAGACGATTTCTGCACAGTGGGATTAACAGGAACTGGAATTCCTCCCTTGTAGCGACACTGGTCCCACTACCTACCAGGTCTCAGGCCAGAAAAGTGTGTGGCCTGATGAGATCAGATGCTTCTGTACAAACAAGAGAAACATGCAAAGCCAAAGTTGACTACAGCCCTCAAAAAGTCGTGTGTGGAACATCTTAAAAAACATGAGCGAGAATGACGCCCAGTGTGTTTAGAGAGGTTTGAGTCGGTGGTGGAAAGACACAATCTAACAAGCCCAGTTAATTGATGAAAATCTAACTATAATTTTATTTGAAATGTTCATTCTTGTATTATAGGATTTTTTTTATCCCCACGTGTGCTAAAAATGTGGTAGAATAAGCTGTGGGACAGGGAAGCACCCACAGCCAACTGAGGATACAAAAACAGCGCCAGTATTGTGACAATATGATGTAGTGTGATAATTACAGAGGACAGTGAAAATATGAACTGGACTTAGAAAGAAATGAACTAAACAATCTTCAGTCCATTACTGATCTCTACTTCAGGCGAATCAGTTTGAAACATGAGTTGATGTTGGCGTAAGTTTAATTCAATGAAGACGCCTCTGAGGGCTCAGCGTACGAGGTCAGAAGACGGCCTCCAGAGAAAGATGTAGAAAATCAGCTGTGCTGCAGACTGGAGATGCCCAAGAAGATAATCATGAAACGCAGAGTGGCCGGACTAAAATCACAGAAGAGAGCTCTTCATACAAGAAGTAAGAATTTTAATTTTGACTTTCAGGTGACGCAGTGGCCGCAAAATATTGGAACTTCAATCACAGTTCAGCTGAACCTGAATATTAATGCATCGCTCATCTACACATAACACCACAGATGACTGCTTTCTGTTATATCTTATTATATCTCATATCCTGGTTTGTCTTTGGTTGCTGATTTTTTCTGCCAATAAGGTGAGGAGAGAATTTCAAAATCCCAAACCTGGAGATGGTGCCCTGCTCAGGAAAACAATAATGTCCAGTAACTTTAAGTCTGCAGACAAGCAGCCAGCTAAACTTTTCATGTTTCAGCTGAATGCACACAATTGGTCTGCTGGCAGAAAGTCTTTAGAGCTTCTGCATTAATTACTCAGGACTTTCCTAAGCTCTGGTTCAGCCTGACAACACAGCTGGAAACACACTCACTCGATTATGGATCGACACGGTTAATAATTCAGTGTTGGAGAGCAGCGAGCTCACAGACAGAAAAGGGAAAAGAGTGATCAGTGGTGGAAAACAGAGAAAGCCTGTCTTTCCAATAACTGTCCTGTGATCAGGTTTCTGAAGAGGGGAGATGAAGGAGGAGACAGTCTGAGGGGAGCACAGCTCAGATTTTATTTCACTGAGAAGCATAAAGTCTGTGTGACCTGGGCTGGATGATAATCCAGTTTTGACCTTCTTGATGATTGATTACATTATTGTCTCGATGCTGTCTAAATTAATGATTTCATACTAATGACCTTTTAAAAACTTACAAAAGAGTATTTTTCTAGCTTAAAGCTGCCAATATCAGATACACGCTGTGTGGCTAAGGTACAGCTAACTGGCTAACTACCCTCATGATAATAGCTATTACTGTAGAAATTAAATGTTAGTTATATATGTTTGTTTGTTCTAGAAGATTTATCGATGGATAAAATTATCTGACACTACAAAGAATTTAGCATCATATTGAAGTAATTAGGCAAGCTAGCCAGCTAGCATTCCTACTGAGGTATGAGGGCTTTTCTTGCTAGTTCATGCTTCGCAAGTTCATTTGAGAGTCTGAACCTCTCCAAGGTGGGAGGACACAGTTAGTATTTTCCCCTCAAATACATTTTTAACCCTTAATTTCATTTACTGGCCTGTGCATATGATATGCATAATAACAGAGTTCTTTACAAAACAGATTATTAAAAAAATATATTTTAAGCATAAATAAAACACTGAAATAAACCAAAGATCACCCCACAGAGAAGACCTAAGTGAATCATACCCGGCATTTAATGTCTACAGAGTAGGGAAAAGGATGTGCCTGGAGTCAGGCAGTCGGAGCTCATGTTACCTGCCGAGAGCACCCGGCTCCCACGGATCATTTTTAAAACTGCTGCTAGCTGGCGAGGCAAGAGGCTGGTTGTTAAACTAGGGGGGTGGACATCTCCAAAAACGCCAGACCTTTTGTACAAATAGGCAATATCTTGATAAATCACATATTTGAGGTTAACCACAACTACATTCTCGACTAAAAACATCTTAAAGGTTTATTTTGTGTCACAGAAACATTAATATATTCAAAATGTAAGAGTTTGGCCCTACTTTTGATTTCCGTTCCAAATGTATGCAGGTGAAGCATCCTTGATGGGTGGAGCAGGAACACAGTGGACTTTTAACTGGAGCTGTACTTGTATGTTTCACAAGTATGCATGTTGAGAAACAGCCATGAAATGTTAGCAAGCAAGTTACAGCAGTTTTTAGCTAACCTGGTTGTTAGTTGGCAACCAGGTACCAGACCAGCCCCAAGGGGTTTGAATGAATTAGCTGTGCGTATCCCCTTTAGCTCACTAGTACTGTTTGCAGTTTAGCTGTGTTAGCAGTTTTTTTAAAGCCTGCACAAAGTCAGATTTTTCTCCCAACCACACTATTCGCCCATGAATTGACTCGCCTCTTATGTTAACTGTATTTTTCCTTGACAGTCTGCAATGCAAACAAATGACCTGAAACCCAAAGCAGCAGAGAGCTAGCGAAGCTCATCTTTCTTTCCCAATAACCCTGTCATTAGTTAAACCCTATCTGAAGCCACATATGCTTCAGAGCCTTGGTGGGTCTCTACTCTTCTCATGTTATCTGAAAGCACGGTTATGGTCCGTTCCATTTGAAGTTCAAAGACAGAATTTTTTGAATTCCTAGTCAGAGCAGGTCACCAGCCCCCACCTAACAATGAAGACAGTGGTAGAAAGCTTTATTTGTAAGTGGCTTAAAAAGCCAAATGTGGAGAACAGACCAGACCCTGTGCAGGAACGAGCAGAAGCTTTGATTTTAAGCACAAAAACCAAGCCTCACGCTGTTTAGCTAGTGAATTCTACCTTTCTAAAGAGCAAAGCAAATCCAGTTGTTTTGACTTTACCACTGGAACTCGCTTATCTTGGGATGACATCGTTCTAACATCGGGCTTCCCAGTTAAATGGAACGACGCATTAGTGTGTTGTGACCTCTGACCTTTTCCGCCTCTTGCTGTTTTCGTCTCTTCTCCACGGCCGCCACCTTGCGCTGCTGCTCCTTCCTCCTCTGCTCCTCCATCTTCCTCCCTCTCTCCTCTGCGCAGCGTTCCAGTTGCTGTTGAACGCGACGCTCTTTATCCTGCAGCTCCTCCGACAGCTCTGCGCACACACCGGGGTATTCGTTATTTACTTATTTAGAAACTCAACTTCTACTGTTTCCTCCACAACATTTTAAGGGAAATAATGCACTTCTTGATCCACTATACAGCACACTGCGTATCACAGGAAAGCCTCCAACAATCTGTGTGCGTTTGCCAGTGACAGATGAAGCAGACAGACCACACTCAGCTACACCAGCTGGACAATCGCTCATACCTCGAATTTTCTCTCCGTCGTTGCTTTGCTCTTTTGCTAAATGCAGCTGGGAGCCTGTAAAAGGAAAAATTAAGTGATTAGTTTGGCCGCCTGCAGGTTCTACATATGTTTGATATCGTTCATGTTTTATCATGCTGCTTTAGCTCCACCCCTACATGTAATCACATTCACTTTGTTTGGAATTTTAACCACACAAAAACACAATCTGAAAAGCAGTTAAGACAAACACGGGAATGACTCAAAAATAATACTAACGTTAGTTTGCACCTATCTATGTTTCAGTGTCTAACCGGACGCTGACTCTGGATGGCATTTCCTTAGACTTCCAATAAGATTATGAAGAATCATCAGTCATTTTTTGACCAGGATATGTCCTTCAACAAACACATATTAAATAAATAAGTGTACAGAAGCTTGTTGTCAAAATTTCAGGTTGCTATCTTAAAAATTTCACTCAGTAACTCTTATCTTCAGGTTATTTTCCCAAGTTGAGTCATCTTCTCAGAAGTTTTCGTTAGTAAGCAGAAATCCTGAAATAATAACCCAAAATTTTGACTTCTGAGGGGCAAAAGAACCTTTTTGTTTTATTCCAGGGACAGAAACAAGCTTCCACGAATATGACTGTGTCATTAACTTTTGTTTAATCTCTCTTGCAGGTTTTTGTTTTGCAAAGTCATTCACTTCCTGTGCTTGATTTTATCAGAACAGAGTTCTTCCTTCCTGCAGTCACCAAGTGCTGCTCATAGGGGATGCTGTGATTGTGCAGTTTGTTTTCAGCTCACTAAATAAAGCCCCTGGAGATGACTGTTGTTTTGAAGTGGCGCTCTATAAATAGAACTGTCACCTTCTTCTTTATTAAAATACTGGGAGTATGTAAAAGGCTATGATGAGATTACACATTTACCTGGAGGGCTCCTGTGATTGGATGGTGATCGAGAAGGAGATGCGTGCCTGTTGGCGAGCAGTGTTGGCGCAGGAGGAGGGACCAGCGCTGTGTTTCGGGAGAGAAGAGTCAGACATGATTCACACTTGGCCGAGAAGCAAAATAAAGCTAAAAATGTAAAGCCAGAGCGGCAAACGTGACCACTCTGTTTGTCAATATGGAAGAGCAGGGATTAAGAAAGCTATCAGTCACAGGGCGTCCAGATGCAATACATTTTCTGTCAGTCACTGCTTCGCCTCTGGGGGTCAGATGTCAGAGCAAGACCCCTGAGTGTAACCTCCGGCCTTCTTCCTGCTCCTTTTTCCCCTCTTAATCTGTCAAACTGACAGCCTGAAAGCAGCCAAAGGGCAACTATCCACCGCGCTCTGTGCATTCAATGGTTTTTTTTAAAAAAAACAAACAGTGGTCTTAACATACAGGCATTAGATATGCAAATACATGCAAACATGAGCCAAAAGTCCCCTCTCCCACACTCTGTCTCCAGTGTACATTACATCACATGCAGAAATCTGCTGTTTGTTTAAGAGGATGATCGAGGACTGTGGATGGTTAAAGAGCTGACAGGCCATAAAGAGGGATGGGTGGAATCAATATAATGGGTAGGATAGCAAACATAATCAGTTAGAATATTTATGCTGGCCTATCATAAAATATACTTCCCAAGACGTCATTTGATGTGTATCACTCACGTAGACCTCTATATATGAAATGCAACAACATATTTGTACAACGCAACATGCAAAACCATGCCTAAACATAAGAAACATTACACATGGAAAATTTATTTCCAGATGCACATATCTAAAGTAATTCTTCAGTATATGCGGATGTAACGCATGACTCTTTAAAGGTCTTTAAATGAAAATGCAGCGTGAATCAGTCCTATCCAGGTTAATGGTTGTGGGTTAATGTTTGTCCATGGGCGTTTCTGAGCGTAGGAAGATTACCCAGCCAATACTACACATTTAATATAAGATTCATAAATAGGAGCGTATATTTTTCTCACCTGTCATGTCAGCTGGACCTGGAGCCACCTGGGTCATCGAGTGTTTTCCAGTAGAGGGACGTGACAAGAGCCAGAAAGACGTTAAACCCGCGGTACCCCACACAGGAGAGCGCCGGTCCGACACAGTGACTCAGGAGAAGTCTAGGAGGATGCTAGGAGGATGGAGGCACAGGGAGGGGAGGGGAGCAAGAGTGGATTTCTATTCGATGCTATAAAACGTAATCTTCATGTCAGTCCTCGTATATACTTCTCTCAGATAAACCAGAACCGATACCGCCAATGTAGCCATATTTAAAGCTTCAAATACAAGGATAGCTTCAACGAAACGTCGAGACTACTTCATAAAATAAAAATAAAAACATTGGAATGAAAGAAAAAGATTAAACATTGCTCTTTGTGATACTATAAAAGTATCTAACGTGTAGTAAAAAAAATAATATTACATTTTCCAGCTTTTTGGTTTAAAACGGAAACACTAACCTGTGACCGCTTTACATTTGGCTAATTTACATATTAATGCGCCCACTCGCGCTGTTATGCGTCGCTTAGCAACCAGGTAGCGCCTGTCGCTTGCCCAGAACTATAAAAGCAGCTTGGCGGAAGAATAAATCAATGTAAAGCAGCTTTACAACATGTTTATGTCACTTACTTTCATTTTTGTAACTTTTCAGATTAAATCAGTTTGTCGTCACAAAAGGACACTCTCTTCCTCACGTGGCAGTAAAACTAGCTGAAATTGGCTCGTGACAGGCCGCACGTGCCGGCCCCAGCGATGCAGTTACGTCATAGATAATAGCAAACCGTGAGGATAGCTGCTGTAAATGTGGGTCAGTGCTACTGTTTTCAGATCAAAACACACACACGCTTACTGAGTCGCCTCAGATGGCAGCGCTATAAATAACAACAATGAGGTTTTTAAATAAATCACAAAGAAAAAATTAACGTGTGGACCACAGCCTCTCAGATACAGATGTTTTTGTGTGATAATTGCAGAAATCCAACGAACTAAACCAGCCGATGTCTTAAAAACGGTCAAAATCCGCTTCGGTGTGCATTCAAATTATATCATATTACATAAACCCAATAATGTGGTAAAATGGACCTTTATGAAAAACCTGCAGGACATAAGACACAAACACACAGAGTATAAATGCAGTATAAACAGATACCAAAGGTTCTGATCTGATTAGGTATTGTTTTTGCAAGCGCTGTGCCAGAAAAAGCCTGCATTACTGAGCTTCTTTCCTTGGTCTTTGTTCTCCCCAACGTAAACATTTAAGAGTAGAAATAATATGAAATAAGAACTTAAATAAGGGACAGAAGGACTGGTCAACTTTAAATAAAACCATTTGGAGACAAAGAGCAGGCACACTGTGAGCCTGAGGCTGAAGGATTCACCACAGCAGGTCGTCACTTCCTGCACAGCCTCTCCACACTGTAAGGACAAAAATACCAGCTTTTGTTCCCTGCAGCCCTGAATGTTCTCAGCTTAAAGTGCCCAAGAGCACAAGGTCAGTTTATCTGTCCTGCTGCCACCATCAGACCGGCACAGGAAGTGCGTTAGGCGCCCAAAAACCACGATGCCAGGTCAGTGGAGTTAAGATCTTTATTGGAAACCCAGCCTTCAAACATCATAGTACATTTTAATTTTTTATTAATTCAGTTACAACAGCAACAGGCCCCACGTCGGCTAGAGCAGTGGTTCCCAAACTGAGGTGCTGGGCCTCCTCGGGGACTGCGAGGAGGGGAAATAGATATAATATGCTGCAGATATAAATCACTGATTTTTCTAGAGGTTCTATGCGATGATAAATGGCTGTGCTGTGAGGTTTTACTGGTTTAACTGGTGGGGATGTCTGCAAGGGGAACGTTTGGGAACCGCTGGTCTAGCGACCGGAATTGCGAGCAGCAAAGAGTTCAAAGAGAGGACAAAGAAACAACAACAGAAAGACAAATGAGGGAAGTAAACAGAGAAATACATCTGAGTCTTCTTTTGATTTTAGGGGAGCAGGATTGCCTTCATTCAGCCTGGGTGTAAACTAAAAATACGAGCTTATGTGAGCAGGCAGGGCGTAAAGGAAAGGGAGCAAAAAGCCACCGTGGAGGTCAACGCATTCTTTCTGCCATCAACAAACAACGATAAACGATCAAGGAGGAAAAACACAAACTAGTTAATGTTTTTATTGGCGAATCCAGAGATTCTGTACTCGTTTGTAAATTCCACAGTGTGAAATGAATATAAATACATTTTTAAAAGATGACATGCACTAGGTGTGGGATATTTTGCAGTCATGAGACAATGAGTGTGTTTTCTGCGCAGCTGTGTGTAAAATTAAGGAGGAAACAAAAAATCAAAACTGAGATGGCAGATTTGCCTTTTTCTGTTGCAGCTGGAAGCGAAGGGTAAAAATCTAGAAATGCTCCAGATGTTCACCTTACACGTATGATGCAGTCGATCAGCTCAGATTCTCCACAAAGGTGGGGAAAGCAAACTGTCGGCGTCATCATCATCTTCAAAATCATCATCCTCAGTGGTCTCCGTCTGATAACTGAGACAGTCTCTAAAGCAGCGTCTTGTCTAATAAATCAAAGTACTGATGGTGATCTCCCCCCGTGTGAAATGCACTTAAAGTTCTCCAAACAACAAAGATGTCTACTGATGATAAACAAGCTGGATTAAACATACTGTATATTAATAAACTGTATTGGACTGGCATAGGCTGATCTTAATAAAAATAATTATTTTCGGTGCGCTGTGTTCGGCTCGAAAGATCCCAATCGGAGCATCTCTAACAAAATCCCACCTTCTCCCTCCAGTGGCAGGATTTTAGATCTGCAAAGAGGAAGAGGAAACATTATTTGAGTTTGTTCTGCACAATCTGATCCCAGCGTGCACGCAGTTTAGTTATCCACCATATTTGGACCAAACAAACTACTTCTACAGTTTATATCATGTTGGGGGTTAAAGTCCAACCAAAGATGGTGAGGATCATCAAATATCTGTAAAATCTCTCAAATGCATTAATCTAAAACACATGTGAAAAAAGCCAATATAAGGCTGTTAGAAGGTGCGAGACTCCAAAGTCACTTAAAAACAAGTTTACGCCCAGGCTCGCTCAGCTAAACTGTCTCGTCAGAACCATCCTCACATCTCCTCTTTTTTTTTTTATTGTTTTAAATCAGAAATGAACTTAAATACGACCAATTATGATTTATAAGCTTTTTGTCTATAAAATGCAATAAAATGTGACCACCACAACTTTTTTGATGACACAAGCTCCAAGACCAAACTTGTTTAAGAGCAAGCAAAGCTCCACTGTGTCTCAGAAAATAAGGTCACTGATGGAGATTTAGAACTAAAAGAAGAAAGTAAAATTATGCTGCTAGTTCTTTATGTTTAATTCAAGGTGTTGTACTGGCTTCAAGACTACTTTTGGGATTATAATCCACTCCTGTGAAGAATTAAATTCAGGTACTTAGAATATATAAAAAAAAATATTGTTCAATTACACCAACTTACATCATCAATGTCCTCATCGTCATCTGCAATGTCATCGAACTGAATCTCATCGTCGTCTCCAGGTCCAAATGTGTCTGTCTCGTTGATTTTGGCTGCAGATGAAACAGAAAATGCATCAGAAACATCTCACGAGTACTCACGCCGACCTCAGAGTGAATCTAATCACGCCACAGGGTCGGACTGTGTAGTTATAGATGCTCTGAATGATCACCATCACCATCAGGGAGCAGTTTGGAAATGAGACTGTCACCACTTCTCCACCTTGCACGTGATTTATTAGTGGAGAAACCTTGAACTTTTATTTTGAAAGTTCATGCATGGCTAACCGGGTAGCCCTAACGCTTCCTCTATTGTTTTCCTGCAGTTGGTCGGGTCATCACCACGGTGCTGCTACTTTGCTCAGTCCCAAAATTCAGTATGTTTGTGATGTGCAATGAGGCCCTCTGCTGATCAAAACCTGCAACTATTTTCCACCTTGGATTTGCAAGAAAACAGAATCCTACTTCACCTACAGGTCTGACACAATAATGTTTGTGGAAGTTCATGGAAGTAAAACAGACACCAGACAACCAGCTGCAGTAACATTAACACAGCAAGTTTTTAAAAAACCGCCTCGTTAATGTGACACGTGCAGCGTAACTCACCGTGCTCTGGCAGCTCTCCGTACGCTTTCAAACTGCGAGCCTCGTCTGCGTTGTACTTAAGGATGACGTCAGCTTTGTTGTCCTGGAACAGAAGTTGGGGTTGAAGTTTGTGTTACTGATCACAGTAACTTGAGAATTTTTAACTAAGCCCCCCTACAGAGCCCCGTAGGTAGGACTCTCCATGTAAACACAACTGTGAGCAGTTTTCTGTTATTTGTGGCCATCACAAACATCAACATCAACATCTCTACTGATAAAACACAAATAAGTTTAGGAAAAGTAATTCAGGCTGTTAAAGCTTCACGGTGGCCTCTCAGTGACTGACAACAGTATTAGTGGTCTGATCTGAAGCCTGTGTGAGCGACCAACACACCTGATAATCCCTCAGCCCGACCAGGATGATGTCCGACGTGTTAATCCAGACCTGGAGGAAAACAAAACAAAGCAGGGATGAGTGGCACAGGGTCACGCTGCACTTTGTGACCCGCACACACGCTGACGGCGGCTGCCTGAGAAAATGCTGACGCGGCGTCACACCACAGAGTTTCCTCTGTGTGTGATGGTGGGAGAAGGCGACAGAAGGTGCTCGGGTCATTCCTACCTTTTTCCGGAGTTTTCCTCTGATGTGGCAAAGCCGCTTGGTTCCATCGAAGCACATCGCCTCCAGACGTCCGTTCCCCAACATTTTAATCACCTGAGCGTATTCTGAGACACAAGAGAGCAAAGGAAGCTTAAATCAACCCGTGATATACTCGCCTGTAATAAAGGGCTCGTACACTGTTCAGAATAGGAGGAATAAACCATTATGAATCTATTTCAGCTGCCTTGGTGCAAATGAAAGTGACAGATGCACTGGATGAGACAACAACAAGACAACCCCCACAAAGGGAATAGCAGGTGGTGCCCAGACTGCTCGCTCTTCCTCTCTTCTGACTGATTTTTCTCTAGTTTTGCTTTTTGTTAGTGTCCCGGTTACTGATGGCTGCCCGTGCAGTCCAGATCCTTCAGGATCTCCATGCCTGCGGTTACAGGAAAGTTTGCAGAGTCTCCCAGCAGAGTGCCAAGATTCAGAGTGGACACCAGCAGGAGGAGAGCTAGACAAAGCTGTAGATAACAGCAGCCGAGCAGCAGGAACAGTATGTGCTGCTTTGCAGGTCACTCGTGTGCATGTTTCTGAACAAACTGTTCACACTGAGCACATGTTACAGACGTGAGAGTCTGAAGCCTGAAACACACTCCAGAATGACTGCAATCCTATCCTGGTGCTTTGGGTTCTTCCTGGTACAGAACAGTTCTTGAATGATGAAGGCAGAACTGACCCACACCTTCATCAGAACCTCTGACGTGTTCTGTACCCATGCTTCCAAATAGCACCAGACTGTCCAGGAGGTCCCTGATTCTCTGATCCAGGTCTGGTAGGATCAGTGACACATGCACCGAGGCTGTAGGGAGTGGATCCAGCCATAAATATTTGTGAATGGCATAATGACAAAGAGATGGATCATCCAGTGATTGCAATGTTTAACTTTAAATTTTAATTTGTTTTTAAACCTGCTCCTCAGAAGGTTGTTACATCCGGATTTGAGCAGTGAATTTTTGAGCAGCTCCAGCTGGATCCTGACACTTCTAAGCTGAAGATCCAGTAAAGCCAGTAAACCAGTAAACCCCTCAGTCATCCAGCGCTCTAAACATCACTGCTCTTAAATCCTTTCCTTCTAATAAAAGGGAGTTTTTCCTTCCCACTGTCACCAAATGTTTGTTTATAGTAGGTCATGTAAAAGTTGGGGTTTCTTTCTAATGCTGTGGGGTCTTTACCTTAAAGCGCCTTGAGGCAACTGTTGGCTGGGGAGCTGGTGTGTTTTGACTGTCTGCTCATCAACTACAGCTGATATTTTAAATCCTCACAGCTTAACGAGACATTTTTAAGCAAATATTTGATTTAAGCAAATATTTGATTTACCATCAAATAATTGTCACATATGCAAGCACAGGACTGAAAACTTCAAGCATTTTTTTGTTTGGATAAAACTGATTAGATTAGACTGAAAGATTACATTTCAATCTTAGAGATTTAAGTAGTTCTAACATGAATGATGAGCTATGACACTCGTTTACAGTTCTTAAAACTGTGCCCAACTTACAATCGGGATTTTTTTTCCTCCTTAAATTTATTTTTGTCTTTTTGTATTCATCCTGTTACTTTCTAAACGTTTAGATGATATTCAGGTTTCGCCAAAGCATTTAAATATTTTTATATCATGTCTTCATTTTGATTTCAAGTTATTGAGATCATTTTTTTATTTGCAGATGCTAAAAAAAAAAAAAAAAAAGAAAAAGGAAAAAGAGACATAATATAGTGAAACATAGCTCTTAGTAACTGTGTTTTACAGCTGATACAGTAAACTAACACTAGAACAAACTTTTATTATTACTATTTAAATAACTTTTCTTCTTCATACACTGACCACTATACTTTTAGTATTTGATGTGTTTATTTTAGGGAGGCACTTTTTATTCTGTTTTATTGAATTTAACGAGCTCACTCTACAGACCCAACTTATCCAATAATATGCAGCTTTTTAAACAGCACTTTGTTTCATTCATTTAAAAGGTTTAATTTTTTTTTTTTTACATTTATTACATTTTATTTTGTATTTTACTCATCACTCTCCTTTGTGTAACTCAATTTTATTTTCCCATAATAAGAAGAAACACTGTATTTTAACTGAGACATACTTTAAAACCTTAATAGTTCACTCTTCATCCCACTCACATCAAACACACTAAATTACTGTTTGTTAAGGACATGCAGTGACACTTAATCCTAGACCTTATGTCTATGAATAAGTTTATACTTCGTCCTACTCCTTTTTGAACACGTAAATTCAGTGCTATAATGTTGTCAGTGTTTTGTTTACCTGACAATTTTCTGTAAGGCGCTCCTTTCTGTGAACAGCATTATATTGTGCAAGAAATACTTGCATACTTGCTTAGCTCGGAGGTGAAGGCAACTCTTCTAACCCACAAACAGAATAAACTGAACCCACACTTACCCTGTCCATCCTCCTTGAACACCAGCTCCCTCTTCTCAGACTCATTTTCGTTCTTTCCACGTCGCCGATTTTTACCTCCTTTACCTGTAAACAGAAACAAGCAGAAATACATTAGTGGTTTGTGTCAATTTCACTGTTTTGTTTTTTTAAACGTACATATAAATAATTTTGGCGCCATAAACAATCAACCAACAATTAAATGGAAAAACACCAATACTAAGATTTCATCAGGTTGGCTTGAGTGGAGTTAAATTTAATCAAGCTTAAGGCAGCTTTTTGTTTAGCAACGGAACAAAAATGACTAGAAACACCAGAAACTTCTGCTAAACAAGACAACACTGACACCTTGTTTTAAGTACGTGTGAATGGTTCAATTTCAGTTATCCAAACTGGCGTTTTATCGTGGTAAACAGCAGAGATGGCATTAATTTCAACGCCTGTGTGAGCTTCTCTCTGAAAGGGGAACCGGACAGAAAGAGGAGCTAACCTTTATGTTAAGGGTCGTAACATCGTCCAAACGCTACAATACCATCTGGAGAATAGTTTAGAACCCAGTATAAAGACACTCTGGTGTTTTAAAGGGCTGAATATTGGTGGAAATTGGAGGCGGATATTACGGGCCGGCCCGGGTGGGGTAGGTGGGGTAACTAGGTAGAAGCTAGCTGGTTAGCTGTAATAGTTAGCAGCGGACTACACCAGTAATCAGGTTAGCTCAATCGTTAACGGAGAAGGAGAACTTTATTAGATTTCTCCTAAATTCACAGTTACCCCGCATAGAACCAAACAGAGCGGGTAAACATCACGTATACCACGCTAACGGTCGTGTAAACGAGGCTCCGCGGGGCTAACTAGCAGCAGCCGGTCGGTGTCACGTTTTAGCTGCGTGTGTCCGCGGCGGGCTCCGACACAATCAACTGAAACTCGTCGCTAACGAATGGCTTCCCGCTAACCTTACCTTTATTTTTGGGCATATTCTTTCACGCCTCGGTCACGGTAGTTCCGCTCGGTAGAAATGACCAGCTGTTAAACAATAACTGTTCACGAGAAGTGAGCGAATGCAGAGAAAGCACAGATCTGACGAGATGCTAGCTACTCAGCGTCGAATCACTCATCAGAAGTGCGCATGCGCAGACCAGGATATTCAAAACCTCAGTACTTTATTGGAACAGGGCATTGTTACAGAGACAAAACGCTTCTTTCAGTAAAGAAGCAACAGTGACGAAATTCACCTCTAATAAATGTAAAAGTACCGTAGTAGTAGTAATTCTTATTGCTTATGTTCAATTTTTACATTATTATCATACAGTTAAAAACATTTTTATTGTGGCTGTTTTATTTTCTTCAGCTATTAATGTATTGATTTATATTCACATTCTTACGTTTTATTTTATTTTATAAAAACATTATTTCAATATTTTTCTTACATGTACCTTAACCTGTGGAGCTTCTTCACGGATTAGATTATGATTTTTTTTAATGATATTTTATTAAATTTTATTGTATTTTATTTCCAATCTTCTTTTAGTTTTTTATTGATTTTTTTTATGTTGAGGGCTATTCTGTTGTTTCCTTTACTCATTTTTAATCCATTTTAATGCAATTTTTATTTTTAAATTTACCCCGAGCTCCTTACTAAATTACAAATGTTTATTTTTTTTTTCATATTTATTATTATTATGACATTTTAACTTGTTAAGCTCATTTTATGTGACTTTATTTATTAGTTTACACGTAACTGAGTCCCTTCTAGGGTAACTTGTATCTTATCGTACAATATCGTTCTGTTGTACAGTATTTTACTGAACTGTTTTTCGCTGACTGCTGGTACTTTTAAAGTACATCCAGGGCTCCAGGGGGCGCTCTGTCATGTGTTTTCAGCTCGTTAGTTTGTCCTGAAAGAAAACACACGTCTTTTTGTGTGTTTTCTTTTTGTGGCTCAGCTAGCTTTCTGCAGGAAATCTGACCATCTGCATCGATTAAAGGTGAACGATTAGCTGTATCTGAACATTTGTGCATGCAGTTCAACTCTTTTCCTTTAATCTTAAAGACCCAACTAGTTCATAGTGGAGAAATCTGAACCTCAGAGCTGCCTCTATCTACTGATTAGCTGTTCGTTGCTAAGCTAATGGTTGTGATGGCTGACTTCGGCAGCAGGGTCGTGCTGAATGTTGACTCTATTCTTGCTGTTATTTAAAAGAATAAACAGAAAAGACTTGAGCAGAAAAATAGGTCGTGGCGGATTATTTATTAGAGAAAAAATGTTTCGTTAAAATGTGAAGTATCGCTGCTCACGTCTCACTTCTACTTAAAACAGAACATTTTGAATGGAAGTCTTGTTATAACAGGAATGATCAAAATAAACATTTAAACGTGCACTTATAAAAAAGGAATACAAAATTATAATGAAAAATTATAATAGTAGCTAATATAATCTACATGTATGTGAAAATTAAAATATTATAATAGAAAAAATGGTCTTAATGGCAATTGCATGAATTATGGGCAAGAGCTGTGCAGTTACATAAATAAACAGTAAAATACTTACTGTAATCACAAATGATTATTTGACATAATAAACACAATTACAGATTTTGTAAATAATACAAGTAGTTATTGTACATGTATATAATAACATAATAATTGTATTATGAACAATAATTCTCTTGTTTATTGTCTATTTATATGTTAATGCGTACCTGCATCAATGAATGAGTAGCATACAAGCATGTACAGATAAAAACTACGAACAAATACCTGGACATGTAATATTAATATTCATTAATCATTAATTAATAATATGTTTCCTGCTGAGTGGAACTGCTTTTACTCAAATTCACCTCCATCACCGTGCAGACCTACATCTTTCAGCTGCTCCATCCCACCCTATCCCTTTGTGTCACCAACTGCCTGCATGTCCTCCTCCACTACATCCATGATTCTTCTCTGAGGTCTTCCTCTCTTCCTCCTCCCTTGCAGCTCCATCTTCAACATCCTTTCTCCTCCTTTGCACATGTCCAAACCACCTCAGGCTCGTGTCTCTAACTTCTTCTCCTTCTGATCTTTTTATTTCTAAGTCTTTCCATCCTGGTCACTCCAAACAAAAATAAAACTTTGGATAATATTTAGTATTTATGAATAAATGTTAAGTGTTTTTCACACGTAGACTTTGGTGGGCTGCCCAGAGGGATGAAGAAAGTTTACCTATAAACCCCGAGTCAGAGATGAGGGGTGTCACAAGGGCAGTTATCGACTTTCTCTGCTAAACCAGACTTTGTCCTTGAGGCTCTGAGTGCGCTCTCATATAAAGGGGCCTTTCACACATTATAGGAGTGTTCTTCCACACAAGATGATCTGTTATGAGTCCAGCATGTTCCAAGCTAGCACACCACTCAGGTGTGTTTTGAGATTTATTTTTATTGTTTTATCAATTTCAGACAGCATCTCAGTCAGTTCACTATCACATATTCCCATATGCTCTTATTTTGAAAGTTGATTCACTATTGACAAACTTGCATCGGCCCTTCCTGTCTCCCGTTTTTCCAACAATAGGCTGATCAGAGTGCTTTTGCTGTGACTGCCAGACTCTGATCCTGTGGTCAGACTGACTTTGACTTCACCGTCTTGGGTGATGTTAGTCCTTGTTCTGCTCTTTGAGATGGAGCTGCTCTCTAACCAGGATGTGATGCAGGTGGAGGATTGTTTCATGAGCTGCCACGCCGAGCAGAACGAGGACGCCAGTCACAAACCAATATTTACTGTCAGGAAATACTGTGTATATGGTATTGATTTATTGATATATCTAAGAAAGACTTTTTATGCCTTCATTCTGTAGTATTTTATCTGTTTGCTGCGTATGTAATACATTTTTCTCCTTTCAGACGGCTTCCAAGCAGTCGACCGTTCAAAGCGGAGGTGCAGGAAAAGCATCATCATCCTCGGTCATGGCCGGAAACAAAAACTGGGATGGCGCCGGCGGGATGGACCAGATAACAGTCGTGAGAATAGACGACACTCACATCGCTGAAGAGGAGTCGCACGTCGACGGGAAGGTGTTCTACGAGGTGGAGTGCTCGCTGCCTGCGGAGGACGAGGTCGTGGGAGAGGATGACGATGACGGCGTCTACGTCATCGAGTATTCAAACCCTGAAGAGGAGGGGGAGAGTTACCAGTTCACGATGTCCGTAGATCGGTCGCTCCCAGCGAAAGAGCCGATTGTTAAAACTCCGGTGGTCAGCGAGAACCCCGGAGCTCTGCTGCCGTCCAGACCGGCGAGGTTGCGACCTCAGGTGAGCCAGAAGAGGAGGTTGGTAACCGAGGAAGAGGAGATCAAAAGCGAAGAGTTCACGGTGAGCAATAAGAGCGTGCTGGCGCTGGGAGAGGATTACAGCGACGTGATGGAGATGAACTCGGGCTCAGGTAAGAAACTGGTGTGCACGATGTGCCCGCCGCCCGGCAAGCTTTTCAAGAGGGCGTCTGGGCTGGCGGTGCATTTAAAGCAGATGCACCACATGGAGGGGAAGAAGACGTTCTTCTGCAACTCCTGCCAGCAGTCGCTCCGCACTCAGATCGAGCTGGACGCGCACACGAGGCGCCACGCCAACCAGGACGCCGTGTTCGTCTGCCGCCTCTGCGCAGCCGAGGAGGAAGCCGGCACGGAGGAGAAGAAGGGGTTCAAAGGGTCCAGGTGGGGCCTGAAGAAGCACCTGGAGAAGGAGCATCCAGGTGTTATCCCGCGCTGTGACATCTGCAACAAAGGCTTCAAGACGCTCGTGTCGTACCTCGCCGACCAGTTCCGGCACGTCGGGGTGTCGCCGTACTACTGCGCCAAGTGTCAGATCTACGAAATGACTGAGCGCGGTCTGAGCGTGCACATCAGAAACCACAACAAGAAGAAGATGACCGAGCAGAAGGCTAATGAAAGCCGCCTGCAGACTTTTGAAGTCTCCGCCGGTGCTGATAACTCGGCGACAGACGACTCCGACTTCTGACGCTCCAGACTCACCGTTTAGCTTCGTGTTCGAGTGAAGCGGCTCACAGACGTCAGGGTCAAATCCCACATTTTATGCATCTGAGCTGAAGTTTGGGCAGAAAAACTTTTCCCCTAACAGTTAGAAAACCTTTTTTGTGTGTGTGCAGTTAATGACCAAACATGTTACTGTTTAAGTAGAAGTGTCTAAGAATTATTTGAATTCCCTTCCTTTATTTTCAATTAGGGATAATCGTAGTTGATGAAACGGGACAAAAAACTTGTCTCAAAGAAAAACGTCCAGGAAACGGTTAGAATCAGCACAGGCGTCCATATAACTACCGTGTGTTTATTTAAAATACATTTTACACATTTAATCACAGCCTTCAGTAACCATCTTTTTTAAATGTTGCTGATATCTGTGGCGCACACACACAGTCAGATTAGTCTTCTTACTTTGCAGGTTAACCCGTAATGATCACAGCTGTGATTCCATCAGAAGTGACTTCCAGGGTCGCCTTAAGTCTGTTTTTAAAAGAAAGTTAAGCAGCACAGAGCAGGCGATTAGGTCAGGAAGTCAGAGACAGCAACAGCATAAAGAATTTGATACATTTTCAAAATAAAAGATCCTTTGAAGACTAAACGCTTGTTTCTGAAACACTCCCGCTGTGAAAGGTGGATCAAAACTTCACCAAAGAGAAGCAGCCGCTGTGTTTCAGGGTTAAGTTTACGCGCTCAAGCGCTCATTTTCTCAAACAAGGTGCTTCCCTGCACGAATAGCAGGACTGTGCTTATGATGGCCCCCTACAACCAGCAGGTAACTACTACTGTACATCAATAAAATGAATATATCTAAACTGGGACGTGTTTCAGACTGGGTTAAAAGTCAGCTAGAAAAAAGGGCCAACGGTCCAACTTTGAAGTTTGAGACATCAGAGCAGGTTACAGCCAATCTGGTGCAGTTTTCTAAAAATCGCACTCTTGGACTAAAACTGAATTTTCCAAACATAAATGCAGTCGCTTGAAGGAGGCGTTATTACAGAAACCTTCCAGGTGTAACTCCCATTTTATGAAGTGTTACAGAAAAATATAGCCGACACAAACAGACCCAAGCTTTCAGTCACATCACATGATCTTTTTTTACAGGTGCTAAAATAAAAGGATCAAACGCTCTGGACCAGCAAACAAAGGAAACATCCCAAACACTAAGACATTTAAGCTGTTTGTGGAGTGAAAATGCCAAAAGTTTGAACCTTTCACTTCACTCGGTGTGCGTTATTTTTATATATTACTGGTCAGCTGACCTCAAGAAGTTACGACAGAAGACACATTCAAAGCTGTTCATTTGCCTTTTTCGTTGAGTATGTGTTATACCTTTTGTGAAGGAGCTTTCCAAGGCGGAAAAAGCTACAAATATTTAAAAAGACCCAAAAAACTTTAAAATACACATAACTTTGTGTAACAGGAATACAGATAATTAGCATTAATGGTCCCTGTATACTCAATCTAGGACTCTTTTAGTGGACTCTGGCCACACATTGGAAACCAATGAAATGTTACAGTCTTAACTGTGTTTGTGAAGTTTGTACTGAAATATGCATCAACACTAAATCAAGCATAAAACTCTTTTCGAGGCTAAAATGTGGCTTTTAAAGAGCCGGCCGTGTGTAATTAAATTGCCACAGAGCTCACTCGTTGCAGGAGCCGAAACCTTTCAAATGTTATTTTAAACTCATCCTGTCATAACTGTACGTTTTATGTTACAGGAGGTGAAAATCATTCGAATATGAACTGAGTTTGCTGCATAACACTGAAAAGAGATGCAAAGAGCTGTGTTATGAAGCGTTTTAGTTTTTCTTCTTTTTAATTGAAATGCAGTGAAATCGCAGGTTTGCTGTGTTAATTTTTTTGCTTTTTTTGTTCTTTGCTGTGGTGATTTCACTTTTTTCCTGCAACATTGCATTAAAGGGAAATGCCACTGATTCTTAGCGCTGCTGTTTTCTGTTCACATTTTTACTCTGTAAAGTGAGTGTGGATGAGTTTTTATACTGAAGGGGGTTTACAAGGTGCTTCATGTGTCACAGTTTTTTATTTTGCAAGTTTTTAAAAACATTTCTTTAATAAAAAAAATTAATTGAGAGCAACAAGCAGACAAAAAGCCAACAAACGACAAATCTCATCTCAGTTGAGATAAGCTAAATATTGCATCTTTTCACAATAAAACGCTCCTGAGGTTCACGTTCTGTGAAATTATTTTTTATTCAAATGACAGGTGTAGTGTAAACATACATTTATGCTTTGCACTTAAATGCTGTAAAAACTACAAAGATAAATATAAAGTAGACATTTGGCTGCATTCACATAAAAAAGGTTGTTTCCCATTTTAAAAACGGCTTTTTTTTAACAGCCTGTTTACGGAGGCCTCGTGTGACGCCTGGAGCTCGACCGGCTCATTCCTCCATCACCTCAGCAAACAGGACTAGCTGCCTCTGCTACTGGTCAAGCATCTTCTGATGCAAGCTGTGTTTCTAACTTTAGTCTGTAGCACCATGTTGGTGAAAGATGACAGGAGATGAGCTGTTGGCATCCCCACAGCAGGTGAAGCCAAAGTGGGCAGCTTTTGAAAAAAAATTTTCTTCTTTCGGTTAGATGTTAATCAGGTAGAGCTCATAATATTTTCCTCCATCCAGCAGCTGCTCGTGACTGTTTGTGCACATTTTTACAGCAATAATAATGCATGTTATCAAAAATGGCTTTAAATCTAATGAAAACAGATTTATCTTGCAGCCAAACTCAACTACAGCAACCAGATGTTCTTTCTTTACTGATGTTGGGTTTTTTAAACGTCCATGCACATTTTTCTGCTGTTTTCTATGTGTAGTCCCATTGGAGCACTATTAATCTGAAATTGATAGTCTAGAAAAATGTATTTGTGGATGAGGGTTATTGAGTCTGGGCTGTCTCGTGTATTTTAACATTTTTGTATTGAAGGCACAAACGAGCATCAAGAAACAAAGAGACACAAAACTGGTTGTCAGAGGTAATACAATAAAACACAGTCAGTAGGTGACTATGTGGTAACGGTTATTTAACATCAGTGAAAGACAAAACAACAACAATATCAACAAAAAAGATGCATGTTTCCTCCCTTTTTCCATCTGTAAGTCAAATTTTCAGGTTATTATCAAACTTGAAATTACAGTTCAGGTTGGGCTCAGACTCGAAACACTGAGAAAATTATAAACTGACAACAAAAACACTTTGAACTCTAACCATAAACTGAAATTATGACTTACTGATGTGGAAAACAAGTTTTTTCAGTGGCAGGAACAAGCACCCAGCTTTTGGCATTTATAACAGGTGGGCCCTGTTAAATACTGCAGCACTGTGAGAACATTTCTGCTACTAATACTGTTTTCTTTCTTATTATGTTTACATTTAATTCTTATTGCAAAAATAAATTTACTCTGGTGGGAGAGTGCAGATAATTTTTTGCTTTAACAGTAAAAAAACAGTGAAAGTGAAAGTACAGATGCAGTGGCCTGGGTTCAAGTCTGACCTGTGGCCGTTTGTTGTGTGTCTCTCTGCTTTCTGTCTGTCTTCACTATTCAATAAAGGCAAAAAATTTAAAAGTACAGATACTGGTGTTTCTGATAAACTGATACTGGTGTTTGTAAACTTTGTGTATTGTAGTGCTCTGCAGCACCACAGGACAGTCCACCTTAACGGAGCTGAGACAGGTGACCTGGTTATGTCAGTTTTGAACCACGCTACATACAAGATGTGTGACGGGCTGATTTGGTTTATTTTAGTTTGTTATCCCAGCCAAGTCACCTGACACAAGATAAGATAACCTTTATTAGTCCCACACGCGGGAAATTTGTTTAAAGTTAAAGGTTCTGTCAGATCAGATTTTTGTTTTTAAAAGGCCGCAGACCATGAAATAAGTAAACATTTATCAGCCATCATTATCACAGAGCTAAATGCAAACAACAGCAACAAACACGTTCTATAAAATCACATCTCTAATCATCGCATCATCTGTCTACTGTCACCCAGTCGTCCTGAGACCTGCAGCTGTTACTGGGCGGGATTTGAATGATGCCACCAATCAGGAAGAGAGTGAGTCACTAAGGCACCGGAGTTACTGGGCGGGATTTGTGCAGCTAATAGTTTATTTATTGACAAATATAGTCATATATGTTGGTGGAATATAGGCCACGATAAACAGTGCTCAGGGACCCCGCCCCTCCCTGAGCCTGGTTCTGCTGGAGGTTTCTTCCTGTTAAAAGGAAGTTTTTCTTCCCACTGTCACCAAAGCGTTTGCTCATAGGGGGTCATCTGATTGTTGGGGTTTTCTCTGTTCTCTTTGTATTATTGTAGGGTCTTTACCTTACAATATAAAACACCATGAGGCAACTGTTGTTGCGATTTGGTGTTATATAAATAAAATTGATTTGAATATTCTTTTGAAGAAATGTACAAACGGTGGATTTGATCCCAGACTGGATTTCCAAAGAGGGTTAACGGAGGCGCTTTAGAAAGGATCCAGGTGTATCGCAGCCTGTGTAGAAGGTTTGGTTTCTGAAAACGGTGCAGTCCACTCTGCAGCGCTGACAATCATCTACACTTCCTCTCACTCTTCTGTCAGTCGCTGCTGGATGAATGTCTACGTCCCAACAATATGGCCACAATCAGAGCGTCTCTGCACACGAGGACATACGTTCACTTACGCATCGGTGACTCCCACCTGAAAAGAGAAACAATTGAGGTGATAAGTTAGTGTTTACAGAGACTCACGCAGTCAGCTGTCAGTCACTGATGCAGCACATGAGCAGCGTAGTAGCTTCCTCAGCTCTCGTGTTTCCTTATTAAGCATGCTGAGTTCAAAGACTTGCATGCTTGTATTACAGAGGGGTTGCTACCTTACAACATAAAATGCCTTGAGGCGACTGATGTTATGATTTGATGCGACATAAATAAATTTGAATTCAATGGATTCAAGTCTTTTTTCTCAGCAGATTTCACTCAAGACAAATTTAATGTTGAATATTTAGAAAAGTGCCCTGAAGGCCATAAAATCTATAAAGGGGAGATCATGAGGAGGGGACTTCTATGACAGGCTGATTGGTGAGGCTGAAGCAGATTAATAACAACCTCCTACTGACCTGAACGTCTCCAGTCTGTAGTCTGGATTCTTCTGAAGATCAATCAGTGCTTTCACGTCATAATTCTTCAAGTAGTTGTTGCTCATGTCCAGCTCTCTCAAATGGGAGGGGTTCGACTTCAACGCTAAGACCAGAGGATGGCAGCTGAACGCCGTCAATCTGCATTCCCACAGGCTGAATAAAAAATAAAACAGGTTTAGAAAAACAAACTCCCACTTCGCAAAGTTAGGTGTTTGATAATAATGTGTTCAGAGAAGAAGAAAATTTAACATAGAGAAGTTTAGAAAACTGCAACGCAAAAACAAAATAATAAAGGCAAATAGATGCAGTGATTCAAACTGAGGAAGGGGAAAAGAAAAATGTTGACTGACTTTAGAATCTCCAGCCTACAGTCTGGACTGGCCAGAAAATCACACAGGTAGTGCACACCATAATCCTTCAGCTTGTTGTTTCCAGACAGGTCCAGCTCTTTCAGATATGAGGGGTTGGACTTGAGAGCAGAGACCAGTAAACTACAACTGTAGGATGACAATCTGCAGATCCTCAACCTAAATGAAAAATAAAGATCACCTAAATAACATATTTTACAATCAAATCGTATTTTAGGTTTTAAGTGTGTTAACATTTCCTAATCCTGCAAACCACCATCAACTGAAAAGCAGGAAACCAGAATAAAAGAAAACTCTGACCTCAGAGCCTCCAGTCGACAATCTGGACTCTCCAGAAAAACACAAAGCAGCTCCACTCCTGAATCCTGCAGCTTATTGTCACTCAGGTCGAGCTCTCTCAGATGGGAGGGGTTGGACATGAGCCGACGGACCAGAGAATCACAGCTGGTCTCTGACAACCTGCATGAACTCAAACTGGACACAGAACAAAATAGTTTAAGCTCCTAGTTGAGAACATTTAGTGTTCACAATCTCAAACCTTTTATTAAACAGGCCTGAGAGTCAAACTATGTTATTGATGAGCTTGGATTTGGCTCGATCTTCAGCAGGAAAAGGCGAGTTCAGACTCTTTGTAGATTCAAATACGCATCTATAGTCATTAGTGTTAGTCATAAACATTGATTTATTAGATATTAAATTATATGTTTGTGAAAATCTGATCACTGAACACTTGAGGGAAGAAATATTATTATTTTTTGAATTTAAAGTATGAACTGACTTCAGAAACTCTAGTTTACAGTTGTGACTTTTGAGTCCACCAGTCAGCAGGTTCATTCCTGGGTCTTTCAGGTAGTTTCCACTCAGGTCCAGATGTACCAGGTGGGAGGGTCTGGACTTCAGGGCTGAGGCCACGACTTCACAGTGAGTATCTGAGAGCTCACAGCCAGGGAGTCTGTCACACACATTAATATACATACAACAAAATGTGTTACAATACATTTATAGACCCCATACAGTCCGCAGTCTGCTACACTCCCACATCAGATTCCCCAAAGATATCGAGAGGCCATCTTTTTCAGGAAAATGTTATTGTACACTGCGTTTAATGTGACTTTGGGGGTCTTCAAACTCATGGGCTCATGGGCATCCTCCTGAGGCCGCATTTGTTGGCCGATTGCGTCACAGCGATGTGACGAAGGCTGCCTAAAATCGTAGACTCCTCCAAATGAGGCCGACAAATCCGTCCTCCTTTTCTCCAGATTTGAAGGATGGGTTGGGTGTATCCTTTGTGGCCCACCATATCCCAGAATTCATAGTGCGGCCCAGCCAATTCCAATTTCCAACAATGGCGGCCGTTACTAAGTTTTATTATTAGTCTTTCTGGGTCACAAAATAAACTTTTAAGATATTTCCAGGTGAGAATGTCGCTGTGTAAACTTCAAATATCTGCTCAGTTTTTTAAGATATCACATATTTGTAAAAGTGCTCCGACGTTTTCTGAGACATCTGTTACCCACCAGCTCGATAGCTAGCCGGGGTTCAAGGCTCACTAGAGCTGGCGAGAACAGCAAACTCGTTTTCAAACCCAGCGTGGTCTTTCGCTACTCAGGTTAAACATAAGTTACTTAGATAATTTAAAAATGTTATTGTTTGGCTTTTTTCAGTGTTTTATTTGTTCGTGAGTTAATTGGTTTGGCTGAGATTAAAGTTCGCTCACTTCTGGCCTACCCGGCCTTCGAAGGACCCGGCCCACGTAGACTGCGAAGGCCGGGTCCTCAGGAGGATGCAGCCCATGAATTTGGACACGGCTTTTGTCTACTTTTTATGGAGTTGAACTTACTGAACATACTGCCGTTAGTTTCACATCGATACCAAATGATACACTGGTAGAGTCAAATACTACGTTTGACTCCAAAAGAAATTTCCAACCTGGACTTACCGAGCCTTTTTGCAGTTCCTCACAGCTGGGATCAATCTCAGTCGTCCCTCCAGTGATGTCTTGTACCTCTTCAAGTCAAGCTCCTCCAGAACCTCCTCTGACATCTGCAGCATGTAGGCCAGAGCTGAGCAGTGGATCTCGGAGAGCTCCTTCTCTGATCTGTTCTCTGACCTCAGGAACTCTTGGATCTCCTGAGATACCGAGAGGTCATTCATCTCTATCAGGCAGTGGAAGATGTTGATGCTTCTGTCGGGGGCGATTTTTGTTTTCTTCTCCTTGAGGCTGTTAACGGTTCTCTGGATGATTTCTGGAGTGATCTCTGCCTTGCCCAGCAGACTTCCTAAGATTTTCTGGTTGGATTCCAGAGTGAGGCCATGAAGGAAACGAACAAACAGATCCAAGTGGCCAGTTTTACTTTTGAGGGACTTGTCCATGACTCTGCTCAGAAAGACATCCAGAGATGTGTCACTGTTTTTGTTGTTCCACTTTGTCCCCGGGAATTGCTTCAACACCTCTATGTCCTTGTTGGTGTAACAGTGAAACATGTAGACGGCAGCCAGAAACTCCTGAATGCTCAGATGAACAAAACAGTAGACTGGTTTCTCGAAGATCACACACTCTCTTTTGAAGATTTCTGTACAAACCCCTGAATACACCAAGGCCTCATTGGGATCCAGACCACACTCCTCCAAGTCTTCTTGGTAGAACATGATGCTTCCTTTCTCCAAATGTTCGTATGCCAGCCTTCCCAGCTTCAGAAGAACCTCCTGATCAGCCTCTGCTACCTCCTGTGCCATCTCTTGTCCCTCATGATATTTGTGCTTCTTTCTCTTCATCTGAACAAGAAGGAAGTGTGAGTACATATCCGTCAGGGTCTTGGGCAGCTCTTCCCTCTGCTCTGTAGTCAACATGTCTTCAAGGACTGTAGCGGTGATCCAGCAGAAGACTGGGATTCTACACATGATGTGGAGGCTCCTAGATGACTTGATGTGGGAGATGACTCTACTGGACCGTTCTTCATCACTCAGTCTCTTCCTGAAGTACTCCTCCTTCTGCTCATCCGTGAATCCACGTACTTCTGTGACCCTGTTGACACATCTAGAAGGGATCAGATTGGCTGCTACAGGTCTGGAAGTTATCCAGATGAGAGCCGAGCGAAGCAGACTCCCCTCGATGAGGTTTGTCAGCAGCTCACAGACTGATGACTTCTGTGTGACGTCTGATATGATCTTTGTTATGGGGAAATCCAGTGAAAGTCTGCTTTCATCCAGGCCATCAAAGATGAGCAAAGGTTTACAGAGATCCAGGTTCTCCGCTGTGACCTTCTTTAATGTTGGATGGAAAACGTGGAGCAGATCCAGAAGACTGTACGGCTCATCTCTGATCAGGTTCAGCTCTCTGAATGAGAGCAGAACCACCACATTAATGTCTTGGTTTTCCAAGCCCTCTGCCCAGTCCAGAGTGAACTTCTGAACCGAGAAGGTCTTCCCAACTCCAGCGATGCCATTTGTCAGAACGACTCGGATATCTGTTTGTTGGTCAGGTAAGGCTTTAAAGATCTCATGGCACTTGATTGGAGTGTCCTCGAGGGTGATCTTGGAAGGTGTCTCAAGCTGCCTCACCTCATGCTGCGTGTTCACATCTTCAGGCCGCCCCTCCGTGATGTAGAGCTCAGTGTAGATCCTGTTGAGGAGGGTTCCTTCGGTTTCATGAGTTCCTTCAATCACATGTTCACATTTCCTCTTCAGTATGAGCTTATGATCATCTAAAACCTCCTGCAAACCACCATCAACTGAAAAGAAGGAAAACACAATATAAGAAAACTCTTAAATGTCTGAACAAGAAGATAAACTCCAGTTTTCAGAAATGAATCTACCAGCAAATAGATGTTCAGTCTTACTTGGTATCAAGCTGCTCTGACTGGCTGTCTGGACTCCAGCTGTGGTTCCTGAGTGGTGCCAGGAGGGCAGCTTTGATGAAGCAGACCAGTCCCTGCATGAAGTGAAGCACTGTCTGCAGAAGTGTCATAAATATCAAAGTTTAATAACATGCTGGCTTACAGAAAAATATCATCATTGAATCATATTTAAATACAACACCTCTGTTTTATTTCTGCTTTAACAGAATCACACATGTAAATTAGGTAATGATTAGTAAAGTCATCCATGTGCCCTAATGCTAATACCCTCACCGACAGCTTTATGTTATTGGTTTTGATTTGGCAGGATTATTGAAAGAAAATCAAAAACTATTGTACAGTCTGACCAATCACTGACGCTATGGTCCCTGCTACAGAGCAGAGGAACCCTCTGGCTTTTTATCAGTGCACCGGAGCACAGCTGCAATAGTGCATCTGTGCATGGGTAACTTCCACATCTGTTAAAGCACCATTAATGCTGGATAGTAGCTTTTAGGACAATATATGCTGCAGCTGAGACAACAAGTTTTTAAAAAGGCCAAACTACAGTTTGTATACCGACAGGACGACTAAGCTTTAGCAAAAGACTAGTAGACCAAACTAAAAAGTCAGAATGTATCAGGAGAAAAGTTACATTCAGGCCTTTATGTCTTGGAGACATAAGTGAATTGCATCCTGCTTCGTGTATACAATAACAATGAAAATAATGTTTTCACAGGACCTTTGAAAATCTAAGTGCACCCTTACTGCTTCCATAGGGATTAGGAGGGTACGTATCATCCAGGGGCTTCCAAACAAATGCCCTTCATTGAATAATCAAATGTGAACATCTCTATAAAAGTAAAAGCTTAGACAGTTTGCTAATACGATTGGACAATGGACAAATAAATGTCAACAGCTCTGTGTTGTAATTAACATTAACAACTATTTAGAGAAGAAGCGGTCTCTTACTCTGTGTGTGAGGGTCCGGGTTGATTCCTTAAGTCTGGAGGGGCATCTCTGGATATGTCACTCTTCATAGACAGCCAGTCAGATACTGAAGACTCTGCTCTGTGTCTGTGCTGCCCACCTCTGGAAACACAAAGATAATAAACTGGAACCTTCCTGATTTTTATATTAGATGCACACAGAACTGCAAGAACTCCTTTATTCATGAGTTTATGTTGATGCACGTTAAACAAGTTTCTCTTTACATCACTGAAGCTTTGCTGTGTTCATGGAAATGCATTCTTAGTTTTCTTCCTGCTTCAACATGAGTCACCTTCACCTCTGTTTACAGCACAAACTGAGTCTTACTCTGTGTGTGAGGGTCCAGGGTTGATTCCTTAAGTCTGGAGGGGCTTCTCTGGATATGTCACTCTTCATAGACAGCCAGTCGGATACTGAAGATGCCACTCTGTGTCTGTGCTGCCCACCTCTGGAAACACAAAGATAATAAACTGGAACCTTCCTGTTTTTATATTAGATGCACACAGATCTGCAAGAATTCCTTTATTCATGAGTTTATGTTGATGCTCGTTAAACAAGTTTCTCTTTACATCACTGAAGCTTTGCTGTGTTCATGGAAATGCATTCTTAGTTTTCTTCCTGCTTCAACATGAGTCACCTTCACCTCTGTTTACAGCACAAACTGAGTCTTACTCTGTGTGTGAGGGTCCAGGTTGATTCCTTAAGTCTGGAGGGGCATCTCTGGAAATGTCACTCATCATGGACAAACAGTCGGATGCTGGAGACGCCGCTCTCTGTCTGTGCACGAATGTAGAATAAATCACAAATTGCTCTTATTGTGTCAGAATCAGATTAAAAGGACTAAAGCAGCGGTCCCCAACCCCCGGGCCAGGGACCGGTACCAGTCCGTGAGTCATTTGGTCTCGGGCTGCAAGAGTTGAGGCTCAGGTGTGAAATTTATGGTTTTCAGTGTTTTTATCATCATTTTTTATCGTTTTTATGGGTAACTTGGTTTCCCTGGGTCTTTTCCTGTGTCTTATGAAAAAATCTTCGTTTTTTTGGTACCAGCACTGGTTTCATTTTGTTGTATTTATCCGTGACACCTTAAAGGCCGGTCCGTGAAAATATTGTCATCGGACATAAACATGCCTCACTGCACAGGTCACAGAGAGATCATTTTTAAGACAGGTAGGATCTCAGCCACGATAACAAAAAAATTCTGTAACTCCAATAAAATGTTCTAGCCTATGCAATAAAATACAGGGATCCATAGTGTCAAAGGCAGCCTTAGATCATTAAAGTAATAAAAGTAAAGTGCGATCATTGTCTGCATTCACCAACAGATCGTTTACCACTTTGATTAAGGCCGTTTCTGTGGAGTGATTTGGTCTAAAAACAGACTGAAATGGCTCAAACAGATTGTTTGTTGACAGATGCTCAGCAGGCTGCTTAAAAACAACTTTTTCAAAGACCTTAGGCAAAAAAAGGTGTGAGGTGGGTCTATAGCTCGCACCAACAGCTCTAAACCTGTGTCAAATATAAATCAGCTCAATCCCCTTTACACTACAGTACAAAGACAACATCCTCAAACCGGTAAATAACTCCTCATTTTGAATTTTATCTCAGTTTGGGCGCTGACCAGATGTGTCTGCAGCCACGTGAACAGAAAAACAGGAGAAAGAAGGTTTTTATTTCGAGTGAGTATCTGATTGAACGTATGTGTAGTTTCTCAGTCATCCAGGTCATGGTAGTTTAGGAGCTTGAAGAGAAGGCAACAGGACTTCTTTATGTTTTTTTATGGAGATGTTTCACCTCTGATCCAAGAGGCTTCTTCAGTTCTGCAGCATATGCAGTTTTTTAAGGGTTTATAAGGTGTAAAGTATCAGGTCTACTACAGATCCTAGAAAACCTCCAGTGTGTGTGTGAGGAAAACTCCTCATTTACATGAACAAATGTAATCTATCAGACAGATATAACTCAAATATAATATAAATATATATCTAATATAATCAATAAAAAGTTTCCTGGAATAGAGAGATATATGTGAACTAATAGTTCTGCTTTAAAAAACATTCTTCGCTCTGAAAGCTGACCATCAGGTCTGTTCTTACTCTGTGTGTGAGGGTCCGGGTTGATTCCTTAAGTCTGGAGGGGCTTCTATGGAAATGTCACTCATCATGGAGAAATAATCGGATGCCTGGAGACGCCGCTCTCTGTCTGTGCACAAATGTAGAATAAATCACAAATTGCTCTTATTGTGTCAGAATCTGATTAACTGGACTAAAGTTCAGGATTTCTTTAGTACAACTCGAATGTTGATTTAATAATTCATAACTAATAAGAAAGCGTTGTTCTTCGGTCTGAAAGTTAACCATCAGGTCTGTTCTCAGAAGAAGTGGTCTCTTACTCTGTGTGTGAGGGTCTGGGTTTATTACTGAAGTTTAGAGGGTCTTTCCTGGAGGAGTCAATCTTCATAGACAAACAGTCGGATCCTGGAGACTCTGCTCTGTGTCTGTGCTGCCCACCTCTGGAAACACAAAGATAATAAACTGGAACCTTCCTGTTTTTATATTAGATGCACACAGAACTGCAAGAACTCCTTTATTCATGAGTTTATGTTGATGCTCGTTAAACAAGTTCATCACTGAAGCTTTGCTGTGTTCATAGGAAATGCATTCTAAGTTTTCTTCCTGCTTCAACATGAGTCACCTTCACCTCTGTTTACAGCACAAACTGAGTCTTACTCTGTGTGTGAGGGTCCGGGTTGATTCCTTAAGTCTGGAGGGGCTTCTATGGACATGTCACTCATCATGGACAAACAGTCGGATGCTGGAGACGCCGCTCTCTGTCTGTGCACGAATGTAGAATAAATCAAAAATTGTAAAATGTAAATTTAAAAAAGTGGAATGACTTACAAATCTCTCTCATTTTCTTTTTAAATTCATAGTAGAACACAGTAGAAGGGTAAACATGGCCCTGTGGCAACTTTAGAGTCACGTTGCTGCTGTCAAATGAAGAATTAGCTCATTTTTTTTTACAGATTGTAGCTTTCTTCAGTTTAAACATCTGATGTGTTTTATATAATTTGTTGTGAACAGTCGGTCGTCTATGGAGGGCCTCGAGTGTCAGTCAAAGAATTTCATTTTAATCTGTTCAAACTGACCTAAAGTGATTTCCACGTCTCCTCGTCACGCTACTTGGACCTGAGTTAATGTTTAAATGGATCAAGTTTAAGGCTGAGCCGCAGTGTAAAGTTCAAAGGACTCTAACATGCAGATGTTACATTAAGGACAGCGCAGAGCAGCGGTGCAGCATTTCTCTCTTGGCTGATATTCAGCATCCGTGCTGGTTTCTGCTCTTATATAATCAGCCGCTCCTCTGGTAATGTCTCTGAGCGGGCAGTCAGTCGATCCACTCTGGGGGAAATGATGGCAAACACCACCTTTCGTGTGAGCCTGAATTAAAGGGATGCAACCAGAATGTTTTTCATACTTGTGGCCATATGGGGGCAACTAAAAATATTGGGGTGGCACACTTAACACAGAATTTCCAGTTTTAATATGCTGTCAAATTTAGGTTAATTGAAAAATATGGCAAAAAAGCGAGGCAGAAAATAATTTTGTGCAAAGTTCATTTCCTGCTGTTGAAGTCGACGTCATTGCCCCTTCCGGGTGCAGCAGCATGAGCATTGGGCGAAAACCGGGTCTTACTTTAGATCCCAGGCTCCGGGTCTGGGGTGGTTTCTCTTCAGAGGCCGGCAGCTTCGGTCCTCTTCTTCCGCCAAATCACTCATGTTCCCTCAGCCTGAGAGTGAAAGACGGACACGTGTCAGGTTCGGGAGTGAAACAGCTTTTTGAATCCTCCGCCTGATGAAAAGCTCCGTCTTTGCTTCCCTGCTTCACCCACGGAGACACCCTGACAGCAGAATAACGATCATTATGCTGAGATCACCCTGCTTCGCTCCTTCTGCTCCTCTGTCGGCTCCAAAATGGAGTCCAGCACTTTCACTTTCACTTCTCCCCCCGTGGAGCTGCTCCTCCTCTCTCCAGTTGCTTTCTGCCAATTTAATACCTCAAACATGAATATTTAATAACAATCCTCCAAACTCGGACTAATAACATGAAACATGAGGAGGGACTCTCAGCTTAGCAGTGGTTTAGGGAAACTCAGAGCACAGTGTGAGCAGTGAGGGGGATTGATTTAAACATGGTGTAGTTATTAATGCAATCTGAGGTGATGGAGATGTTGATCTGGTATCGTTTTGGTTCGGTGGGCAGCAGCTCTGACATCTGCAGGCGGCTGCTGCTTTAACTACGGACCCGTTGATCTGCCACCATCAGCACCATCAGCACCATCGAAACCTCACACTGGACTTCAGGCACCTTGGCTTCTCCTTTCCTCTTCCAGGCTCCAGATAAGGGGTGTCAAACATAAGGCCCAGGGGCCAGAATCAGCCTGGTAAAGACCCCGGTAGAGCCCAGTGGACAGCTTTGGAAAATGTGAAGGATGGTGTAAAGTTTTGGAGTTTCAAATGTAGTGTGTAAGCTTATTTTAACACTTCCCCCATGGCCATGCTTACTACACATAGTAATTTAGTAGCAGATAAACAATTAAATGACATAAAAGTTCCATTTTTTCACTTTCTACTAAAGAAATTTCAGTTTAAAATAAGTTAAAACAAATAATAACAAACCCTTGTTAACAAATACTTCCTGTTTTATAACTACAGTACTATACTTAGAGTCCGAGCACCAGATTTTTATTCTATTTTAAACATATTTCTTACAGTTTAATCCCAAAGAGTCGTGCTGACAGATTTGTTCACCGTGCAGAGAAACTGATGCGTGCTGCTGAGACTGGATGTTTCATGTTAAGATAAAGACTCACAGAAAGAAGAGTTTGACAGGTTGGCCCCACAGTGTTAGAAGTTTGACATCCCTGCACTTGGAGCTTCATCTTACTAATGATACGCAAAATTCACTTTCATCTGAAGACAGGACTTTGGACCTCCGAGCAACAGTTGAGTTCTTGGCTCATGAGCGGTTTGACATCAGGACTGCGACAGCTGTGCATGGTGGCGATGTCGTCCTCAGTCCACTCCATCTGAAGCTCTCCAAAGTCTTTGAGCTGTGCAGAACGATCCGGACATCCACGGTATCGACAGCACACACAGTGGAATCGGCATCAGAGCCATACTTTGCTTCTGCCCTCTAAGTCCAGCATGCAGCCCCCTGAATTGTGTTAAATAAAGTAAAAAACGTTCCTCAAACGTGCACTATTATTATCCTGCAGCACATTGAACCAACAGGAGCTGACCCAGCGGCTTCAAAGGCACATTTACATTCCAGCTCTGCAACAAACTAACAGGCGCTTTTTGCTGTGCCAAAGTAAAAATCACACTGATTTTATGGCCATTCAAATGTGTTCCCAGGGATTAGCTGTCAGCTGTGTGTGGATGCAGGAGATGCCACTTCCTGCTCTGCAGTATCATTTTTAGGTTATTATGCTTTCACATTTAAATTCAAGTGTCCAGAGTCTCTGGTGTCAGTTGTAACAACGTGAAAGTGAGAACTTTTTTTAGAAAGGAATGAAGTAACAGCTTCAGGGAGATCAAAGCACGACACTCTTTGACTGATTATTGTTTTTATTGTTTTTAATAGAAAGTCCAGCTCTCGCCGCAGGTACAAAAACTGAGAGCTGGCGTAGCAGCAGGGCTGACTGCGTCTCCGACAGGATCAAATCAGAGAAGGAGAGGAAGAGGAGCGAGGATGAAGAGAGAAGAAAGAAAGCTATGCCTCTGGTCATAAAGGGGGAAAACAAAATCAGCGTTTCATGTTTCATCATCCCAGAGCTGTACATGGATAGACGAGGAAGAGATCAACACTTACATATATATATATTCAATAATTATATATAAAACATAAAGAAAATCTGCATTTTATCCCTTTTTCTCACAGACACCCAGACGACCACAGAGAGGAAGCAGTTTCTAATCACTGACCCGCAGAAGCAAGAAGCTCAGTGGCTGTGGAAGATCATCTCCACCAGGAAACGATGAACAAAGACCGGCCACGATTTCAAAAAAGGTTCCCGACGGAGTAAAAAATGTCTCACTGAGTTAAAAATATCAAATTAATTCAGAGATAAAAGTCTTAAAATGTCATAACGGAGATGAAGAGTTCATTTCAAAGATTTGTGTTCGAGTTTAAAATAAGCTTTTTAATGAACGATGAATACAGATGTGTATTTTAAAAACAACTTCTCTTATAATTTGATTTGTTTTTTGGGAATGTGTCATTTTCCACTTTTGTTTTTCAAAATCTGACTTTACCTTTTAATATTTCACATTTTCATCTCTAAACTGTTATGTTGAAACTTTGTCTCACTGTTATTTTGTATAAAATCTGGACTCCTTACATCATAGTTTCATCTTTAACACGTGACTCTGCTGTTTAAAAGCTTTTTAATGTCACTTTCCAGCATTTTGATGTAAAAACTTCACTAGGGACAGTTTACTTCTACATTTCCAGTTTCTACTTTAAAACTGGACTTTTTCTCATAATTTAGAATTTTTTACTTGGAGCCTCAATCTGAACATAAATGATTTACACCATTAAGCGACTTAAACATGATTTTTGTTTTTCTTCTGCTGGTGGAAAACGAGCTCGCACAGTCTGAGTCCGGCGCCTTTTGCTTTATGTGACGCTCGCTTGTTTGCAGCAGAGGCGCACGCAGAGAGGGCGGAGCGTAACGGCCCTGAATGCCGACCACTGCGGACACGAGGAAGCTTCGGAGGAGTTTAACAGGCCGTAACAACGTCTGGCAGCGACGTCGGTGCTCGTATCGATCCAGGATGCAAAATCAGCTGTGATGATGATGAAGGACTTGAAGTCCAACATTGACACAATCAATCAGATATTTGTTCTTGGAAGTGTTTCATTAGGGCCTAACCCCAAAGACCTTCAGTTTAACGAGATATTAAATGTAGAAAAGATGGACATGTTTGTATTTTAGTGGCTGGAACTGATTCTTTTCACAAAGATCGTCCACAAGTTTCAGTGAACTGACCCTTTCACTGATTTCTCCACCACTGGACCTCCGACTGCACGCCCAACGTGGTTTGCCGGTAGTTTCGACTCCTGCTGGAATGTTTTTAAAAGTGTTTTTTTTCGTCAGATTTTTAAAGGGTTCGCTGACACAAAAACAGGAAACGCACCAGACGCCAGCTCACCTGGCAGAAACAGCGCCACAGCAGTCGAGACAGAAGAGTTTGACTCCAGAAAAACACGTCGAAAAGCAAATGTAAGACTTCTAAATCATAAAATAAACATCAGCAAAGATGAAAACAAGGATTCAGGTTTTGGAGTTTCCATATCAGGTCTGATAAACACCTCTCTGTGCCTCGCTCGCCTTCTTCCACTCACACTTCTGTGCTTTGTTTTTAATATTTGTATGTACACCCCCTCCTCGTGGACGTATAAAAATGCATTGTCTTGATTCATAGAAACCTGAGTTGCTCGACATGTTCTGTATTTACAGTTCTGCTGCACGTAAGGAGGAGATCAGCCGGCTCATACAGACGTCGCGTGACCATCGGTGGAGGCGAGAAACACCTTTCTCCCCTGTCAGCCTCATTTACAGGCAGGCAACACATCATTTTAGTTTGTGTTTGTGAAGGAAGAAGGAGAAAACTCAGAGTTCAAGCTGCTTCTGTGGCCTCTTCTTCTGCTTTAAATTTACTGGCACATCCTAAAACTGCACAAGAGAAGCCAGAGAGGAGCTTTAAAGCAGAGGTGCTCGGCCCTGCTGCACAAACACCTGACTTTACTGATGTTTTATCAGCAGCTCTCTGATCACGCTCAGATAAAGTTAATTATTTGGATATTTTACATTTCTATTTAAGCTTTAGTGCTAAAATTTGAAATCCCAGCTGCTGATAGGCTCAAGCTTTGCCTCCAGTCTCCTGAGGAGGAGGAGGGAGCACCGCCCTTCATCACATTAAGATCTTTAAAAACCAGATTAAAGAGTAAAATAACAGGACAATAGTGTTAAATATCAGACCAGAGTGTCCAGGAGACGTTATACTGATGACAAACTACTCTGGGAGGAGTGTTTCAGAAGCACAGCCCTCCCGTGGCCACCAGGGGGCAGCAAAAGCTCAACATGTGCAGCTTAAAATTGATGCTGGACAAAAAAAATACTGTTACAAAGACAGAGTGGCTCTTTCTGCTGCAAGTGTTGTTTCCACACTTGCATCACTCTTCCGTGATTTCCTGGATCTCTGTTTGTTCAAAGAATAAATCCGATCACGTTTTTCTTGCTGTCAACAAATCCCAACAAACTGATTCTAGTATCTTATCATGGGATTTATTGGCAGTAAGAAAAAACATCTGGAGGTGTCGTTACGTTTGCTGACCGGATGATCGAACGAGCCCACCGTCAAACACTCTGGACTAGAACACGGCTCAGATGTTTGTTCTTTGCTTTGTTGTTGCACATTAAAGATAAAATACTGGAAAGCGGGTTTCGGTTTGTCCGACAACAACAACACAGGCTGCAGACGGCTGCAGCAGGTTACTGAAGGTTAAATAAAATCGATTTCATTCACTTTTCTTAAAGAAAAGGCAAATTTATGAGAACAGCGTTTGTGCCACTGTGTGACGTGATTGCATGGATATGCGTTATGTTTTCGTCTGGGGCCACACGGAGCCAACAACAGTGAAGATTTAATGAAATTTTTGTTTTTCAAAATGTGGAATTTTTTCAGATTAACTGCAGAGGTGTTTTCTTTTTTTCTGGTAAATTTGCCATTTTTTCTTACTAATCTTCACATTTTCTTCCCTCATAAAATTATTTATTTATTTTTCTAATAAATTTGCAAAACTCTTTTTCAGGTAAAACTAGACTTCTTCCCATCAACATTTGCTGTTTCATTTCTCTTAATTTTGTCATTTTCTACTCATAAATTTAGGACTTTAAGCTAAAAAGACTTTTGCTCTGTAATTTGACCTTCAGTGACCCCAACACGCTGCTTTAGCTTTTTGGGTTTTAAAACCATTTTGAGGCTGAGGCTGCTCCGCCCGTCGGGCTGAATGTCCCACCGTCTGTCCTTTTCTGCAGACGCCGTCGTCTCTCAGGCTACTTGAGGTTTAGATGCAGGATCTACAGCTACGCAGAACCATGACCACAGTATGATAACAAAGACTCTAGCTCTTTAAATGCATACCTTACATTACTTTGTTCCTATGATTTCCCCCGTCTGGAGTAAATAAATACAGTACTTTTATCTTCCTGACGCGCACTCGCCCTCTGGGCCTGCGAGCTAGCGCTGATTGTCCAAAGCAAAAAGAGAAGAGAAACGTAGGGCTCGCCCTTTAAGGTTTTCTCGACAGCTGAGTCCGGCTGCTGAACAGTGATGCTAAAGCTGAGACTCTACGGTAAGACAGCAGAAGAGATCCAATCAGAAGAGCCCGCAGAGGTGAGGGAGAGATCGAGGAGGGAGGGGGGCGGCCTCTGTGCTCCTATTTGGCGTTAGCGGTTCCCAGGTCCATCAGTAGTCTGTCCCGCCGGACCGAAGTGAGGGAGAGGGAAGGTCCGGCGGAGGTCAGATCGAGGTCAGAGTTGACGGGAGGAGGAAGAAAAGAAGGAGGCGGAGGAGAAAGAGGAGGTCACAGAGCGGTGGAAGTGATCTTCTTCAACCCCCGCCGCTGGGCCAGAGTGGAGCAGCCCACCGGCTCTAGGACCGGGGGGACATTCCTGTTAAGGGCAGAGTAGGTGGCCGCCATCGCACCCTGTAGGAGGACCCAGAATACAAATCGATTAATCAATCAACCACTGACGGATGATGGAGATGGATGGATGGATGGATGGATGGATGGATAGATGGATGGATGGATGATGGATGGATGGATGGATGGATGATGATGGATGGATGGATGATGGATGGATGGATGGTTACCTTGACGAGGAGTGGTGCGTCCTGTCTGTTGAGGGTGTATTTGGGTAGCTGGTCTCTGTGCGTCACCCACGGGTGTCTGAGGACCTGCCCCGCTGTCAGCCGCTGGTGGGGGTCGACGTGCAGCATCTTAGACACCAGGTCCTAAAGGGTCAGAGGTTACAAATGAACTCCGGGTCACCATGGCGATCACAGAGAGACGGTGAGCGGCTCACTTCAATCGGAGCTACTTTTCTGTGTGTTTGTTAGCAAACAGTCCCCACCTTAGCTTCAGTTGAGACAGAGTTCCAGTATCCTCCGCTGAGAGAGAACTTCCCGCTGCCGATCCGAGCCAAAATTTCCTCCGGGGTGTCCTCTGGACCGTTAGCAAATGGAGTGAAACTGGAAGGACAGAGCAAAGGGGCTGATATGCAGGAAGTGTAAGACCTGCAAACACCTCGAACAGGCACCAAAACTATGAAAGAACAGGCATTAACTTCACACAGACAGTGTAAACACATCAATTATTTCAACGTGAGATCATCACTCGTTGCCTTGACGACATTTGTTTCATAAGGAATTTCATTTTGCCTTCTCAGTGAGTCCTTTCAGACCGCGGCTCATCAGGAAATACCACCAGCTCACCATCAACCAGCTGTGGTTAGCAAACCGCCTGATGACCATGAACCATCATTGTTGGCGTTTCTTTTACTTTTTGTAACAAAGAAGCATCTTTGACAAACTGATGTCAGGTAAAGAAAAAGTAAGAAGTTTCTTTTGTTAAATTAAGTTTCTTAGAAGCGAAGAGTAAAGTCTCTGTTACCCTGTTAGCATCGTGTAGAGCAGGACTCCGAGACTCCAGATGTCACAGGCTGCGTCATAACCCTGCTTCTTCAACACCTGCCAGGACAGAAAACACCAGCTTCAAGCAAAAGTAACGTCCTGCCTTCTCCTTTCTCTGCAACAAAAAGAGCGTCAGCACCCTCCAAATGATCAAGATTACACCTCTCACACATATATTTATATTCCCTACACTTGGCAGCTGTGTAATCAGGGCTGTCTGAACATGCTTTGTCTCCGAAGGACTGTTTGGTTCAGGCTTAGTTACACAGCGATGACGCACAGATGCAGACAGGTGCAGACAGGTGCAGACAGCAAAAGAATCACTGTTAAGTGTTCATATGGAGAGTCGTGTAAAAAAAAAAGGAAGAAGCCGTCAAAAGAATCTATTTGATCTCATTAAAAAGCAATTTTATGGAGCAGGAAGCTAGCTAACAAATATTTTATACACTGTGGATCTTGCATGTCGTCATGTGACGTCCAGACTTCCTGAACCACAAAACAACCTGAGTATTTTGGATTCAGCGCATCTTCTTCTGCTCGTTTAATCTGACGACCTTCTTGATGCTAAATTGTGAAGCATTTGAGTTTTTGTTAAAGGGCGCCTCCGTGATGACACGGTGAATTTCGATGTTTCGCTACAGCAGAAGAAGTTTGACCAAACCTGTGACGAGAGTCCAGGCGCCTTCGTGCCAATACTGACTGAGAGACACAGCGCCACCTGGTGGCAACAGGAAATCAGCATTTTGCAGCATTTGCATTGTCCATCAGTATTCTGATGACTGAGTGTCAGTATTTCAGCTTTAATCGCAAAACTCTGATACTGTAACAGCTCTAAGAGAAACAATAGACTGGCTGGTGTTGTGCACAGGTGATTATTCCTCAGGTAAACAGGTTAGTTTGCATGTAGCAGCAGATAAGTTGATAAATATTTAGAGATCTTTCAGTTGAACAGTGTCAGCAGAAACAGTCGATCGTTTTTGAACACTTGTTCAGTTTTTAGAGGACAACAGCTGACTGTGAGGAAGACGCAGGAGTGTCAAAACATTAGTCTGTTCACACAACTGAAGGCTGTGAATTAATCAGCGTGCTCCGGTCCCGTCTGTCCTCGGAAAGTTTGCTGTCCTCGAGCTGAGGGGCACCTGACGGAGCTGCACTTTTGACTTTTCTTTTGTTCAACGTTTGTTTTAAATGTGTTAAATAACTGCATCAGACAAAATATGGGAAGGAATTCTGAACCTCACGAAAGTGAAAGTTTAAGTAAAAAGATGCTAAAATGGCAAATCTGTGGTGTCCTACAGAGCACGCACGATGATGACAGGAAATAAAGCAAAATGGTGAAAAAATAAAGGAAGGAGGAACCCCGACGTACCTCGGGGGCGACGAAGTTGGCGGTGTAACACGGCGTCATGAGCAGGCCGTTCTCCGCTCTCAGCTGCTTGGCGAAGCCAAAGTCGCAGATCCTGATGGACTCGGCGTTCCCGCTCTCGTCCACATACAGGATGTTACTGGGCTTCAGGTCTCTGTGCACCACCTGCAAACCCAGCAGGGCGACAGAGTCACGGAGGTCGACTACAGCAGCTTTTTCTCTCTTCACCTCGAACGCATGTCTGCTGATCGCAGCTATTATACAAATTTGACTAAACCTACTGAAGACATGGACAGAAAGAGCTTTGCTACCACATCAAAGGATTAGTAACCATTTATTACTTTACTGACATTCTTTATTTGTACTTTTTGATTGTTGCATGATGGAAAAATGGGCTTATTTCATATTTAAATCAGTTTCTTCTGTCGTGCAGCTCGTATGTTAGCAGCTTGTCACAGCCTGCTTTAGCCTCTTCTTTAGCTCTAACGGGGCTTTAATTTACTGGATTAACATCATTTTGTATCAAATGGGACTTAAAGTGACCAAGTCCCAACTCATAAAGGACCTTTTTAATTTGACACAGCGGCTCTCATCTGTCACAGCCGAACAGCAGGCACATCTCCACAGAAAGACGAGCTCGAACATTTTGAGTCCATCTCTTTGTTTTACCGCTGCTCCTAAAGGCCTCTGCAGAAACGCACCCCTTGCACATGCAGGTACTCCACGGTCTTGGTGATGGTGTAGAGAACAGCGCTGGCTTCCCGCTCAGAGAAAAACTTCTGACGGAGGATTTTGTCCAGCAGCTCGCCTCCCTTCATCAGCTCCGTCACCAGGAACACCGACCGGCCGTCGTCATACACCTACGACACGAAAATAAACCGACCCACACGTAAGCCGGCAGCGATTTAGTCACAGAAATCGCCTGTGAATTTATTTATTCAGCTCTTAAAATTAAAAGCAAAAACAAATATGCGGAACTAGACGTTTATAAGTGCCTCCAACACCAGCTGCAGAATCACCGGCATGCAGGTGTTCACTGCTGTTTCAAGTGGAAAACCATCAATTTAGATGAAACCATCATTAGTTACTGGATCAAATGCAAGCGGGGGCATTTTCACCCAGCAGCAGCAGCATCATCAGGACGATATTTTTAACTCTAATTAGCAGTGAGTCACAGAAAAAATGAAATCATTAGCATCACAGCAAGCAAATTATTATTTTTGTTTGTCCGACAGCGACTTGGAAAAGCTCGCCGGATATTCAGGTCGAGCCCAGAGGTGGGAAAGTGACCCTGGATGAGTCACGCAGCAGCTTCACTCCATGTTAACACAGGCTGAGGGTGATTTTCACAATAAGAGTTTAACGTTAAACTCTTGTACTTAACCTGTGCAACTTTAACCAAAATGTTCACCAGCAGGGGGCAGCTTGTCCTAACAGCTTACAGGTCACTCACTGCTCCACCTTCTGGTACAAACTGGCATTGCATGAACTTACAGCCCAGCCTAGATTCATTACAGGTGTTTCTTCACATCTGCTGTTTGCGTAAAGAAATCCTGCACGGCTTCAAACTATTCTTGAACACAGGACGACACACTGAGCACCTTTAAATCATCGTTGGTGTCACGATAACAGCAACACTGATGCTTTGTGTTCCTATAACTGATGTGACGTGGTTCTTTAAGTATGAAACAATATATTTATAAATATGTCAGGATACCTTTGGGCTTGATGGGGGAGCTGCACTTGTTAAATAACGTTAAATAAGAAAATAACCATGAGACTGAAGAGCCTGGTTAAGTTTAGCAGCAGATTTAGAGCAATTAAAAACTCTGCTGGGAGTGACTCACGTCTTTGAGGGTGATGATGTTGGGGTGCTGCCCGTATCTCAGCAGGATCTCCACCTCCTCCGTCGGGTCTCTCTTGGACTTGTTGATAATCTGCCACAGAGACAGTGCTTTGAATATAAAGTGTTTTTATTGAAAGTTTTTTAAAGTTTAAGATCTTTTAAATCCCACACACTGACACAAAGTTTCAGCAGGATTGTGGAGTCCTGTGAAAAACTGAGGACGCCCGCACCGAGGAAAGGAAATAAGAGAGGAAGCAGCAGGCAGGTGCTCGATCATCAGCAATATGAAAGCAGGAACTCTGGCAGGTGTCGGGCTGGCTTTTCTACTCTAGTCTGATCAACATCAAATTGGATCATGCAACAGTACGATGATCCCAGGCATCCAGACAGCTGTGCATACACGGATGTCTGCAAAGCTCAATGAACTGAAGCAGTGCTGCAGAGAAGAGTGGGCTACATTCCTCCACAGCCATGTTTTCTGTCATACAGAAAAATGTTATTGCTGCTTTTACAAGCCACTGAATTATGGAGGGTACTTAGTTTTTACAGGACTGGATGACAACGGTTTCTACTTAGATAATGCATCACTTATCGTGGCATTAAATCAGAAAAACAGTGTCAATTATGTTAATTTATTCACATTTTTGACAAATATGCAGATTATCACCAACAGCAACAGTATTTGAATATCCTGAAATGTCTCCAAACCAGCAGCACAACAAAATCTGAAGCCAACTTTTAGTTTGGAGCTGAGGTCTGTTACGTCCTCGTAATTTACTCTCGTTTTTCAAACGAGCAGCGTTTGTATAATTACCGGACATTTTAAGCTGTTTCAAACTAATTTACTCCATAAATGTCAACAATACCGACACAGTAAACTGTGAGCGTCAGAGACGGCAAACGCAACGAAACTAAAACAGCTAAAAGCTCAACCACGTTCACATGGTCATAGAAATATGAAGAATCGATAAATATCTGCACATCTGTGATAGAAATCATCTTTCAGAACGTTTCAGTACATCATCAGCTTCTTTCCAGAAACCTGCCGTCACCCTGCGTGCATTAAAAACACAAAAGCAGATGTTGAGCTGCTGTGCGCGTTCACCTTCACTGCGTACTCCATGCCGGTTCCTTTGTGTACGCAGCGCTTGCAGATGGAGTAGGAGCCGACGCCGATGTCCTCTTTGATCTCGTAGGCGTCTGCGAACTGGGACGTGCTTCTGTGAAGTTGCTGCACATGAAAAAAATGTAAACAGATGTGAGTCCTCATGACCAACGACTCGGGCCTGATTTAGACCTCTGCCCCACGGCGGCGGCGGCACTCGTGCTCATGCTGTGCGTTAAGCGTTAATTACAAACAGTTTCTCCCCCAGGAACCTGCTCACATTAGTGAGTCCTTACACTGATGCTATGATTATTAATCCCTATATTAGATGATTATGGTTATTTTGAGGTGAAAAACAGACTAATTACAAGAGATGTGAGAGTGCAGAGATGTGGCGTCTGGATGCGTTTCTCAGGAGATTTTGGAAAATGTTCTTGTTTCATTGAAAGCACTTAAAAAATGACTCATCCATGACTTAATCTACTGCCGGTGATAAAGCTACGATGTACCAGAAAGGAAGGAGGTGCAGGAGTGAAACCTCAGGAAAGCAAATGTGTGAATGAAATTTTCCAGGGTGGAGTGTGAAGACAGCCCCCCGCGTGCTGTGCTCGTCGCCTCCGTCCACTGAGGGTTAGCCCAGTTAACTGGATTATTTCTGCCTCTGAGGCGTTTGCCTGTACCTGTACAATAGCATTGGGTAGTGGCTGCGTCTCCTCCTCCGTTATGGCCACAAAGCTGAACCCTCTGAACAGCTGATGGGCGTTGGCGCTCGGCGGGACCCCCGGCGAGTCTGGTTCACACAGAGAAACTGCTGTTAATACGGCAATGCGGTTCAGCTCTGCACAGTGTGAAGGGCAGGAGGAGGAGGTAGAGTGACAGCCTGTACCTCTGGGTGTTTTAGCTGTGAACTCTGGATCAAAATAGAAAGTGTCGTCAGGTCGCCCCGCTGCTGGCTTGAAAGGAGGGTGGATTTCTCTGCGGTACAGCTTCTGCAGCGAGAGGAAATATGAGGAACATCAGAAGGACAAGGAAACACACTGAAAGACAGAATCATAAGCAAAGACGACTCTGTCATCATTAAAGCAGATTTTTCAATAAAGGAGAAACTGACATTCCAGTCAATGGTGCTGAAGAAATGATGCCTCTTGATCTCCTCCACTCCATCCGGCCCAGCTCCTAAAACAAACACCGCAGCGACAGTGAGCCCGATGCTGCTGTGATCACATTTCCACAGGCTGCACGAGACCCGCGGAGACTTTGTTTGGAGCTAATCTCCACAGAAAAACACAAACACCATAAAGGGCTGAATGTTACGCTGTGTGAATTACACAGCTGTAACAGATGCAGGTGTTGCATGCAGCAAATATGAACCTGTGGCTTCCGGGGCCCTCGGGTTGTGTTTGGTGCCCTCAGCGGTGAAGGCAGCTCGAAACATTCCCACCTGCCGAGCATGTGACACGTGTAGCACGGCATGTCGAGAGCCTCAAAAGCCACGGCTCAATCGCTGGATTGTAATTATTAAGCAGTACTAAGCGTCTTAATCAGCCAATCACATGGCAACAACTAAACGGTGCATTTATGCATGCAGACACGGTCGAGACACCTGCTGAAGCTCAAACTGGGCTCAGAACGGGGCTGTGATGTAACTGACAAAAAGACAGCTGGCATAGCTGGAGGTGCTCAGATTTTATTTATGAGTGACGAGGACGGACGGAGAAATGAGGCGGAGGTGGTTTGGATGTGTGACGAGGAGGGGCAGCGAATTCACTGGCAAAGAGGGTGACACAGGGCGCCAGCTCAGGGTCACATGGGGTGATTAAACAGGTAGACTTGTAACTGAAAATCTGCTGGAAGTATCTCCAGGATTACAGAGAGCTCAAAACTGAGAACTCCCATTTTTGTCATTATTTAATCTCACTGGGTGCTTTAATAAATAAACTTTAGAAGAATACTCTAAGAAAATGCTTCCATAACCACAAACCCATTGAACACCCTCTCAACGTGCCTCGTGTGTGCAGGGTTTACCTAATCTGTTGCCGGGGTTTCGCTTGAAAAGGTTCCTGAGGAGACTCTGAGCTTCGGAGCTGAGAAACTGCGGCATTCCCAGCTTGGCCCTGCGATGGACACAGAGAAAGGCAGCGGGGGGGATGAAACGGAGAGAGAAACATATCGAATGCTCTGTATTGTGTACCCAGCATCTGAAAGACTAGACAGAAACATGTCGATCTCACACAGGAAGCACACTCAGCACTCTGCAGAGTCTGCTCAGCAGCTTTCCCCCCGGGCGGATACCGAGAGTCAAAAGAGAGCGAGAGAGGAAGAAGGAGGGGTTAATATTTCCTTTAATTCTCACCGACTGCAACATGATTATTTTCTCTCTTTTATGAAGAGCTATCAGCACATTCTGAGATGATCTCAGTCCATCCAGTCCTCATCCTCCTCTTCCTCCTGAGTGCTGCACTCTGTCTCCTCTAATAAGAATCCTCCCCTGGGCTGACTCGCCTTGTACTTTCTCTCTCTCTCTCCGTCTCGTCTCGGATGTACAGGGAGCTCAAATAAAAGCTGCAGGGTGGGGATCGGAGAGGAGTGTAAGGTGTCTTACTTGAGGATCATGGTCATCGTCTCTTTCCGGTCTTTTCCTTGAAACGGCAGCGTTCCCGTCAGCATCTCAAACTGTGAGAAAGAACAGGACACCATCACGCTCAGAGGTTTATTAATTAATGAGTCTTTAGGACAGATCTGATATAACAATGTGCAATATGATCAGAAAACAGGAAGCTTAAGATACTTTTATACTTAATAGTCCTCAAGTTCTGTTGACATTTTACTGATAAAACATCCAGCAAACGGCTCAAAATAAAGAATAACCACTGAAAATCGGTTTGATTATGTGCGCCTGTGTGTATCCGTTAATCTAAGAGTCACGCCCTCCTCTTTGTCTCATGGTCTGTTCCTGTGAACACAGCCCATGTTTTCTCACCTCTTTCGCCTCAGGATCAGCAAAAAACTCACTTTCTGCATCCAGTACATATACAGTTAGGTTTTTTTTACCTGTTTATTGAAACTTAGTTTTATTGTGGACATGAGTATAATGTGTAGACTCAACTTTCATTTGAGAGTGTCCACATTCAACCTGGATGAAGGTTTAGGAGTTTCAACTCCTTAACATGTGCCACCCTGTTTTTAAAGGGGCCAAAAGTAATTGGACACTTCTCTCAAAGGCTATTTCATGGGCAGGTGTGGGCAATTCCTTCGTTATGTCATTTCAATTAAGCAGATAAAAGGCCTGGAGTTGATTTGAGGTGTGGTGCTTGCATTTGGAAGATTTTGCTATGAACAGACAACATGTGGTCAAGCCATCCTTAAGCCGCGAAGGCAGAAAAAACTCATCCGAGAAATTGCTACAGTATCAAAATCTACAAAGAAAGAAAGCACTGGTGAACTCGACAGCGCAAAAAGAGCTGGTGGAGGGCAGTGGTGGATGATCGCAGAATCGTTTCCATGGTGAAGAGAAACTCCTCCTCCGTCTACAGGTGCAAGCCACTCACAACCTCAGGAACACAAAAGCCAGATTGTACCTTCTACTAGCATACCACATCATCTGCACTGTGAAGGCTCTGACTTGCATGGCTGCCAGCGTCACTGGGACACTGGTGTTCATTGATGATGTGACACAGGACAGAAGAGGCATACTGTCTGCTCACATCCAGGAAACCCAGCAGTCCAACACTTCAGGCTGTCATTACCAGCAAAGGGTTTTCAACCAAGTATTAGAAATGAACATTTCGTTTTCAGTTCTTTAACTCGTCCATTTACTTTGCATTATAAATTCTTTAATATATTATAAATGAAATCTTTTTCTTCAGCCCGCTGAAGTAAAGCTGGAAGTCTGAACTTTAACTGGTTCGTTTAATTTAAATTTCATTGTGTTTAAGTACAGAACCAAAGTTAGACAAAAATCGTCTCTTTACAAATATCTGTGGAAACATCAACGTATCTACCCGACCGAGCTGACATCATCTGGTATCGACATTTATAATGGCATATAATAAATAAATGACAACTACAGACGTAAAGAAGAGAGAAACATCCTTCAGCCATCTTATGAGTGTTGTGGTGCACAGTTTGTCCACCAGGGGGCACTCTGCAGCTTCCCTGCCACAAACTACAACCACCTGACCTCCCGGGATCAAACTTGCTCGTTGGCTTGTTAAAGCTGTGAACTATTGTCCGATATATCACTATAGTAAATCTTAAATATCTTATCGGTTCTACAGTTGCTGTGTTTTATACTTAAGCTGCGTGTGGTAACCCAAAGAAAAGCAGCAGCAGAAACGAGCTTCCTCTGTGGGGGGTCTGGGTTAAGACTGGCTGAGGAGCTCCAACATCCTTCATGTCAAAAGGACCCAGCTGAGGTGGTTTGTGCATCTGATAAGGATGCCTTCTGGACGCCTTCCTTTTGAGGTTTTTCAAGCTTGCCTAACTGAGAAGAGGCCCCAAAGCAGACCCAGACATGCCAGAGAGAACAAATCTCTCAGCTGGCTTCAGAAAGCCTCAGTGTCCCTCTGAGAAGAGCCAGGAAAAGAAGCCAGGGAGCAGGAGCTTCTCTGCTGTAACTGATAAGTGGCAGAAAACAGATGGATGGATGTTTACCTCCTCATAAATGTCGCGGCTTTTGAGCTGTACTAACGCAAATTTAAATGTAATTTGTGACTTTTTGTGCAACAATGTTTACGTGGGAACCACGGAGGATTTAAAAATGTTATCAGCTTGCAAACAGCTCCAAATAATTTGAGCTGCCAGGAGAAAACCTCATTACAGCTCACCTGAGACCGCAGGACTGCTGATACGACACAATGAGTGCGATAAGATGTATTGCAATCGGATTATTTGGGACTCTCACCATGAGAACGCCGTACGACCACCAGTCGGCGCTGTGCGTGTGTCCTCGCCTGTTCACCACCTCTGGAGCCATGTACTCCACCGTGCCGCAGAAAGAGTAGGCCTTGTTCTCGTGGTCTATCGACTCCTTGCTGAGGCCGAAGTCTGAGCACACAAACGCACACACATGTACAAAGATGAGTGCCAGCTTTGCATGATAAAAACACAGAGAAAGCAGCAGTAAGTATCTGAGCACAGCGGCAGGGGTACGCGTGAGGAAACAGAAAAAGGTGTAAGGTTACGCACCGGTCAGCTTGATGTGTCCCTCCTCATCGAGCAGGATGCTGAAACAACAGAAGACTGTTTCAAATGCTGCATTACTCAGTGTGATTGTGCACTTACAGCCTTCATGTCATGACTGAGCTTTCACAGGCAAGATTCTGGAGACCAGACTTAAAGATTTGTGGGGCAGACAGCAGCTCCCCATAATGGCACGTCATTAAATTATAGCATGGAGGCTTGTTTGAAAGCAGGGACGTCAAACTCACTTCACATCGTGGGCACACGCACAAAGAAGTTTAATTACACAAGTATTCCCTGAGATTTGTAAAAAAGAACTTCCAACATTATGCCTCAGTTTTTCTACGTGATGAAGAAATGAAAGAAACCTGCCAGCACGACACTTTGGGCTGACATTGTAAGAAAGAACGTGTACCCTGCAGAGAAGGTAACTCTGATTTAACAGTTTTTCTTCTTTGTTTTGAACAAACAGTAGCAGAGTTACAGTCATGTAAAGAGGCAAGCCTGCCAAACTATGGTGAATAAAGGGTTAATGACTCTGGTATGACTGGCCATGGGGGGTGGAGGTCGTTATCAGCAGGAAAAGCTGTAAAACGTATGAAGCTACAGTTCAAAGTCCAACATTTATGCCCCACGTTCACATTTTCCAAAGCCGTCCACTGGGCCGCACTGGAGTCTTTGTTGGGCCGATTCTGGCCCCCGGGCCTTATGTTTGACACCCCTGGTTAAAGGACTATTCCTGCTAACTTTGCACTTTCCCTGACCTCTGCTGTGATGGTTCACCTTCATCACCTCCCCGTTAGACTTCTGTAGCTCTGATGGTCCAGCTGCACTCTCTCTGACTCACAGGCTCAGCTGCCCGACAAAGTAAACACAAGACGTCGCTGCAGTCTGAGCTCAGCTGCACTGCCATTTAAAAGTTTTACTACTTGTGTTTAAAGCCCTGTGTCAGGATCTCCAGCTCTCTGCGATCAGCTCACAGCCCCTAACCTGAAGACACAGACGGGGCCAACTCCAGTCGTTTTAAATGTGCTGTTTAAATAAAGCAGAGTTGACTTGAACGTAAACACAGACATTAGTGGCCTGGAAAAGCCATTTTGCTAACTGCATTAGGGATCTCCACGAGGGAAACCTGGCAGCTGACCTAATCGTCCTGCCGGGATGCACGCTGCTTTGTTTACATGCATGAGGCTGTGTGTGTGTGTGTGTGTGTGTGTGTGTGTGCGTGCATACTTCTCAGGTTTGAGGTCTCTGTAAATGATGCCGAGCCCGTGGAGGTGATCGAGGGCCAGCGCGAGCTCCGCCAGGTAGAACTTCACGTCTTCCTCTGTGAACATTACCTGAAACACAGGTGTGTTCTTTTAATCACTGCAGGTCCAGATTTGACCATGTAGCCTTAAACAGCAGCAGTCATGCTGTAGGTGCAGGACAAATGAAAAGCCTGAGTCTTTTCTTCTTCAGCTTGCTTTTTTTAATTTCTTATTCGGACTTTTTAGGGTTTAGTTTATTCTATCATATACGTATCTATCGGCTCCAGCACACATTCGACCCGATTTGAATAGTTGGTTAAGAAAATGGATGGATGGGCTTATTTCTCAGCAGCTGACAGCTCAGACGGGTGCAGGACCACCATGCACTGATTTAAATAGCGATTAGACATGCTGGGCACTTTCTACACCCGCTGTTTGTGTTGGTTTAAACTGCTGTTACCTCCTTAGAGAGACGAGTGAAGAGGTCGCCTCCTCGGAGAAAATCCAGGATCAGGTAGAGCTTCCCCTCCGTCTGAAATGCTGGAGGGCGAAAGCAAACTGAGTTAGTATTTAAAAAGCTCAAAGACGAGCTCCGATTGGCCGGTGACTCCTCTTCACAGAGCTCTGCTATTGGCTGACTCACCGTAGTGCAGTTTGACGATGAAGGGATGGTTGACCTCCACCAGGATGTCTCTCTCCATCTTCGTCCTGACCCGGTCGCGCACTGGAAACGCACACAGAGCAGAAAACACAGAATCAGCAGATCAATCGCGGCCTCCGTTGTTCGGTTTCTGTTTTGGCTGCAAAGGAGTAACTGGGTCACGGAGGAGAGTGAAGAAAATATGCAGCAAGAAAGAGAAAAATAAGAAGGGGAAAGAGAAATGAGTAAGAAAGAAGAGGATGCTAAACAAAGGAGCAGCAGATGGCGTCTGACTTGAGTCAAAGCTCATTTAAAGAACTTATTTCGGTTCTCTCTCTCAGCACATTAGCTTCCTAAATTCATTTTTAAATGGAGCTAAATTAACTTAGAAATGAATAAAAGGATAAAAAGTGCTGAGTGTTAACGTTTAATGTGTTTAAGTGACTTTTCCAGGCACAACTTTTACTTTGAAGGCAAGAGTCGTCTGCAGCTCTCTGAAGGAGTTTTTCCTTCCCACTGTCACCAGGTGAGTTTTCTCTGTTATATTGTGTTTCTCTTATCATACAAAGCACCTCGTGGAGACTGTTGTTGTGATTTGATGCTATATAAATAAACTTTAGCTGAATCTTCCATACAAAGTACAGACTGTGCCGATCTGCCAGCAACCAAAGCGAACTTTGCAACCAATCTCCAGGCGTAACCAGCCAGCTACAAGAACTGTTTTGATATCTAAGCATATTTGTTCCCTTCATTACATCTGTGCGGGAGTGAATTTACTCATCGCTCTAAAATGCAGTGAATGCAACCTGCCGGGCGACCTGCTCATTTGTGTGTTTTTATTTCGATGGAGCCGCACTCCCCCGGAGGCGGGAGCGCCGACCGGAAGTAGCTCCGCTCTGAGTTTTCTCCACACCGGCGATTAATCAACACACCAGCTGCGGTGAATTATTACTGTCTGACGCCGATGCATTTAATGCTGCGACCAGGCTTCAGTCAGCGCTGGATCATTGGACAGTTTAGATGGTGTGTTGTTTCTAATTTCAGAAAGCTTCTCACTCCTTTTTGTCTTTCGCACCAGGAAGTGGAGAGGAAAACACGGGAGCTGAATCACGAGCGGGGAATGAATGCACGGAGTGTCGCCTGCCTTCACATCGCCAAACTGCACTTTCGGGAGCCGGGAGAATTCACCACGGGGCGCCGCGGCCAAAGGACTCCACACTGAACTGTTATGATTTTGCACTGTAAATAAATTCACTGTCTCTTTGCACATGGAGATCTGCGTTCAAGTTCACTCCATCCACACTCCATGACAGTTTTATTGCCCTTTGGAGCATTTTGAGACAAAGTGGTGGGCGTGGCCATCTCTTATATACAAACACAGTCCGTGGTGTTGTTGCTGGTTTTAGTGTTTAATGGCTCTGCTGTTTCTACCTTTCAGTGTGGCTTTCTTCAACACCTTCATGGCGTACAGCTGACCAGCGTCCGGTCCTGTGATCTTCCTCACCAGAAACACCTACACACACACACGCACGCACGCACACGCACACACACACACGCACACACACACACACACACAGAAATAATAATAAATCATCTTTACTGATTAAATGTTAGTGCTGGATGTCGTTATGCACACTGTGAGTGTCGTTTGTTTCTGTGTGAGGATGAGAGTTTGTTTGGGTTGTTCCCATTATCCAGGTCGCACTCATGAAGCTTAACACAAACACACACACACACTCGCAGCCCAAGCAGGAGGCTAATTGCTCTTTCATAAAGACGATGATACTGAGTGCGAGAGTGAAGGGCCCTCAGCCTGCCATCACCATAGCAACTCACTCTCAAACACTGGCACGAGGGAAACGTTACAGGAGAGTTGAGTGGAAGTAAAACTGACACTTTACCCCCCCGCCCCGCCCACACACACACAATGATAAGTCCATGAAAACACACACATACGCACCTTTCCAAACGAGCCCTGTCCCAGGACTTTGCGCAGCTCGAACTGCCGAGGGTCGGCCTTTTCCGACCCTTCCTTCACGTGGTGAGTGATGCTGATCTCCTTAATCGGGACGTCATCCTGAAACACACACACGGATTGAAGTTCGGTATAATTACTAAGGTCTGAAGAGGTCAGAGGTCAGTAATTCTTGGCTGTAATTCAAACAGCTCTAAAAATACTCCATTTCTACCAAATAGCAGCCAAAAAGCTGCAAAATGAAAACTGCAGTTCCTCTAGTGGCCACTTGAGGCTCCAAACCTGAGTCAGTCTCCATAGGCTCCCATGTTGAAATGTCCACATTTACAGCAGAAATAAACATGTTTACAGTCGGATAGATTAACTGCTTTGGTCTCGATGAGTTTATTTATAACTCAACTATCTGGACACTGGCGTTGGAGCTGAGGCTATTTTGACTGCATCCCAGCAGAGGCAGCTTTAGGGGACGGTTGTCTGCTCTGCATCACCTCCAACTAATCGAGGTCAATAAGCCGGGCCTTTCAACTGTTTGGTGCCTTTTGGAGGACTTTTAAAGCATCATCTGACATATGATATGGATTACTGAGCTTTACAGGCCATCCGAGATGTTTATCTTCCAGTTTTGGTAAGTGAAGTTCTGCTATTTTAATAGCTTGTTCCGTAGCATGCTTCAGGTTATTGATGGATGTGCAGACCGACGTCCATAAACTTTTCTGGCAGCGGAAAAAGTCCTAAAGTAAACATCCATTAATACACGGAGGTGACTTTGCATTTATCCTCTACTCAAAATTCAGCCATTACAGGAGGCAGGAGATCAATTTCTGCACCCACTTTAGCTTTAATAGACCATGATGCATTGCAGCCGCTGAGATACAGCACAGAGTGCAGCCTGAGTAAGTTTGTTTTTGTGTGAAAATCACGAAGAAGGCTTTAATTTTGTTTTAATTTTCACAATAAAAGCCTCAGACGTGTAAACAGTGTGACTGAATATAACAGCATATTAAATAAATGCAAATCTTTTGTTCGTATATTTGTACTAAACAGAAAAACAAAAACGCAGAATCCTCACTGCATTCACAGGAATCAGGAGGGTGAGTAGGAGCCAGGTGCTGCTAATCAAATGCATTGAATAACTGATCACCATCACTGCGAGCAGCTCTATGAAAGCAGGAGTTTGCAGGTGTGAAGCATTCAGATATACTTTGAGAAGCCACAGTTGCTGCCCATCTGGCTGCTAAGGGAAGCCTGCTAACAATCTGAAGTCCGTCACTCTACAGTGAGAAGAGCAAAACATTCAAAACACGCTGCCAATCTGGGAGCGGACGTCCCAGCAAATTCACCCCAAGGACAAGATCGTGCAATACTCGTCAGACTCTACAGATCTCAGTTATTAAGTGTTAGAGTTCATCCCAGCAGAAAGGCTCCCGTCTCTACCAAGAACATGCAGCACAGCTGAGGTTTGCAAAGCTGCATCTGAAGAAATCAAAAGACTTGTGGAACAAAGTGGTTTGGACAGACGAGAACAAACACATCATAGCAGCTGTCAGCACAGCGGTGGAGGGCTGATGGTTTGGGCTTGTTCTGCAGACACTGAGTTGACCGTGAACTCCACTGAACTCTATTCTGGAGTCGAATGTGAGGCCACGTGTCTCACAGCTAAAGCTTGAGGAGAATGAGGACAGCAGCAAATCTACGGCAGCAGGGCCCAGTCAAAGTCCAGACCTCAGCCCGACTGAAACGCTGCGGTGGGACTTTAAGACAGCTGTGAGTAAACAAGTGTTCACAAACTTCACTGAACTGTGGGCCAAAATTCCTCCACAACAATGTGTGAGGTTGACAAAGTCACACAGAAAACGATTACTTCAAGTTGTTGCCACTAAAGGCGGTCCAACTGTGGGGTGTGCTCAGTTTTCACACACCGCTTCTGGATTTTAGCTCTATTTTTAATTAATCATTTAGATAACTTTACAAGCTGTTAACGACCAGATGATGTTTTTGTATTATGTCCTGATACATGAAACCCGAGATTTGAAAGAGGATGCACTTCCTCTTTCTCATGACTGCATATGCGAACCACTTGTGGTAATGTGCTCGGTCGCCTCCATAACAGCCTCTTTCAAACCCCGTCTGAGCCAATTTTCTACACTTTACTTACTTCTGATCAAACACTGATATCCTGAGAGCCCGCCGCCTGGCCTTGGTTCATTCAAACACATCCAGGAAACACCCCTGTGCAGCAGCACCAATCAGACCTCATGTCTCTGCTACACTGACACTATCAGTGGAACAAGTTCTGACTTGTTTTTTCTGAGTTTTATTTTGAAAGGGTCGGGGATTAAAAACACAACAGCTCCCATCACAGTTCCCTTTCGTCCCGGCTCCTTCACATCTCCCTGAATCACAGAACAGGTTGAGCAGGCTTCCTGAGCGTTCGTCATCCTCGCAGCAGGACATCACACCACACACACAGACACACAGAGTTGTCGTGGAGCCACCCCCGATACCTGCTTCCCGCTGTAGCTGGCTGACTAACGTTGCCTCACAGCATGTCTGTTTGTGCTCAGCGCCATCATCCATCCTTCAGCCTTCGTCTCCTCCTGAAGAGCCCGCCCTTCCTCGGGATACTCATGCAGTAAACCGGACAACAGGTAAACAATCCCGCCCCGCATTTCCAACCTCTTTCCACTTTCCCATCATCCTCCCTGCTCTGCTCTGTGCTCCATCCTCTTTATTTCCACCCACCTCCTCCTGCTCCTCATACCTGCAGCTCCCAGGTGGGTGACCTGCTCGCTGCGGGGTGTCCCAGTGCATTATGGATCCTGTAGTCCCGGCTGCGGATCAGGCTCTGCGGTGCTAACATTGCTCCCGAGCATCGACTGGAGCCGGCGCCGGCTTCTGCTCGTCCCTGACACTTCCTCCTCTGCCTCTCCCTCTCTGCGCCTACCTCTCTCTCCCTCTGAGAAATCCTCGCCTCGCTCCCTCCCTACTTTCCTCCCTCGTTCCCTCTGATTCTCTCGCCTTTTCTATCTTTATTTGAACCGTTCTCACCTCTCCTCCCCGGATCACACCTCTCCCTCTCTCCTCTCTGCCTCTTTCTCATCGGAAAGTCACACGCTGGAGTCGGGAGGGACGTGTAATAGACGTGGAAAAAGGTAATCAGATACTCTACTTGAGTAAAAGTACCATATAAGATGTATTACTGCCTTTCACTGAGGACTTTAGAGATCTCTTCAGTGCCTGAAATGTGTCCAAAACAAGTAATGAAACGTCACAAGTACTAAAGCTGTGAGCCTCAGCTTGGATATTTTTCTATGAATAAAATGCTTCTTTCAAACATATCAAAGGTTCAATAATTAAAGAGGACATGGGCCTGGACAGCAGCACATAAAGCTATGGAGTGACTCCTTAAAAGATCCATAAAAACACAAGTTACTGCCTCATGTAAAGCCCGACTCTTTGCCAGGCTTAATCTTTCAGTTTTCTCCCTGGACAGCGCTCGTACAGGCAGCAACCTTCACGCTCGCCGTCACCCGTGAGTCACTTAAACACCGCTTTTCATGGCTAATCCTCGTTAGTCAGAGGCTCTCGCCGTCTGTTTTTCAACACGTGGTTGTGTAAACAGTGAATCTTTTTGAGGACGACCAGCACGCTGCCTTCCAGCGCTGGTATTTAAACTCTCCCTGCACACAGAAACCACCGCTGCAGCGGCTGATGCGCTCGCATCCTCGGCCATCTTTATGATTTCTTCGGGCTCTTATTTAACAGGAAGCTGTGGTTCACTGTGCACTCACCTTTATTTACACTGACATTATTTTATTTGCATAACTTTATGGCTCAAACTTGGTATGAGGCATAAAATCACAGCTGATTAGCACAGTTACATTTTATGGTCAAATACACACATTTGGATACGATCACCAGCCAAAGTGTTTTTTGTGTTTTTCCTTGAGCCTAAACCAGCAGCTGTGAGAGAAACAGGATGTGAATTACTCCAACCTGCCTGCTGATCCACTCATTACCTTTCAGCATCCCAACTTTAGCTTAACCCTGCCTGACCGTGGCTTTAGCTCAGCTCACGTCTTCTTTCTTACTTCCATATTTCCAGTTTAATCACAATTAAACTTCCAGTTTCCTACAAGTATAAGTAAGTATCTTTTTTTATCATAACCATGTCTGTCACATGTGAGCATCGTTACTTTCAACTTCAAAATATCCTTTGAAATAACTTATATATAACTTCTTTTTAATATTTTTATCAACGCAACAAAAGTTGTTAGTTTTACTAAAATGTTGTTACATTAGCTGCCTCGTTTTCCTTAAAGTGGGCTTTTATTTAGTCACACATAAAATATATTTTGGTTTATGAAATATAACTATATTAACTATATTTTAACTATACAAGGACCAGTCGTGCTTATATGAGGGTGATTATTCTGAAACAGGGAAAAAAAGAGAAAACCTGAGTTTAACAGCTAGTTCAGAGTCAAATATTATTCAGCTCTTCGCGCTAACATCACAGCGCTCTATGTAAATGAGACCAAACATCCAGACTGAGGCTGAGAGCTGCAAACAGCTGATAAACGCACAAAAACAATTTGGACACTGCTGACTGACGAAAATAGACGGAGAAAAACTGACGGGTCTCGCATTGTTGACGTTTTGAATATACGTGTGTGTGTGTGTGTGTGTGTGTGTGTGTGTGTGTGTGTGTGTGTGTGTGTGTGTGTGTGTGTGTGAGTCAGAACGCAGATGGAGGATCAGAGCTGCAGCGACAGGATGCTCATGTAGCACCTCTTAATCACAGGATTAAAACTGCAAACCCTGCACCTGTGCACCAAGCACACACACACACACACACACACACACACACACACACACACAAATATAAATAACACACAGGTATACGCACACCTGCATGCCCCCACACATGTTAAATGCTTCTTTTACCTGTTATTATCCTCATTATCTTATATTTACTTCTTATATATAAAAAACACACTGATGGTGTTTCCAACTCCCCTCTGCTGTTACGGTTCATTTCTGCGCACACACACACACACACACACACACACACACACACACACACACACACACACACACACACACACACACACACGAGCAGCTAAACACTGAAGAAACCCTGCTGATCAATGACTGAACTAATTACCAGTGATCTGATCTGCTCGTGTTCAGCTCCACACTCTTATTCTTGGACTCTACCAGAGAGGCTTTGCGTGATTTATCTGATAATGAACTCATCCTCCGTCTGAAGCAAGCTCCTCCCTGTTTAACCCAACTTTCTTCTGATTGGCCCTTCACAATCCAGGTGCATGAACGACAGGTGGGTGGGGCTTCTGACCACCACAGACATTAAACTGGCACAAAAACATGCATTAAAGATTTTTTGTAACTATCCTCTGCAGAATTTAGCTAAAACTTCCACCACCAGGGGGCAGTGTTTTACCTGTCGCTGGTCTTTTTGTGGTTTTTCCAGCTTCCTGACAATGCTTTACCTTTTTTCCAGACCATCATTCAAAATAAAAATGTTTAAAACTTTAACACTTAATAAAGGTTATGGTGACTCGCTGCAACCTCTTATGGAACAAATTGGTATTACACTAAAGTACGACTTCGCCTACTTCAGTTTCAGTTTCAGACTCGTTTTTTGTTTTGTTTTTTAACACTCACAGGATTATAGAGCTGGGCAATATTTGGATTGTATCCTCAATAATCACTTTTGGTTTCCCAGGTTACATTTTGCTGTTACAGTGTAATAAATTAAGTGCATTTCCTTTTCCCTAAAAGTTCAAACTCATAGTGTTAAGGTCAAGCCAAGATTACGGTGGCCCCGGGAGGTCAAATGCACTGCAGCCTAAATAAACACGAGCAAATGCACACAAAACACACCAGACGTGATTAGACAATAACATGACCCAACAGCTGTGGAAGCAACAGAAACCCAACTATTCAAAGGATTGTTTTTAGAAAAGAAGCAGAGGATTTGTTGGTACGGTGAGGGAGAAACAAAATGTAATGTCATTTGTGTTTTAATTGCACGATTCATGTGTTTTGCGAGCTTCGGTAATGTTTTACTTTTTACTGGTGATTTCTTAGGTTGCAGTGTTTGACCTCTCAGGGCCACCGTACAAGAGGACTAAAAGAAACTCTTCAGTCTACAAAGTTCATCTAGAGGAGGAAACACTCAAAGTTGTCACAAAGTCCACCATCTATTGCCTGCCAGCTTAGCTTTTCTGTTGCTTACTTCATCGGCGCTGTGCCCTGCCCATCAGACTTCCTGTGGTGCAGGCATTAGCAGGGATTAGAGGATGGATTTTTATTGTAAAAAACACAAACAAGTGCCTCCCTCCCTACCATATGAACTTGTGTCCTTTTTTATTTCTAAGCTAATTTTTCTTTTAAATTCTATTTAAAGTTAAAGAAACACAAAGAATCCATCCCTGAGCATCAGTGTGGAGCTCTACCGTAACATCCTGAGCCATCCAAGGTAGAAGATTTAGAGGAAACGAGCTAAACTGGGCCATCTTGTATCAGCACAGACACGAGAGGGAACAGTTTGGCTCTCTGTCCTCCACCCTGAAGCACATCGTTGGGGCCGAGTGGGATTTCCAGTGGCTAGAAGTTAAATCAGGAAAGGTTTTTGACTTTTTACAGCGTAACACTTTGTGTTAGAATATGTGAGTCTATATCAAGATTGCTTTAAATTGTTTACCAGCATTTTCAAGGTGCATTAAAGTGAAAACTGTTATTTGTCAAGACAATTTGTAGAAAAACTCAAATGTCAAAACTGACGGAGCAGAGAGGAGATCCTGACTTTCTGCCCTGACGAAATGCCACTCGGTGTAGCTCAGCTGTTTTCTCGGCCACAGGAGACCTTATAAAACCATTTTACATGCATGTGTTAATTGGCAGTTTGGCATTTTAACTTTAAGGTCAACACTCACAAGCACAACAAACCAAGTAAAACACTCTGCTGTTAACGTCAACAAATCAGAGTCTGTTGTCTCCTCTTGCCATTTTGTCCTTTCTTTATATTCATTAGGAAGCTTTTGAGTTAACGTCAGGTGTCCTTCCTGACCTCTGACCTCCTTCTGTGCTTGTTTCGGGCGTTGGGCTCTACAGCAAACACCCCATGACAAACCTGAACCTGACAACCGCAGCACGGTCTAAAGAAACGTTTTCTAAAATCTTAAAAAAATCATTTCAGGATTTAAAAGTTCCCTCATCCAGTCGTCCAGAAATATCCGCCGTGATGCGTTTACTGACACGCTTGAGTACCAAACCAAACAAACAGAAGCTCCTGTAAACAGGTTTGAGAAGCACAGCTGGCCACGGCGCAGCGGAGCAGCCTCACATCATCTGTCTGCCGTCTGATCTAATTAAGAGGCCAGATTGAGTCGGTGTGATGCTGTTACACACTTCTGCAGCAGCAGACCTCGCCGGCGGACACATTACAGCCGCCACATTAGATTAACATAAACTGAGCGCATGTTTCCAACCTCTGCTCCAACCGGGAAATCAACTCGAGCCGTACATGCGACTGGCTTCAGGGAAACTTCCTCGTGCATTATGAATTAAAGTGTGCCACACTTGCTGATGCTGCAGATCACGGGGTCAGACATGACTGAGACGGTTTTTTGTAGCAAACAGAGCCCGCAATATTTTGTTGTATTGTTATATTTTGTGCAGCTTTAGGAAAACTAAGAAAAAGTACTGAAAAAGTCTTGGCCAGATGTTCACTCTCCTCAATTTTCCCTTCACTGTGAAATTAAGCACTCTGTGTTTGTGCGTCAGTCTGCTCTTGACCTCTTGGCCACACCTCTTATTCTTTGAATTGAGCTGTTTTCAGTCCCGGTGCCGCCCGTGTATAAAGTCAAACACCTCAGCGCAGTCTGAGTTTGTGAACATTTGAATGAGCTGTTCTAACAAACCCACTGAATTCAACTGTAACAGGATGCCACTGTTGCAACAAGCTCGTTTGTGAAATCTCTTCCTTCCTAAATATTGCACGATAAACTGTAAGATGTTGTTATTGCAAAGGCGAAGCACTTAGGAAGCACAGCAACTGAGTAGTTTTTTGTCTTGATTATTAAGAATTTGTTACTATGTATTATATCTTACTTCACGTGGTAACAACCTTGATGCTTGACTAGCTTTGGACCAGGAAATCTGCTGATCCTGGCGCCTCTTTTATATTGTAGTAGTTTCATGGGATGCTTGATGCTTCAGTTTACAACCTAGCTTTCTCTTCTTCTATATGAAATATACTTTCTGTCTTCTGCACTGACTCCTTCACTTATTTATTTACTGAGGGTTTTACCAAAGCCAAAAACTGCAGTTCCTCTACTGTCCACTTGAGGCAGTCTGCAAAAATAGATGCTAAATGTCCAACTTTACAGTAGAGACATCCTGCTAAAAACAAACCCAGCTAATTTGCTGGGTTAAACTCTTCCAAACATGTTTTTTACTTCAATATTTGATATAATACACGCTGCTGCGCAGTCAGTTGTAGCACCAGCTTGTTGAAGAAGTCTGTGCTCGTGTGGTGAGTGAATCGCTACGCTTTCAGGCCTAATTAACATGAACTGTTCCACGCTGTTGTCCAAAAAACATGACAAAAACAAGCCCGCGACATTTTATGTGCAGTCTTTGATGTTGCTCATAATTCATTAAGACTGAAACACATCAGTAAGCTAAAGTTTCGCTCTCAAAACTGAGTCGTTGTTCTTTTTGCTTACATAACCTGGACACAAACATAACTCCATACCAACGTTCAGTCACGCACGAAACACAAATACATTCAATCGAGATACTGTCTAAAAATAGCATCATCGTCAACCTTTGCAGGGGCAGACACTGTTGAACAGAGTAAAGCTGAAATGTATTCATTAGATCGACGACACTCTGACATGTTGTTGTGGAACAAAGACCTTTGAAGCTGATGGTAGGACACGTCAGACTTTGAGAGGACGTAACCCGACTCCCCTGAAGCCTTAACAGCCCCCAACACAGACACACACACACACAGATACACAATGAATGAATTATTCTTGCCTACATATAAGTGTATGTATAACAAATACACTTCAGTCTCGATTTTAAGGTCATCAAATTAACATTTTCTTCAGAATGAACAGTAAATCTGAACTGTGAAATATCACCACACCACCAGCTGATTTCACAAACACGCACACCCACGCCGAGCTGAGACTCAGTCCTTTTGCTACCTGAGCTCAGAAAAGCAGGAAACCTCAAAATAAACCTCAGTTTCCACCAATTTTAGAGCCAAATATCCTCTGAAATCAAAGCTGTCAGCGCCGTGAGGACCCCTTCAAATGTTCAAATGCATTGGATCAATATTACAGCTCCAGCTGCAGTATTTACTTCCTTGTCTTATTTATCACCTGCTGATGAGCACATTTTTACTGCCAGGAGGATGTAAGACGACTGTTTTATGCCCCGCATGCAGAGTAACTCACAGCCAGGCTGGACAGCTTCGGTCCACAGCAGCCTAAAACCGTCCCTCCAGGTTTCTCCCAGCGGACACCGTTCTGGTTCGGTCTCAGGAGTTGTCGGAGCGACTTTAGCCGACTCCTCAGTGCTCTGATGAGGCCGCCGAGAGCGCTCACGCATGCCGGCTTGGCCTCGGTGGTGGCGGCGGCGCACTGCGTCATCACAAGCTGGACTGAACCGAGGAGCCGGGAGCTGCAGCAGCGATAACTTTGGACTCAGGCGGACAAACTAGTGTGTGTCTGTGAGTCAGTGTGAGGGGATACCCGGAGGAAGAGGAGGAAAAGGAGAGGAGGAGGAGAGATCCAAATCCAGAAGGGAACTGGGATCCCCCCTCCCGCCCCACTTCTCTCCAGTCCTCAACCAACACGCAGCTGTAACCTTCCACCCAGTGTTTCCACCAGGTGTCCTGGAGATCCCCACTCCCTCACATAACTCTCCAACCCACGACTAAATACCACAAGGAAGAAAACTCCCACATCTATTTTCACACTCAGGCGTTCAGGGAAACATCCCACGTGCAGATTTCACTTAAAAATATCAATGAGTGCGATCTTTAAAGTGTCAGCTGAACATGCTGGAGTGTAAATATTTCATTTAAGACACAGATTCATTCATCTGCATGTTTATTCCTTCTCATGCTGACTCACACAGACCAGGAAGGTTGTTGCAAATACACGAGAAGAAGAAATCTATCAGAAAGAAATAATGTTCAGGGGTTTTCCCGCAAAGATACTTCTAATAAATAGACACACACCCAAAGGCCCATTGAGAGGCTGGAAACAGCCCGAAGCTGTTAATGTGCATACTGGTGATGTTACTGAAGTGAAACAATTCAGTCTAATTATTACCAAACTATAATAGAAGTGCTTTTAACAGCTATTTATAGACTGTTTTAATAAGGTTGGGTTTGTGAATAAAGTGTGACACTGACAGGAGCAAAAACTGAAGTTCAAAATCCTAATCAGGGGCACGTTTAAGCCTGACAACACTGTGGAATCTTTTCTGTACAATTTCCAGGTTAAACAACATCATTCCTTGAAAAGTTGTGCAACAGTGTGCAACTGCCTTTTAGGTATGTTTCTTCCCAAAGGAGAGGCGTGGCAGAGCTGATTCCCTGTCAGCAGCTTTGTACGCTGAATATTTTTAATGCCTCTATTTGTGTTTAGCATACCTGTATGGCTCCTTTATCTGTGACACATAAAAAAAGTTCAGATGTCATTAATTATGGCTCCTTTCCGTCACTAAGTATCTGCCTCGAGGCCTCTACAGCTGCAGATCTTCCTGCTCCAGCTCTGTTAGCCGTAGTTTGCTGCACAACATCACAATCTAATGATTACAAGTGGAACATTTTTAGATAATTAAATGTTAAATAATGCTAAAAAGCATACGTATACAGAATTTAACTACACTTTCCTTTAAAAAAACAAAACAAAACAAAACTAAATGCAGGAATAAAGCCCTGGGGTCAGAACTGAGAAGAATCAGTATGTTTGAGTAACATAACCTGGTGTTTAACACGTCAGCGCACGTTACCAAAAACTGCTTTGATCCAGATGTGTGCTGAGAAATGTGACGAGATGAAGACCTTAACAGCTGTGAATATGTGGTGGAAAGACACCTCTATGAGATGAAGGATACTTCAGCAATTTATGCTCACGTGTACTAGAAGGACAACAGTGAAACAACCCCAAAAAGCAACACCTGGTTTATTCTGTAGGACTGTTTTTTGGGTAGGGTCAGTGTCACTACTGGTAGCATGAGGTGATAGCATGCAGAGGTAACACAGGTAGTCCAACTCTTCCAGGATGGCACATCACACATCCCACTCTGAAGGTTTGGTGTGTCTCCCAGGACAGTCTCACTGCTGTGAGGGGTGGGCCTGACGTCGTCTAATGGGCCTTGTGTTCACTCCATGGCACCATTGGGCCTGAGCACATGTGACACACGTGACAGGGTCTGGAGAACGAATGGAGATCGTTATACTGCCTGTAACATTGTTCACCATGAGTGGTCTGATGATGGGTGAGTAATGATCCGGTGAGGCACATCCACAGAGGGCCGCACAGACTTCTACAGGCCAGGCATCGGCACTTTGGAGCCTCCTTGGATCCTCTGTCCCACTGGTCCGGTGCAGTGGGTCCTGGGTTCCTCCTGGTGCACAATAACGCTCCAGGAGGATGAAATTACAGCAAAGTGGACAAAACTAAATGTTTTCACTTTGAATTCAACCCTCTGTAGGCTGATCGCTTTCATTTCCATCAAACAATGTGGCATCCTTTCATTCCTAACAATATTACCCAGTTCATATCAGTAGAGACTGATTTCATTCCAGTTGCGATCTGTGTATGACTGTATTAGGCTGTAAACCTACAGTATCTAGTGTCTTTATTGTGCTGATACAATAGCTCGTATTCAGCCAGCGCCGTTATGCACATTTTCCTCATTTTCACAACTCTGTTCATTTGTGCACGGATTCAATCGGCACACCAGTGCTGAAGGTAAACAACAAGACGCAATGATGCAGGCTTCATGGCGATTCAAGTCAGAATTATAATAATCCAGATAAAATCAGGTGCAAATGCACAAAGTGCCCGTCGGTGGTCAGAATGCGACTTACAGGATCGAGAAGTAGAAGCGGCGCAGACAAACCTAAAGTGGAACAGCTGATGCAGACAGCACACCGATACAAGCACGTCCTTTTCTATGCAACAGTCACACACAAGCTGATGGACGCACTGAGGTCAACTCGGGGTATCTTGCCCTAGACTAGAAGAACTGAGACCCCGACCTTCAGAGTCGACTCACTCGGGCTCCTGAGCCACAGTCACCCCTGCTTTGAAAGGAGGGCGACGTGTGAAAAATATAAAAGTATTCACATTTTAGGAGTTTTCTAAAGTTCTGTGTGTCACAAATATTACTGCTCAGACATATTTTAAAAATATCTTGTACTTAGTCGTGTGGTCCGCCTCTTGCTCATGCAACAACCACACTGTGACACAGACGTGCATGCATAAAGTCAGGAGCTGACGCAGAGGCGACAGTGACGCAAATCAAACATCCACAAAACCCACAGCCACCCGGTTCAGCTCCAGCACAGACACAATGTGGACGCTTCCCACCAAACATCCTCCACCTGTCGCAAACACCCCGCCCCCACCCGCGCAGACACAATGTGCACAATGCGAGCGTCACCCCCTGAAAGGACGGGTGACATTTCTTCGATTACCTCCACCTGTTGTCACCTCTCAGGCCCGTGCGCTCGTTTCCGCACAGACAGAAACCGGCGAGGCAAAAATCAAAGCAGACTGGGCTGAAAGCTAAAGAGTACCTGCATCAATACTAACACTCTGTCAACAGGATGCATGAACTAATAAACGTGTAGCAGCAGCAGGAAGTTCGGATACACCAACCAAACACTATGTGCCCAGCACCAACAGCAGACATGAGCAGATGGAGCTAAATAGTCAGATACTTCTGTCCAAGGATGACTAAACAAAAACCAGTGCAATCACTTTAGTGCTTCACTATAGTAGATTTGTCTTTTATATTGTAAATCTGTGTCACAAAAGCTTTAAAATAGTGGTGGAGCAAATGATGAGCACTCCTTAAAACTGCAGGTAACTCTGAAATGATCAGAGAGGCAATAACAATGTCTACATGTGCACTTTTCCCCTGGTCTCCACCCGCTTCAGGCTATAAGTTGTTGAGATGTATCCCACGCACTGATTTGAGCGTTAAACTTGGGAAAAATGTTCAGAAAGATCAGAAACTAAATAAATCGAGTTAAAAAATCACAGGCTGGGGAGAGAGGGGTGAATGATTGAGCCTGAACTTCTGAAGGTGAATAGCATCATGTCAGAAGTCTTTTAAGCCATTTTTAATCACAAAAATAAAAGTTTTCACCAGTGGTCACCAAATATATACATAAGCTCGTCTAACAATTGTAGCCTGTGTCAAAATAATGACTCACAAACACAAAACTCCCCGATGATCAGACCCAAGCGGCGGGAAGGAAGGAAAGCGGGGATGCAATGCACGTTTGAAAGTTTCGGCTCTGTTTGTTTAAGAAATAACTGAATGAGGCTTTTGGACAATTTCACATGACTGATCACACGAACGATCAGCCAGACACATTTTTGTCACAGACGTGAAACTGGTTCAGTTTTCCCACGACACCGATACTCAAAGCTGATGACATTTAAAGAAATTGTGCTGAACAAAAACAGATTTTTGCTTTCGACGGCGGCACTTTGAGCAGCTTTGGTTGCAGTTTCTCAGCTCTGAAAATTTCACCTGCTTATTTACTTACTTAACAAGTTATGAAAAGATAAAAATTGCACATTTTTGATCAGCCTGTGCAGTTCAAGGGCCTGAAACTTCATTCATAATAGTATGAAGGTTGCACTGCTTCATCCGATAAATGAAAGCTACTGCAGAGGAAATGAACCATTCTGATGGGGTCGGGGAAACATTTCCCAGCTTTAGCTGATTTAATGGGAAAAACTTCATATATGTCAACAATGTTTTACCTTAACTTCTATTAGTAGGTCCCCGTTTCTCCGTTTCACAAGCACGCGGGTTATTTTAGGCGCCTTTTGTCAACTTTTTATTTACATGCACTGCAGAGTTTGGCCTGGAAAAGGAGCTGGAAATCTTGGCTGTGTCTGAGTTTACTTTAACGGCGGATAGCGAGTGTCAGACAGCGAGAGGAAATGAGAGGAAACATTTCCAGCGTCACATGCATATCCCTTATTAACTGCGCTAATAAAAATAGATGCAAGTGGGACTCCAGTAATAATGCCAACCAGGCTGTTGTTATGTATTCCTTATGTGTGTGTGTGTGTGTGTGTGTGTGTGTGTGTGTGTGTGTGTGTGTGTGTGTGTGTGTGTGTGTGTGTGTGTGTGAAGCTGCTTTAAATTCCTGTTGAACTAAAGCTTTTTCCACTGTTGCTCTCAGCGTGAGTAGCAGTGGGTAAAAGCATCAGCTAAACGCCTCAAATGTCAAAGTAGACGTGTGTGTGTGTGTGTGTGTGTGTGTGTGTGTGTGTGTGTGTGTGTGTGTGTGTGTGTGTGTGTGTGTGTAAAGCCTCTCTCCATGGCAGCAGCTATCATGGATTGAGCGAGCGGGATTCCATTCCAGACAATCTGTGCCCTCTAAGCCCGTTACGCAATCAAATTAACAGGCCGGATGTCCACCGCGCACACACACAAGCACACAAAGAGACACACACATTTGGGATTTGTCAGGTTAGAGGCATCAAGTGCATTTCCGTCGGCCTTGCATCGAGTGACACACACGGACACACAGAGGCTCAGATCTGAGAGGCACCTGTCAAAGAGATCAAAGCGCGGGTTCAGCAGAGAAGCAGAAACGTTTAATGCAATCAAACGCTGCCTTTTAAAGCTCTGCCTGCGCGAGAGCTGAATATGAGACTTTATGAGCTTTGCAGTAAGTTTGGGGACGGCTGCACGAGGACAGCGACAGCCACCCGCAGGAGATCTGAAAGAAAAGAGCTCCACCTACAGAGACAGAAAACCCAGAGCAGGACGCCACGGTGTGGGACTCAGAGGGACAGCAGGACGCCACGGTGTGGGACTCAGAGGCACAGCAGGACGACGCTTTCTATTAAAGTTTGAATCTGTGCTTTTAATCATGAAGCCAGTTTATTAACAGAGTTCAAGGACCAAAACATTAAAATGACTCTAACCTGTTGGGAGTGACCAACTGCAGATGATCTGCTGTCATGTAATGACTTGGACCATCAATGTTTTTCTGTTTAAAGGGGGCCTGTTATTCTATTGCATTAGAGTAGCTTTGCATGAATTAAAGCTCAAAATAATCCTTGTTTATCTTATACTTTGCAGAACTTCAGTCCATCCTATCCAACCTGTTCGTGTCTGAAGTAAACCTTTCTTCTGATTGGCTGTCCCTAGAAAAAAGAAGCTTTGACTGTCCTTACCATATAAGGACAGACACTCCCACTGAGGAGCCACAAGGGGAAAACCCATCTGAAGCGCACACACACTGACCTCATTATGAGCACTGATCACTGGAACAATAAAGTTCAAACCGAGCGTGTCAGAGGTCAGAGGAGATTGGGCGAGCTGCTTCGAGCTGACAGGAAGGTCTGACAGTAACTGAAATATCCACCCATTACAACCAAAGCGTGCAGAAGAGCGTCTCTGAACAGAGCACACATCCAACCTTGAAAAAGATGAGCTACAGCAGCAGAAGACCACATCAGGCCACTCCTGTCACCTAAGAACAGGAAACTGAGGTATCGGTGGTTCAGGCTGCTGCTGCTGGTGTAATGCGTCGGGATATTTTCTTGGCAGTAATGTGTAAACACCACAGCCCACCTGAGCACGTTACAAAGCTGAAATCACCTCAAACTGCTTTTGTGAACGTGACAGAATTCAGAAGAGCTCAGAATTCAACCCTTACTGTAAACTTGTAATCCTATGACGATGGTGTGCTGTACACAATATGAGCTTTACAATATAATACTGTTATTTTAGTGTAATCTCCATAAATAACTCGGAATTTAACATTTAGAAATGAACGATTAGAGCTTATAAACTTAAATTCTCTTGAATTTTTGCCTTTGCTAAAGAAAGAAATACTGTATTCAACTGTATCCAATGTACTTTTCATTTCACCAAGAATTTATCTTATTTTATGGTGGCAGTGTGGGTGGAAAGGGACAAATCTGAAAGCAGAAAGCAACAAGAGAAAAAAAAGAAACATAAATGCTTAATCTGCGAGACGGCAATCAAAAAAAAAGAAAAAAGAAAAAGACAGGAGTAAGAAATGAGAGAGGGAGGGTAAAAGATGGAGGAGAGAGGCGGATATGATCTGCAGCAGAGGCCGAACTCTATAGTAGAGCGAGAGCATTAAGAATAGATGAGGAGGAGCTGAGGGAGGACATCATCATTAATTCAAGAGCTGGCAAGACAAGATCCTCAATCACGGCTCGGCACATCAGACGCGCTCGGGCTCAGATTTTCATTCTGTTGGTAACTGATCTACCGAGAAGCACGCGGAGAGAGAGGCGGCTGGGAGGACGTGATTCTGGAGGCTGAGATGATGTAGAGCACAGCAACTCTCCTCACGGGCTCATCAGTCACAATATCCTTTGTAAAGTGAAAGGTAATGAAAAGTCCACCACGCGTCCCGAGGTGCTGTTTTCACACGTGCACCACAGCCTTTCTAGACATTACTCATCAAAGACTCGGTGGTCTGTAATGTGCTGGTACAGGTGCCTGAAGTCACAGAAAACAGGTCGTCACACACATGCAAGACTCAAATGGACAAACATCTTTCCACTGTTAATAGCGTTTAATGGCTTCTGGCGTTATAATGAGTTACATTTAAAAAAGTCCGGCCGGTCAGGCACTGGGTGTCTCTGTTTTGTTTTGGCTGTGGTAAGCTTTGTCCTGCAGGAGCTGATTGGAGGGTGATTATCTGGATAAGCGGAGCTCGTGTAAAAGCTCTGACCTTCCTGCAGCCTCCTGTCTCCGACAGGCCCTGCGACTTCCTCCTGTCCTCCACGCACGCCGTCAGCCGAGCAAGCAGCCGATAAATGCGCACTCTTTTAACTTAATTATGCTTTTGTAAATATATCGCTGTTTCCTACGCTGCCAGCGCACGTCGTCTTCAGTCATTGTCACAAGTTTTCCGTGTTTTTTCCTCCTGTCATCTCCTCTTAAAAACACGGGGATGAAACACTAAAACTAAACTTAAAAAACAAAAAACAAACAAAAAATATAAAAATTTAGAAGAAAGAAAAGTTTTCAACTCTGGTATGACTGACTATCTGACACATATTGATCCATTTGCCTATAAATTCTGGCCGCTCGCTAAACAAAAATCAATCAGACGAAACCCTAATTAACGAAGCTCGTCAACACGGGGCGAGAGACACTGAGTGACAGTGGGATGGACGCAGAGAGAGAGATGTGGACAAAGGAAGGGGGACAGCTCGCAGACAGAAAACTTTGTCGCCATGCCAACCATGTTACCATGGTGATATGTCCATACGACACACACACACCTCGCTGTGATCTGTTGGACAGCAGACCCACTGTCTGTGCACTCGTCCGTCCTCCTTTCATTCGGTCGCTCTCCCCTCTCATTAGAGGAAATCAAAGCGCTTCATCTGATGCCAACACACACACACGCACACACACACACGCACAAACACACGCGCACACAAACACACACTGCAGCACAGCAAACACTGGTGAATTACTTTTTCCTTCCATGTGAGAGCCTCATCGCTCACATAAATCCTGCAGTCAGAGATAAATACTCATCAATAATCAATCAAAGCAGCCGGCAAGTGTTACGACTCAGTTTCAGCTGTTCGGCTCACATCCATCCACGTCTGGTCGCTAATTACACACCACTAAATCGCTCATTGTTGGCGCGGCCGGCCGCACAGTCCAGCATTGTTCAGGCTCTGAGGCTGACATATTCAGCCAACAGAGGAAAACCTAAAGAGCATCACAAAAGCTTAGCATTGTGTTACTGACCCGCTGGGGTTTGCATTCACCCGTTCACTTTTATTTTATGCGCTTTAAGCTGCAGCCTCGAGGAGCCGGGATCAAACGGCGGATCTCCACCTCCTGAGCCACATCTGCCGAGAGCACATCGCTCATGTCTGAATAACTTTACTCGAACTTTAAGTCAAAATATGAAGAGTTAAGATGAGTCATGAAAGGAAACGGCAGAAATAGCTGACGCTCCGTTACAGCGAGAATATGTTTTTCTGCTGCCAAAGCAAAGCTGCACGTTTGCTCACAACCCCGCACTAAACCTGACACACACACACACACACACACACACACACACACACACACACACAGACTTCAAAAACAATGCAAACACACCGAGACTACGAGGACACCAAAGACACTGTGAATCACGAGAAATGTAACAAACGCAGACAGCCAGCTAACGACAATCTGTACCAACAGTCTGTGTGTCTGCATGGTGTGTGTGTGTGTGTGTGTGTGTGTGTGTGTGTGTGTGTGTGTGTGTGTGTGTGTGTGTGTGTGTGTACCTGGT